>NC_137776.1:138457906-138797906 GCF_963455305.1 Plecotus auritus | reverse complement strand
CGGTCGCTGGGCCGGCGGCCCACCTGGTAGGTTTGGCTCTCACCCAGCTACGGCTGCAAATTCCACGCTGCAGACCTAGGCCTTCAGGGAAAGCCCTTGGTGACAAGCCTCTGACCTGCCACAACCACTGCCATACCCGCCTTGAGGCTCTCTCTGAAACCCACGTACGAAACCGCAATTTGCGGCATAGGCGTGAGCCAGCCCCGCCCTCTCCCCATCACCTCGTGGAAACAAGACTCCCATCCACGCATAGAACTCGAGCCTCTTCTCCGTTTCCCGTGAACTTCAGTGAACTGGTTTCACACGTACACACCTGACGCTTTGCATCAAGAGGTATTAAAAGCGTTTTTACAGAATGCGTTTGGCGCTACAATCCTCCACCCCTCAGCAGTCTGCCGAGAAAGAGGGATTTTCCTTGGCTCACCCAGCTTGGCCTTGTCCACCCGGCCGGAAGGAGTCACGGCTGCGTGCCCCTGGCCGCTGCCCCTCTGAAAAGATTCCCCGGGGAACTTTCGCGGCACTTTAGTTCTCCTTTTTCCCTCCGCACACCCACACGCGGGCAAAGCCTGAGCCCTGCTGCTGGACGCTGAGCGCGGCGCTGCCAACGGCTCGCCTGTAAAAGACGCCTTCCTCTTGCCCCACTCCCTCTCAGAAACTCTAACGGCCTTGACTCAGCTATTAGAGTTTGGTCCCCTGGCAAAACAGCCAGCAAACTTTCCAACAACTGCGGCCCTGACAGCTGGGAAGGCGCCTGGGCGGATGGGCGGGGCGAGCAGGGCTGGGGCGGGGCGCTGGGTAGGGGCGGAGCCCCGATTGCTCCGGAAGTCGTGCGGTCCCGAGGGCTTCGGGTTAGGTAAAGTGTGCCCAGTCACAGCCTAAATTTCCCGGGTTGGGATGGTTCTCGAGTCCCCGCGCCTTGCGCAGTGCTGCGTTATTCTCCCGCGGGCCTCGCCTCGGTGACTGGTTTTCGCCTCTTGATTCTCGGACCCTTTAGCTGAGCAGGGACTTCTTTCCTGGAAGCCCGCCCATTCTCCCAGTTTCCCTGCTCCCCGCCGCAGGGCTTTGTTCTGGGACAGCGAGGGAGGAAGAAAGAAGGGGGCGGAAGAGAATTCTGGAAAAGGGGCCCATCCTGGGAAGAGCTGCACCAGAGCCCCATGAGCGAACCCTAGGCAAGACTTTCTTTTTTTAAAAAACATATTTTTATTGATTTCAGAGAGGGAGGAAGAGGGAGAGATAGAAAACATCCATGATGAGAGAGAATCATTGATTGGCTGCCTCCTGCAAGCCCTCCACTGGGGATCAAGCCCACAACCCCGGAATGTGCCCTTGACTGGAGTCGAACCAGGGATCTTTCAATTCGCTGGCGGACACTCTACCCACTGAGCCAAACCAGCTAGGGCAAGGCAAGACTTTCTTGCCCCTTGAATATTGCACTTATTACCTAAAGAGATTTCCTCGGCTTTGTTTCGAATTTTAGTCAGAGGCATAAGATAATCGTAAAACTTTTAAAGCCATCGCTGTTCTCACTTTACCTTATTGGGTACGCGTTTTTTCTTTTTTCCTTTACACTTAAGGTCGCCCACTGCGAACCTCTTGCGAAATGGGGTTGGGGATGTGACCGGCGCCCTCAGCCACCTCCAGCTTTCCTGCTGCCCGCGGGGTGTGTCCGACTGGCCCAGGAGCCCAGAGCGAGCCCCTCCTTTAAAGGGCCAAAGCCTCGAACTCCCTGGCCCGAGGGAATCCGCTGGGCGGCGGACGGACCGAGGCCGCGGCGCTCCCGGGCCGGAGACCAGAGCAGAGACTGAGCGGCTGCGCCCGGGGCCTTCCGGGAAAGCGGGCCGGGCCCCTGGCTCAGTGGGGAGCGCTCCGAGGAAGCGCTTTTCCGGGTCCTTCCTTCGAAAGCCCGGAGTTAAGGCCGCTGCTCAGTGGGCCCTTTGGAGGAAGCAACACAGGAACGACCCCCCACCTCACCCCAAAAGGTGGGAGCGGGCGCAGCCTGCGTGTGGGCTGGGTTTGAGGAATCTGCTCCGGTGGGAGCCCACCTTCCGAGGCTTGAGTCGCTGCTGGCTTCCGAGAACTGGAAGGAGCGAGCAGCAGCCCCGCGCCCCCTTTTTGCTCCCCCAAAGGCTAGTCCCTTGGAGATCCTCTGGCGTCCCACTGCCAAAACGCAGTGAGGACAGAACCGCTCCGGACCTTCTTTCTGCTCAGAGGCTTCCCCCAGGCCCTGCAAATGCAGGTTCAATCGCGGCCGCCGCCCCACACCCCAGAGGGCGGCGTCGGGGTGTCTTGGGGGAGTGCTCAAGGGTTTCTCCCCAATTAATTGAGGGAGAACAAGGGCATTATTGTCACCTTAAGAAATCGATTGCTGGTTGCCCCACCAAGGCCTCGCTAGACATTTGTTCGCCCCTTTCATTTTGAAGCTGGCCAAAGACGGATGCCCAGAGGCACGGACAGTGTGAGAGCTGTGAAGTTCATACACGGGGAAAGGGGGCTCGTTTTTCTGCATTCAAAGGGCTTTCTACACGCCCCACCCCCTCCCGCTTCCAGCGTCACTGTGGTTGAGATTAAAACGACAAAATAGGAACCCTGACCTCCGCCTCCATGAGAATCCAGCAAAGCAGAAAATGTCCTGATGTATTACACAATCGGGACAATATGAAACTGTCCTTTTGATTGTTTCTTGAGGTGAGGAGCAGCTGGCAGGACTCCCAGATTTGGAGTCAGAACATCCTCAGTTTCTCAGCAAGGACACCTGCATGCCTCAAGCTTTTAGATAGATACACCGTGAGACTGCGCGCCAAGAGAAAGAACCACATAGGCACATTATCTTCCACTGTTAATGTCTGTCACAATGCTACCCAGTTAATTGTGGCTTGAAAACACATACCCCACCCAGAGCAGAACACGAGTGGGTCCAGTCTAGTGAGATTACATTTACTTGTAATCCTACCCCCCTCCCTTTCCAATGTCTTTGATTATTTTTCCCAGAAGTGTATAAGCTGCCGGGACTTAGAAGCAGGCCGCTCCTCCTAAATGTGATTCGGACCATATGCTTTCCACATTCATTCCCGCTTCGGCTTTTCTTCTCCGCACTAACTGCTAACACGTTATAGTCACCTTGAAATTTCCTCTGCTATTTTCCAATTAAAAGCTTAATAGCCCTGGAAACGGAGTTCATGTGGTGAAGTTTACCAGAGCCCCTTGTTCGAAAAGGCTTTCTGCTGGGATCCCATTATGTGCTTGAATAAACCCTTTCTGCACACAGAAATGGGACTCGGGGTTGTCAGGTGTTGGGTTACAATAGACTTGGACGCAGGGGACGTTTTACCAACATAAATACAAACCTGTCCCTATAGGGAGATGTTGTCAAATACTGGGATATGGAAAACATTCCCATCAAATATGAGAAGAGGATTATTATGCTATATCAAATGAGTATTTAGATCTCAGCCCCCAATGTGCACTGGAGTGAACCAGCCCGGGACCAAATAATGCCAAACTGTTTGAGTGGCAAAGGGGATAGGGTGGCTAGGTGACCGAGGGAGGAAAGGGGGTCGCCTAGCAAGTGGGTCTGTCTCTCGGCCCCCAAAACCTGGTGCCCAGGTCCGCTGCTTTCCTTAAAAAAAAAAAAAAAAAAAAAAAAAAAGCTTTATTCCCAAAGACTTTATAGTCCCGGTTTCGCTAACCATTTGGAGAAACTCCGGAGAAATTGGACTTAGAAAAAAGTCCATGGTCCCTCGCCCCACACCCTCCGATGCCAAGAGACCCCCGAGAGATTTCAGCGCGAACTAACGTTCCCAGATTCAGTGTCATTCTAGTCTCTCTGTGTCTGTCACGTGGAGCGACTCACTGCCAACTCCCCACTGCCCGGCCTCTGGCCCACTGGGCTGCGGGTGACCTACCTCCAGTCCTGAGAGCTTATGAAGTCCCTTCCAGTTGTAGTGTTTTAGGGCTTGTTTTCCTAGCGAAGACTGGGAAGAAAGGAAGGATTGAGGTGGTGGTGGTGAGGGGTGGGGATGGTAAGAAGACAGATGGGGTTCGTGCCCCACGCGCTTTGGGGGGAGGCCTTCCAGGGTTAGCATTCTCCTGCAAAGGTTTCCTGCCCAGGCCCCACCAGGTCAGCATACAGCGATCCCCAACTCCCTGAGAGGCCTGAACCGGAGGTGCCTTCTAGGGGAAGCACACAACCGGGGTTCCCTTTTTAACCCTTCTTCCTCCCCCCTCCCCCATCACTGTTCTACGGTGGGGGTTGGCTACTTGAATTCGCAGAAAACACAGAGGGACATTTTCCGGTAGCTTGTTTGTTTCCAGGGCGGAGAAAAGCAGCCTCCCTTAGGGGAAAAGGCCGCGGCCAAAAGGTTGACCTTTGCAGCGGACTAGTCTACACTCTCCGCCCGCGTCGGATTACCCGCACCGCCCAGCTGCAGGACTGCCATCTCCCCCGCTTCGCAGCGAGCCATTGTGCTGCCCCGAGTCGCTGTATCCACCTGTCTTTAGTTTTGCTTTGTTGGGGGAGGGGTTGTTTTGTCGTCCCTGTGTTTATGGCAGTAGTCTGCATTAGGCCAAAAGGGTACTCTTAGGAGATTAGAAACCCACAAATAACAATTTAAACAAAGTTTTATGTTGTCATCTTGTGCAGGGACCCCTTCCACGCCTACCCAAAGACAATAGGGTGGGGGAGAGAAATGGCGCCACCCCTAGCCATTGAGTCCGTGGGGATTTGAATTGGGTGACGCGGGGTCTCCGTTTGATGGGTCAGTGGCTATTAGGCAGAGGGGAGATCATATCCAGTAACTTTTGAGCGTTATCATGGTCCCCAAGTCCGTTCTGAAAGTTTAGACCCAGCACTTAAGAAAGTCCTCCGCAGGAGCGTTCCCCACGCCGTTCGGGACTGACATTATTAAAACTTGGGAGGAGGGTACAGGAATAAACTCGGCGCCAGAGAGGGTGGACTGTGCCTGCAAAATGGGGTTGTTATCCTTGGGCCAGCAAGTTTTCAAAAACATTCCTTTTCTTTTGCAGCAGCACGATTTTTTTTTTAAAGTTGCAAAAAGATATAAAGAGACAAAATTTCTTGAATCAATTCCACGGTAGGTTCTGGTTCTCGCGGAATTGAGTTTCTGAGGCCAAGTGTTGGAATAAAAGCGGGCTCGGCGCCGCCAAATCAAACCTGGAGGGAAGCAGAGAAGGGGAGCGGCCACCTCACTCTCCTGCAGGCACCCGCACCCTCACTCCGCCCTGTGGGCAACGCTGCACCCGCAGCGCCAGTCCCTGCAGCCGGGACAGGGGCAGCGCGGAGGGTTGGAAGAGGGGCCGTGAGCGCCCCCGCGAGAGCCGCCTGGCTGCAGGTGGCACGAAAGGTGCTGTGAGGGACTCCAGGGGCGCAAGGAAGGAGGACGGCGTCGAGTGGGGTGGGGAGTGCAAGGAGACTGGGACTGGTTGGTGGGGGGGGGGGGTGCAGTGGGAGGGCGGAGGAGAGGGGAGGGCGGTGGAGGAGGTGCTGGGGCCTGGCAGCGCGCTGGAACTGCGGCCAAGCTGGCTTAGACCTTAACAGCACTGTCGCCGGCACCTTGCAGCCGCCGAAACGCTCGGCGAGGGAGGACCTGCCGGCCAGAACAGCAGCTGCGGAGACGCGGCCGGCCTGGGATTGGCGGAGTACTCGCCGGAGGCCGGAGCTGCGAGCGCCGCGGGAGACGTAAAAGGGCTGCTGCACCTCCGACAACCTCGGGACGCACGCGGCCGCCTCGAGGCCGCCCCTGAGCGGGCCTCCCAGCCCCGCTGTCCAGCGCCCCCTGGCCCGCTCCCGCCGCCGGCCCGCCAGCTCTTCGGGGAGCCCGGGGTATGAACGGCTACGGCTCCCCCTATCTGTACATGGGCGGCCCGGTGTCGCAGCCGCCGCGGGCGCCCCTGCAACGCACGCCGAAGTGCGCGCGCTGCCGCAACCACGGCGTGCTGTCCTGGCTCAAGGGCCACAAGCGCTACTGCCGCTTCAAGGACTGCACGTGCGAGAAGTGCATCCTCATTATCGAGCGGCAGCGGGTCATGGCGGCGCAGGTGGCACTGCGCCGGCAGCAGGCCAACGAGAGCCTCGAGAGCCTCATCCCCGACTCGCTGCGCGCCCTGCCGGGACCCCCGCCGTCTGGGGACGCCGCCGCCGCCGCCCCGCAGCCGCCGCCGACCTCGCAGCCGTCCCAGCCGCCGCGCCCTGCCGCCGAGTTGGCTGCGGCCGCCGCGCTGCGCTGGGCCGCCGAGCCCCAGCCCGGGTCGCTGCAGACGCCGCTCGCTAAGCCAGGTAAGAGGGCTGCGGGCGGGGAACCGGGCCCAGCGCGCGGGCGGAAACACTGGGGAGCTCCTGCTGGGGCTCTGCTTGGGAACCCTGGAGGCAGGTTTGGGGAAGTGGGCCTTGCCAGGACTTCCTCTCCAAACTTCGCCAGGCCGGTTCCTATTCTCCGGGCAGCTGCCGGCTTTCCCTCTGGATCTGGGAGGGGGAACCCGGACGCCCGCGAGAAAGGCGCCTGGGGCTAGCCTAACGACGGGACTGTGCGACGGGTAACTACAGAGGTCGTGACAGGTCCAAATTAAAACACGCGGGCGTACACACCACCGTACTTAGGGGTTCTCCGCCTTAGGGCTTTTTAGAGAGATTGGGACGTGTAGGTAGGTGCAGGACGGAGCCAAGGCCCAAGAGGCTTGGCTGACTCCGAGCTGAGCGTTCTTCTCCGCCTGGCCCCGAGGGAACTGGAGCTAACCCCAAGCCTGTCTGGTAGCGCACTGTGGTCTGCAGCGTCTTGCACTTTGTTGAAAGAAGTCTCATTTAGAAGCAATAGTAAAAAAGGCCAGAAAGGCTTCTAAACTGATAGGGAGGACCCAGAATCTGGTGTGGCCAGTGTGAGCTTCTTTTGCAAAATTGCTCAGGTCTTTCAATAGGTTCCTCAGGCCGCTTTCAGCTGTCTCTGTGGTTTAAAGAAATACAAACAAAACTTGACCTGAGGCCCTAGTGTCTGGCCTGTGAACTGAAGGGTCCCAGTTTTGATTCTGGTCAAGGGCACATGCCCAGTTGCGCCTAGATCCCCAGTTGGGGGTGTGGGGGAGGCACCCGATCAATGATTCTCTCTTATCATTGATGTTTCTGTCTCTCTCACTCTCTCCATTCCTCTCTGAAATCAATAAAAACATTAAAAAAAAAAAAAAAAAACTTGACCTGCCATGAGGAAGGCCACGTCTGGAGAGCCCTTTCCCAGGTTCTAGGAGGCTTGGGCCTCATGCTGTAAGATATGGAGCAAAGACTTAAGACTCTTGCTTCCCTTTACCTCTCCTCGCTCTTCTCTCCTCTTCTCCTGTGTTGTGTGTTAGAGAGAGTGGGTCTGCCCTGAGCTCTGGAGGTGGACAGATTTCTGCCCACCCCACAGCTTCCATCCCTTTCCCTCCTCCAGGTCTCTGGTCTGCAAACCCCAGATGAGGCTCTTTTCTCCTGCGAATCTCTACCTTGCGGTCCTGCCCAGCCCAAGCATTCCTTTGATTTTAGGCTCTTGGAATTCAACTGACATGTGTTTGGTGTGGCAAATAGGAAAGAAAAGGAAAAGCGCCCATCTTCTCAGGGAGAGGTTAAAGGGGTTTGCTTGAATTTTTCGAGGGAGGGCCCTGTAAGGCCTAGAGCCCCAAAGGTAGGACTGTGGTAGAACTTCTGACACCCATCATCCCCCCCGCCCCCAACACCTCCAAGGAGTTTGTCAAAGTCTGCAAAAGCTTCTGGCTTTTGGAGAGGGGCTTTCAGGAGCAGTTGACTGATGTGTGGAGCTGGGGAGATGGCACTTACTGGTTTGTGGGTGAGTCGACAGGCAGCCTTGCAGGCCCAGTTCTGCTGCCCTGGATTTTGTGGATATTTAATCCAAAGTAGGATGTAAGCATTTCTCTGAGTAATGCCCACCCTCCCCTGTTGTCTCTCTCCTTTCAATCTGATCTCTTCATATTTGTAGGTTTGCCACAGAAGAATAGGAGGGAGAGAGAAAGGTTTATTTTGCCTTTCTCCTTTAGTTTAGAACAAGTAACTGGGAGTGTTTTGTCTCGCTTCTAGAAGTTGATTCATGCCAATAACTTTGAACCTCCATTGCCTCCAGAGCAAGAGTCTAAGTGTATGTTAGTAGTAGGTAGCATTTTGCAATGGCCACCTGCCCAGCAGCACTCCTGTAATAATAGGGCTTTGAGTTTGGGTGTCTCAGTTCAAGTGGAGATTCTGCCCACATCCTGTACCCTTCAAACCATTCTTTGGGATACCCAAAGTTCATGGTTCCTAAAGTGTCATAAGACCAAAAACAACCCAGGAGGAGGGTAGCGAGGGCAGGAAGAAAGGCGGAGCAGCACCTGCGGCAGCAGCACAAGGATGCAGGTTTGGGAGAATAAAAGGAGACTGATTCCACTGGACAAACCAGACCGGTGCCCTCTCTTTTATTCTGAGTGTTCAGGGATAGCCCGAGTCCTCCAAATCGAGAGCAGGTAACTGCAAAGGAGAATAGGATGTACCATAGGGAGAGTTCAGAGTGGCTGGTGGCTTTGGGAGACTGAGCCATCAGGGACCAAGGGCTCAGTTTCTAGCTGGTCACATTACATACCTTACAAGCTCATTTATATAACTTTCATTTTCTTTCAGTTGGTTTGACCCTATAATTCCATTTAAAATGCCAGTCATCAACCCGATGATGTGGTGGTGGCGCAAGAAAACACACACAGAGTAGTTTTCACGAGGAAGGCAAGCATGCAGGTGCATCGTTCCCATGCATTGCTCTGTAAGAAAGTCCCTTTGGGGTGTACGTGAGAGAAACTGCCTGGGTGAGACTACTGGTTGCTGTATGTATCATACCTTTCTGCAGTTGTGCTTATTAGGGTTTATTTGTATATAGCATACCACGCATAGTTTGAAGTAGATCAGATACTGCTGGACAAGTAGCTCACTACATGCAGAGAAGTAAAGCTCTGTTCACATGGTGGGTCGGCATGTTACAGTAAGTTCCCAGACCATTAGGAATCCGTATCTCCTGCAAATGATGGAGATCAGTGATCTCTGGGTCTAGGTCGGTCCTTTCAAAAAGGGCTGCTTCAGTCTGTAACTGTGGAAATTTCGTCGTTGTTGTTAGCTACGAATGCAGGTGAAAAGCACACGCCCTAGAGAAAGGTCTGTTTGCTGGGCACCGCTGGAGAGGCCCGGCTGTTCAGGCAGTGCCACATCAACACCAAAATTCAGTTTTGTGACTGGAAGAAATCTCTTCTTCAAGTTCTGCCTCAGATTCTTTAAAGGACTGGAGTTATTTTATCTAACGGTGTAGTGTGTTGACCATCCCTTTCCATGTGGTGATGGTTTTAAGGAGAATTTACATATTCTAATGTTATTATTTCTAGCTCTGGATTGAAGCATTCTTTTTTTCTTTTGGGGTGTACATTTCCCCCTGCTCCTTGATTATCCTCTATGACTAGCCTGGAATTACGAGGTCTTTTTAAGCCCCAAATTATAATTTAAGCTTCTTTACATATGTACCATTGATTCATTTATTCTCCTAAATTCCCTCTTCATCCCCCTCACACCCTTTCCAGTCCCCCATGAAAATACCCTGGGAAGTGTGGCATCTTTCAGCACCCAGTGTTTCTGAGTCAGCAGCCTGAACCAGCCAAGCCAGCCGTTCAGGACCTGGGCTCAGGGGCTGAGGAAAGTTAAGGGTCAACTCCAAGGTGAGAGCTAAAGTTACACTCTGTATTGCAGCTCCCTTCCCCCAGCCTCACCGTTTCCTTCAGGGGAGCGTGTCCTGGGCGGCCTCTGGCGGAGAAGAAAGATCTCTAGCTGTAGGTTCTTCCTCGGTCAGCATCTGTCATCAAGACAAAAATGTGCACAAGGTCTTTAAAGTGTTCTTAAAGGAAAAAGAAATAAAACACATCGTATTTGGTTAATAGTAGGAGGGCAGGACCAAACAGGAAAGTAGGGTCTCCCTTTCTGTTGATTTCTCCTGAAAAGGGGTGAATAAGAGACCTGTAGTGAGAGGAGTTGGAGTTTTTGAAAACTACCTTTGTTTTATTTTACCTCATGCCCGGTACCGGTACCAAATAGCATCTTTATATTTGCTTTGTGCCTTTCAGCTCCTGCGTCATTGGGTTCTGTCCAGTCTACTTCCTTATTTTAAATTTAATTTACAAAAAAAGACAGGCAGACGTACCTGCAGGTATAATGAGTGTTACCAGATCACCGGTCCAGGCTGGGATGGGAAACCCTCTGAGACTGTGTTGGCCAGAAGAAAATGAAAAGGTGGGAAAGACTTCAAGGTCACTCGTGCAGTGTGCCTCTGAACTTAAAACATGGGGTCGGGTTTTAAGACGGCGTCATTTGGGGCGAGGGGCTGGACTCGGAGTTGCACTGTAAAAAACAAGAGCCACCCAAATGAGAAGGAATAAGTGATCCTGTACTACTGGTCTCTTCCACACCGTACCCCAGGGCTGGTTCCAGGGGCAGGACGCTGAGGATAGTCACAGTTTCTGGCCGTTCTGGAGGTACCCGTCCGTCCATTTCCTTTGCTCCTGGGGCCCTGCCTGGGGGTGGGTGGTGGGTGAGGGTGGGGGGCTGGTGCACAGCCCAGCACCTTGCACTGTAGGGTGGTGTGCCCGCCGCCTTTGTGAGCAGCCACAGGGCACAAGGGCCCCGGTGGAGGTACCAGAGTCCCAGCAAACGGTGTGTTCGGTGGCAGCTGCGACTGCACTGGATACTGCCCCTGGCCAGTCTCAGGGAAACTGCAGTTGGGCAGGTGGGATGCTCCCCCCCCACCCCCCACCCAGCCTGCTTCCGTCCTTCCACCCCTCTGCGGTGGGCTCCTTGGCCCAGGAGCGTGCATTTCTCACTCCTGCCTCTCAGGCCATCCGCTCCCTCCCTGCTGCGTGAGTGTGGGGTGCCAGATTTAGCAGAAAACATGCAAATAAAAAAAAAGGATGGCAAATATTGGGTGGAACATACTTAATACTAAAAATTCTTCATTATATATTTGAAGTTGAAATTTATCCGGGAACCCTAGACAGAGGCTGTCCTTCCCAGCTCCCATCACCCCACTCAGTGAGCCCCGTGGGGTCCCGGGTCTCTAGTGCAGTGCGGGTCTCCCAGCTTCCCTCTCTGGAGCCCCAGCTGCCTGGGGTGGGCATCGGGTGGTGCTGTGTCCCTCTTGTGACCTGAGGCCAGGGCTGGCATGACAAACCAGAGCGTTTCAACCTCTAGAAACCAGACTTCCCCTGCCATCCGGGAAAGAGCCTGCCCCAGGTTATAAATCTGGGGGATGGCCGTGCTCAGGACTTACACAACCAACTTTTCTTTTCCCTGATGGATGAACTCCCGGGTTTAAAAGATTACAGTAATCACAGGAGGACAGTGTAAATCGAATCTGATAGCAATAACTTTCGGGGAAGGTCAGGCTCAAGTGAAATGTTACCAAGCAACAGGCATTTTGTTTGCAAAATACAATCAAAGAGCATTGATGAGAAATTCTTTGCTGCAGCCAGTCAGCACTTTCTGCTCACAGCTTTACAGAGGGACTGGGAGTAAATCTCCATAAATCAACGCCCCCAGAGGACTCGGAGCCCCTTTCTGGAAATGTTACGCTTCTTCCTGACAGGAGGGAGGACGGAGCCCAGTGCAGAGCTATTTGCCTGCCTGCCTGCCGCCCCTCCCCTTTCTTTCTTCCTCTCCTGTCCCTTCTTGCTTTCCTCTTTTCTTTGCCTTTTTCACCTGTTGCAGTTTCCCGGCCATTAGCCACTCCAGCCCCTGGGCCTCACGTCTCCTTTGATGTGACTGTGATGGCACAGCGGACCTTGAACTTGGGGTAAGCATGGGTGCCCATGGCCAAGGTTAAGTAACATCTGAGTGTCCCTCCCCAAGAGTCCCACGTGGCTTTAGTGAATCATTTCCTTGTCTGAGCGCCGCTGAGGAAACAAAAACATAACGCAGTGTTTTTTCCTCCCATTTTGTTGTATAAACAGCTATAAAAATAAGCCCAGTCAACTCCTGAATGACAGTATTCTGGAAAATTTAAGTATCAGAACATTAGTTCTTTTCCAGATCTCTAATCTCTTGATTCCAACGACAAGTCAGACATAAAATTTTGCCAAGCTAGGGTCAGTGTTTTGCTCCCCCCACCCCCCCCCCCCGCCACTGATTATTCTTTATTTAATTGTGAGTATCTGTTGCATCCATAGTCTTTATATGTGAATGTTGACAACAATGTTCCTTCCAATGAAGACACCATAGTCTGCCCAGCTGCTGGCCTTTGAGTTACTTGCTGTGTTTCAATGAAAAATGTGACCAATTACAAAGATAAATTGAAAATTTTGCAAAAGATTAGTTAATAAACTGTAAGTGGCTAAGAGGCAATGCTTTGATCAAAACCTTTACCCTAGTATATGAAAAACGCTCTGGTTTTTCATATACTCTTACCTACTAAATGCCTGAGCACATAGTGGGGATTCAAGGATATTTGCTAAATATATGGATGAATGAATAGACATTTAAAAAAAAATTTTTTTTTAAATTTTAATCCTCACCGGAGGACATGCTTAGAGGGAGGGAGGGAGAGAGAGCGAGAGCAAGAGAGAGAGAGGGAGAGAGAGAGAGAGAGAGAGAGAGAGAGACCAATGTGAGAAACATCTATTGGCAGCCTCTGTACATGCCCAACCAGGGTTCGAACCGGCTTCCTTTAGATGCACAGGACAATGCTGAACCAACTGAACCACTCCAGCTTTCATTTTTCTAAGTATCAAATACACATGTAGGTTTATAGGTAATTTTCCTCCTGCTTCTTGAAAAGTGTTGTTTTCTGAATCAAGGAAGAGGTCAAACCTAAATTTTTGTAGGAAATATACTGTAGTCCACAGTTGCAAAACCATCCTTCCTTATATCCAGTCCTTTATATGTCCCCCCAAAATATTGGTCTGTAGAAACCATTTTGATATTGCCACATGTTATTAACCCAGTGTTGTTAATGATTTTTTTATCTTATGATTTTTCTTTTGTTTTGTTAATCCTCACCCAAGAATATTTTCCCTATTGATTTTTAGAGAGAGTGAAAGGGAGGAGGGAGGGGGAGAGGAAAGAGAGAGAGAGAGAGAAACATCGATGTGAAAGGGACACATCCATTGGTTGCCTCCCCAGCACATGCCCTAACTGAGGCCGGGATCCAACATGAGACTTGGGTGTGAGGGCTCACACTCTAACCACTGACCCACACCAGCCAGGGCGTTAATGATCTTTTAAAAGGAAAATGTGACTATGTATTTTTACTTTCCACGAGTTTTCTTTTCTCCTTAGGAAGAAAAGGAAAGATTTTAGACCAACGTTCATTTCCTGCAGTACTTCAAGTTGTCAGCCATTCAGTTTTTTTATGATTCTGTGCTTGTAGTATGAGATAAAGATAACAGAAGTTGTACAAAGCCTGTCTCCTGTTAGAATTCTGACTGGGCAGTTGGCTCTTCTAGAAGCCAGCCTTGCCCAGCCTCCTGCCTGCCATTGAAGAGGTATCTGTGTGCTTTGAAAATGACCCATTGGGGATGTTACTCAGAGGTGTGTTCCCCAATACTCAAGCGAACAGCTGAGGACATGCAGTCCATGTTTCAAAATGCCTGACGCAATTTCAGAAGGAAAAAAAATCCAGTGACGTGCGTTAGGAAACCCTCCTTTCTCTATGCCAGTGTTTTTGTATTTTCATTCTGGATGTCAGATATATTTTGTTTTGTAGATATAATTGGATAAAATGGAGCAAACCCACCACATTTAAGTCAGAAAGATTTTTCATGTTTATGTGTCTTGAGCAAAATGTTTCATAGATGGGGTGTGCTTTCTCAAAATATTTGAAATGAATACCTAGAATTATTTTTTTTTTGCTTCAGTGCATTTTCATATGGAAAAATCCTCAAAAGAAAGTTAGATTTTGGAACTGTAATTTTATTTTAGATGGAAGTCACTTTTGTGTGAGTGTTCATTTTCTCTCTTTAAAGTCCTGTAGCTATCTTATGGCACATATATATAATATACAATATGTGTATCTCATTATTCATATAAAAATTTCCTTCTTAATTAAATATCACCTTTTAAAAACCTTTACCCTAGTGAAAAGTTTATTTTAGGAGTGGCTGTGTTTCTACAGCATAAAAAAATATGAAATTGAAGAGGGAGCATTGAGTAAATTTTAAAGATGTCTAGATGTTTAAGCATTAGAAACAACAGACTATCACTTTCAGTAGATGGTTTGTAATATCAGATGAAGTTGATTTCTTTTCAATTTTTGTACAGTTGTTTTGGCTTCGATACTCATATACTAGGGGTGAAAATATTATCAGTTGAAGTATACTCTTTCTCATCGTGTTCTAGGAATTAGGGTGTCACTTTCAAGAAAAGAAGAGGGTAAAGCATTTTGGGGGTAGTTCCTTTTCATTTTGTTTGTTGGCAGTTTCACATTTCTATATCAAGAAAGGCCTTTGTGTTTTAAGCCAACACGAACAGTTTATAAAGTTCATCTAGGAAAACAAATCTAGAGATGTAAAGAAACACCTGTTATTACCTTATACGTTATCACTGGGCTCACAACTCACCCTCTATAATTACTTGTGAAAGTCTGTGTTTATAGTAGAATAATCTACAATACATCTACTTTAGGTACAAGAACACAACCAATGGACCACAATGCCACAGAATTGCAGGGACTATATATCCTTCTTTCAGAAATGACTGTTGGGTGAGGAGTTTGCTCTTGGTGCAAGGTGAGGGGCTAGTCTTCCCTCACCCCTTGCCCGATTGTGCAACCTCAATAGCCTTTGGCTGTTGATTGGGATTCTGCTCATGTGGAACCCCATAGCAGGCCTTTCTGTGCTGCTCAGGTGTATGAACGCCTTAGGTGAGTCCCACTCATTGCTTCTTTCAGTGTCTTCTGTCTTCCCTTTGAACACAGTATCAACAGTGCTGACCTCAGTTGTTGGAGTGTTGAGTTTATAGATTTGATTCCTGTGACATCTTACTAGCTTTTCCCACTTTGTCGCCATAGCCTTGACTCCCAGTTGGAGAGGCTGATCAGCCCAGAAACCTGAGAGTGGATGAATCAGCACAGTCCACCACCATCTCTTGAGAACTCACCGGAAGTGCATGCTGCACTGGGCATGGCACAGCAGCAGGGGCAAAGGGTAGCATGAGGAAAGTAAGGGAGGGGGTCACAGTTGGGGAACAAGGTGGCACCCATATAAGATTCCACTGTGGCCTGTTCTACAGAACAGGAAAACAGGTGCAGCAGTGGATTTCACACTGTCATAGACCTACACTCCCGCCATTCCATATCCAGTTTATTGGGATGGTGTATCGTTTGCCAACCTGAAAAAAAAAATACTATATTTTCATAATGGTAGATGTGTCGGATTAGCCAGAATATCGTTCTCTAGTTCCTGTTTGAATCCCCTTTTTCCGGAGCCTGGAGCATTCTGTGGGAGAGTGAGTGTGGTTGACAGACCTCAGAACCTTTTCCTCTAATGTTGTCAGGGTTTCAGACTCACCCAGGGTAGGGAAAATCTGCCTTTCAGAATAGGAAGCTGATTTTAGGTCCACACATTTCTTTTAAAAAATAGTTAAGTTTTGAGCTTTTTAGCTAAACGTATACACCCTTTATTTTCTAGAAGAAACACTTGTTTCTCTTACTTAAAAAAATCTTAACATCCCCTATATCGCTAGGATACTGTGTGTCATATTTCTTTCTTTTTTTTTTTGTGAATGCCAAAACAACACTTAACAAATTTTACTATTTTAACCATTTTTAGGGGTATAATGTAGTGGCGTTAGCACATTCACAGTGTTGTGCAACCGTCACCGCTATCCATTTCCGGAACGTTTTCATCATCCCGACCATAAACTTGGTACCCATTAAACAATAAGACACTATTCCCTTCCACCAGCCTCTAGTAACCACCATTTTTTTATTTATAAATATATAAATATGCCTATTCTAGATATCTCAAATAAGTAGAATTGTAGAATATTTGCCCTTCTGTAACTGGCTTATTTCAGTTAGCATGTTTTCATCCATAGCATGTGCCAGAATTTCATTCCTTTTTGAGGCTGAGTGATACTCCATTGTATGTATAGACCACATTTCATTTATCTCCTTATCCTTCTGTGGACACTGGGGTTGCAGTCACCTTCTGGCTCTTGTGGCTGTTGCTATGAACATTTGTGTACATGTGAGTTATATTTAATGCATAGCAAGTCTACGTGGGTGTGTTTGCTTTTCCCCCTGCACATGCATCTTTTTTTTTAAAAATATATTTTATTGATTTTTTACAGAGAGGAAGGGAGAGGGATAGAGAGTTAGAAACATCGATGAGAGAGAAACATCGATCAGCTGCCTCCTGCACACCCCTTATTGGGGATGTGCCTGCAACCAAGGTACGTGCCCTTGACCAGAATCGAACCTGGGACCTTTCAGTCCGCAGGCGGACGCTCTATCCACTGAGCCAAACCGGTTTCGGCCTGCACATGCATCTTATCTCCCCAACTTAATGATAAGTTCCACAAGTTAGGGGCAAGTCTCACACTTCTGTTATTTGCTACCGTCTATTCTGTGTCTCCAGTATCTTGTGTATTACAGGGATACAAATACCTGATAATAACAGATAATGAAAGCTAAAGTTAAAGAAATAAGAAAACTGTTTAGAGGTACCTAATATTGAAAACGTTCTTTGATGTTCATTTTTGCTCAGGGAGAGCATTTGACTTGCTCTTCTAAGCTCCATTGAGCAGGAGCCAAAATCCAATTGTGCGTTCAGTTCCATGCTGAGTTAACATACTGGTGACAGTGTGAATTTATAGATGCTTTTTTTTTTTTTTTTGGTGCTGTTTTTCTCTTCTGGTTGAAGTATAAGTACCACATTAACTCGGGACATGAAACTGGGTCTCCAGTCCTAGGAAGTTGTAGGAGAGAATATGTCAGATTTCTCTTTCAAAGATGGGTCTTTTGTTTATCCCAGAGTTGTCGCAGAATTAGTTTGTCTTGGCTATACACGAACCCCCTAGAGAAATCTTATATTGGAAAAAAAAGCAGTTTACTTAAAATGCAAATTTGGGATAAATATGAATTCATATCAGACTTATGATTGAAAGTTGCCCTGATATAATGTAAGAATGTCTTTTATGTATTTTTGCTTGGCACATAGTTATTGCTTTGTGGAGAACCAAAGTTTTGTTTTTTCATTTATATTTAAGAGACAGCCCATATTAAACCATGTTCATAAATGGTCCTTTAAGGCTTTTAAAGTAAACAACAACACATAGGAGGAGATGGATTTTAGAAGCTGCTTTGGTGAAATTTCACCAACTGGCTATCTACACATAATCAGGTGTGCCCACAGGGAAGGGGACAATGAGGCCATTCATGCCAGGAAATAGAAAACACAGGCAAACCACTTGTTTACAACCTGACAAGTGGGTCCTTAATAATTTTCACCTTTAGATCAGTTACATTGGCTTTCAGAAGACACTGCCAGTACATGTTTTAAGGAGGATAAAATTCCACTTGCATACAGCTTATTAATAAGGAATATGTCCCTTTATTATAAAGGTCTGTTAGCATTTAATTCTGCAAGTAATCCAGTCTTAGCTACTTCTTTCTGCCTGGTTAGCACTGTAATACTAGCCTGTCTGGGGGTAAGGTCTTAGGTCAGAATGTTAAATTTGCAACTGGTTTACTTCACAGCAAATCTCTGCTTTATTTGGAAAGCTATTTTCCCCTCTCTCTTCTTTTAATTTAAGAGGTTTCTTTAAGTCCTTTCCATGAATTTTACTAACAAAACAGCTCATGGAAAATGTATCTTCCCCCTTGCACCCCAGGTCCTGGAGTTATAGGTCCATTTGCCTCATTGATGGGTCATACTCCTTGCATAGTTCCATGAGCCCTATCAAGTCACTTCCTCCTTCCCCTCCTGCAACCTGTCCCCCACCACCCAGAATGCACAGCTGGTTTTGCGTGCCTTCTAATCCAAGTTGCTGACAAGTCTGCCAGTCCCTCAAGGGACTTTACAAAAAAATTTTTTATTGATTTTAGAGAGAGAGGAAGGGAGAAGGACAGAGATATAGATAGAAACATCGATGATAGAGAAACCCTGATGGGCTGCCTCCTGCATGCCCCCACTAGAGATTGAGCCTGCAAACCAGGCATGTGCCTTGACCAGGAATTGAACCAGTAACCTCTGGGCTCATGGATTGACAGTCAACTGAGCCACACCTCACATGGCTTTTAAATAAAGGTTTCCATGTACAGAGGCTTCTTTCCTTCACTCTGGCAATCATATCAACTAGTTACAGTACGCGGTATCCTGTGGAAACACATCGGTGCCCACTTCACAAGGCATATTTAATGAGAAATCTATGCATGAGGAAATGGATTTGAAATATTAAACTTCCCCGCAGTTCCTGGGTTACCTGCCAGCGGAAGATGTCCTTGAATTCCACCGGCCACCTCCCTTGCAGAAGAAGAGCCGGAAGGAAAGCCTGAGCTCCCGTTCCTGCCTTCTCTGGGCCTGTGGGCCTCGGCCTTACGCTGCCCGGTGTTTGAGACAAGCTTCCCTAGACACATCATTCCGAGACATCACTCTGGGTTCTAGATTTTTATATTCAGGGGTCTTTTTTTTTTTTTTGCCATTTGCCAATGACATAGTTTGGATTTCTTTCTTTCTTTTTTTAGGCCTGTGGTATGCTATAACCCACTGGGACACATTTCCCCTTCCAGATGGGCTCCCTCCTGAGCACATCTGTTCCTCTTTATGCCACCAGGAGAGGGTTAACCCAGCTGTTCTCTGCTTTTCAGATTTGACTGAAGAGCGACTTGGGGACAGCAGCTTGGCAGACAACGCAGAGTCCTTCAGCGACAAAGACACGGACCAGAGGAGCTCCCCAGATGTTGCAAAAAGTAAAGGCTGCTTCACCCCCGAGAGCCCCGAGGTAGTGTCGGTGGATGAAGGTGGGTATGCAGGCCAGAAAAATGGGGGCAACTCGGACAGCCGCTCCGACAGCCCCAAGTACCACGGGGAGCAGAATCACCTCCTGATCGAGGGCCCCTCGGGGACCGTCTCTCTGCCCTTCAGCTTGAAAGCCAACAGACCCCCCCTGGAAGTGTTAAAAAAAATATTCCCCAACCAGAAGCCCACAGTGCTGGAGCTGATCCTGAAGGGCTGTGGGGGGGACCTGGTGAGCGCCGTGGAGGTCCTGCTGTCCAGCCGGTCCTCGGTCTCGGCCGCCGAGCGAACTGCAGCCGAGCCCGAGAGCCTCGTGTTGCCCTCCAACGGGCACATCTTTGAACACACCTTGAGCTCCTACCCCATCTCCTCCTCCAAATGGTCCGTGGGGTCGGCCTTCCGAGTCCCAGACACGTTGAGGTTTTCTGCAGACTCTAGTAACGTTGTCCCCAACCCCCTGGCCGTGCCCCTGCAGCACCCTTTCCCCCAGCCGCCCCGCTACCCTCTCATGCTGAGGAATACTCTGGCGAGGAACCAGTCGAGCCCCTTTTTGCCCAACGACGTCACCCTGTGGAACACCATGACGCTGCAGCAGCAGTACCAGCTGAGGTCCCAGTACGTCAGCCCTTTCCCGGGTAACTCTGCCAGCGTCTTCAGGAGCTCGCCCGTCCTCCCCACGCGCGCCCCCGAGGACCCGCGGATCTCCATCCCCGACGAGGGGTGCCCCATGGTGTCCAAGCAGCCCATTTACACCGAGGATGACTACGACGAGCGGTCCGACTCCTCAGACTCTAGAATACTCAACACGTCATCTTAAAGTGGTACCAGATGGGAAGGGACCAGGTGACTCGTTCTGTGCATCTGAACCCTGGGGGAGGGGGGGAGGCTGAGGAGAAGCCACATCCTGTGTATACCTTTTCCTTCTGTTTGACAAAGTGACTGTGCTTGATTCTATTAGCAATAAAAACATAACTTATTTAATTTCTTGCACTTCACTGGGAAATGCCAAATAGCTCTGCTCTGTGGCTTTAGTGCTGAAATGCTTATTGTACAAGAGAGTCTCACGCTAAGCATAGTCTTGGGAAAGCTGGGACCACGGAAGATTTATTTGGGGATGTGACGCTGAAGGTCAGCCTTGCTCCTAGACTCAACCTGGAGTGTTCAATAAAATCGTATACTTGAATGCAGTTTGGTGAAGGGATTCCTCAGGACATGCGACTCCCAAAGGAAGTGGTGCGATTGCAGACGGACTGCAAACAGGGACATTATATTCTTACTCTGGAAATCCGTCTTGCATTTTAAAGAGAGACTGCTCTTAAGAACAGAGCGAATGGCTCACATGCTTATTTAAGCTTGGACAGTTTTCAGAGACAAACTCCATTAAGAATTATTCCTTTCACATGGCTGACTCGAAACACGTGTAATGTCAATGTAAAACCCGTCACAGCTGTGAACTGCATGAAATGTGTTGTGAAATGAACACAAGATTAAGCTTTGTCGGGGTAATGTAGCATGCTAAGGGCTCTAGAAGAAATAAACTAAGGAGATGATTTTGGTTCATGTCATTTCTGCTTGTGCAAAGAGGACCTCTGAAAATAGGAACTTGATGTAAAAGCGACTTACTCTAGTCTAGTGCATGGGTCCCACCTCCAGGTGTCAGTTAAGTGATATGCTCCTTGAGAAATACCCATGACAAAGTTTTGGGGGTGCAGTCAGAAAGACGGAGAATGTATTGTTCAAGAATAGAGTTCATTCAATGCCTCTATCCATTCATTTATTTCTTCAACAGATACTTATTGAGTGCCTACTAGGTGTTACAATGCTCCCTGTATGTTATTGTCCAAGTTACCTGCTCGTGAGTCGAAGATAAGCAGGGATGGTAATGGAGAATCCCATTACAATCAAAGTGAGAACGAGACAGTCTGCAGCGTGGGAAGTAAGTAAAGTACTTAGCACGGCTCGCACAGAGAGCACACTCACTGTGTGAGAACTGTTACTCCTGTGAAGTTCACTAGGGTTGCATTCAGGATGTAGAAGTGAATTCCCTCGTCATCACTTGGAGAAGATGACCACCATACAACATTGAAAGCAGGGTTTGCCCTCGCAACCCACGTGCTTTATTTTATTTTATTTTTTTAAATATATTTTATTGATTTTTTACAGAGAGGAAGAGAGAGGGATAGAAAGTTAGAAACATCGATGAGAGAGAGACATCGATCAGCTGCCTCCTGCACGCCCCCCACTGGGGATGTGCCTGCAACCCAGGTACATGCCCTTGACCGGAATCGAACCTGGGACCCTTCAGTCCACAGGCCGATGCTCTATCCACTGAGCCAAACCAGTTAGGGCCCACGTGCTTTATTTTAAAAGCAAGCTGGGGTGCTGCGTATGGCAGACTTTTTGCTTGGATATATTTTTTGTTGTTAATTTTCACCCGAGGATATTTTTCCATTGATTTTTACAGAGAGTAGAAGAGAGGGAAAGACAGAAATATCGATGTGAGAGAAACACTTCGATGGCTTGCCTCCTGCATAAGCCCTGACCAGGGCCCTGGGCCAGGGAGGAGCCTTAAACCAAGGTATGTGCCTTTGACCAGAATCAAACCCAGGACCCTTTGGTCCGCAGGCTGATGCTCCATCCACTGAACCAAACTGGCTTGGTCGTGCTCAGCTATTTTTAAAAGTTGAGTTTTCGAACAATGATATTCCATGCCCACACTGACCACTTCTTGTACTATTTTCATTCTTCAGAGTGCTTGAAAGGAAAGATGACTGCTTAGCTCAGACAAACTAATGAATGTGGAACGGAAAGGGAAGGAACGGAAATAAACAAATACAAGCCTCTTCATGACAGAGATGTAGAGAGCTCCCAGTGCCAGAATGTGGAGGGGCCCTTCAGTCTGGGAGGGAGGGGGGCAACTCCTCGGCCCGAGATGCCCCTCAGCTGGGTCCAAGGAGAAAAAATATATTTAAAACAAAAGAACCATCTCGTTTTTATTTCTGTTGGGCACTTTTGGAATGAGATATCTTTGAGGGGGAAAATTCACTATTATTAGTTGGACTACTATGTATTTAATTGCCATAGTTGCATATTAGAGTGTTTAAATACGATTTGTTGTTAGAGTTCTGTGTAAACATTAATATTTACGTAAAGGAAGAACGTGAGGAGGTGGAGAGGAATACTCTGACAAACCCTGATTCTAAAGACACACGCAAAGGACATTTAATGTGGTGGTGATGGGCTAATGCCTGGGCCTACCCAGGACAAATGGTTTTCAAAGGCATCTTCATCTCAAAAGTTATCCACGTTTATTTAACAAGCAACCATGATAACAGATCCTGTGTGAGCCGATGGTGCTGGTCTTCAGCTGTGGTTTCTGCAGGTTGGATGATGGATGGAGCAAAACTTGGCTTAAGATGCAGCGTTCTTACAGCTCGGTTTCGCCCACAGATTGCCAGTCACTGACTGCTTTCTACAGTGCCAGCTTTTAAAATGGAATTGTCAGTAAGACGGCATATTCATGGCTGGGGCAGGTGTGCTTAGTCCTCAATATAATAGTTTGCAGCAAGAAATGTTTTCTGTGGTGGGGTGAGTGTGGTCAGGGGTCAGAAGGGAGAAATTGGTTGTTAAGATCTTACATCTGGCCCTAGCCGGTTTGGTTCCATGGATAGAGCGTTGGCCTGCAGACTGAAGAGTCCTGGGTTCCATTCCAGTCAAGGGCACATGCCCGGGTTGCGGGCTCAATCTCCAGTTGGGGGCGTGCAGGAGGCAGCCGGTCAATGATTCTCATCATTGATGTTTCTCTCTCTCTCTTTCCTTTCCTCTTTGAAATCAATAAAAATATATTTTAAAAAACCTTAATCTGGCTTCCAGCGTCCAGTCTTGCTTTCTTTGTAGTCCTGACGGCTGAGTCCCCTCTGGTTGAAGTAGATTCTAGCTCAGCACTCAGACACTGTCCTGCGAAGGCCTGTGGGATTCTCGTCTGCCCAGGGGCACCGTTTCTCTTCCACATGAAACTGAATGTCTGGATGAAAATAGAAAAAAACCAACCGACTCCTAGTTACGTCCCATCTGTCACAGAGAAAATATCTGGGGGCTTGGATGTCCACTTGCAGTTGAGTCAAGCCAGCCATATGGGAAGTTAATCCACATTAAACCGCAGTGCCTCTCTCCCCTTCTAGTGAGGACCTGCCAACTACTAGCCTGAGAGTCAATGCTTGGTTCATCTGAGATGTGTGCTGGCTCTGCCAGCATG
The DNA here is from genome assembly GCF_963455305.1 of Plecotus auritus. Taxonomy (NCBI): domain Eukaryota; kingdom Metazoa; phylum Chordata; class Mammalia; order Chiroptera; family Vespertilionidae; genus Plecotus; species Plecotus auritus. The sequence continues at coordinate 138,774,649 of NC_137776.1, read as the reverse complement.
GTTCAGTGGTAGAGCGTCGACCTATGATCTAGGAGGTCATGGTTTGATTCCAGGTCAGGGCACATGCCCGGGTTACGGGCTCCATCCCCGGTAAGGGGCATGCAGGAGACAGCTGATTAGTGATTCTCTTTCATCATTGATATTTCTGTCTCTTCCTCTCTGAAATCAATAAAACGGTAAAAGAAAAAAAAAGGTGTGTGTTGGTGGGTTAGTCATGTTCTACAGAAGTTTGTCTAAAAATGTGATCCAGGCACCTGATGCTTTACTTCTGGTTTAGATTCCCATGTTGAGTTCAGAGGTGTTAGTAGTCTAAGTGTGTGTGTGTGTGTGTGTGTGTGTGTGTGTGTGTGTTTAAAATGTTTTGATTGATTTTTGAGAGAGAGAGGAAGGGAGAGGGATAGATAGAAACATCCATGAGAGAGGAACATCATTGATCGTCTACCTCCTGCACGCCCCCAACTGGGGATTGAGCCAGCAACCCAGGCATGTGCCCTGACCGGGAATTGAACCAGCAACCTCCTGGTTCATGGTCCGACGCTCAACCACTGAGCAACACTGGCTGGGCAAAGCACCTGTATTTTTATCCTCCTCCCCAGGTAATTCTTGAACTCAGATCTGAGGACCACCTTACTCTGCATCACACTCTTGGGTTTTCTTCTAAAATCTATGCCCAATAGAAGAGCTCAGGGATACAGACTCTGATGCTGGGGTCTCTAATCCCTCCTCCCCCGCACCCCCCCCCCCCCCCCCGCTTTTCTGTGGCGAGAGGAAGCTTCAGTATGTAAGCCCTAGATCCAGGTCAAATAACTTGAGTGTCAGTGTTAGTGATTAGACTGAGTACACATTTGGGATGAGAAATGCCAGTTTCTGGAAGCGTCTGGTTGGGAAAGGGCCAGATATTAGCATGAGCGTGCTACCCTTTCCCCTGAGGGCGGCCACGCACCGCCGCTCAGGTTCTTCAGTGAGTCGTGGTTCCTAGTTACCCGTGACTCCTGGAGGCAGATGTTGCCCTGGAGCTTTGAGTTTTAAGAAATATCAACAATCTTTGTGCCCCAGCTTTATTGAGATATTATTGCCATGTGCATTGTGTAAGTTTAAGGTGTACATTGTGATGATTTGATACATGTGTACATTGTGAAATGTTTACCACAATAAGGTTTAGTTAATGCATCGATCACCTCATATAATTATCTTTGTGTGTGTGTGTGTGTGTGTGTGTGTGTGTGTGTGTGGTGAGAGCATTTCAGATCTTCTCTCTTGGCAACGTTCAATTATACAATACAGTATTGTTACCTATAGTCACCATACCGTCCATTAGTTCTCTAGAACTTGTTTATTTTATAACTGGAAATGTATACCCTTTAACTGCTATCTCCCCATTTCCCCCACCCCTCAGCCGCTGGCAGCCACCATCCTACTCTGTGTCCGTGATGGGCGTTTTAGATTCCATGTGTACGTGAAATCACACAGTACTTGTCTTTCTGTGACGGCTTATTTCATGTAGTAAAGAGCATTTCTTTATTGATTCATCCATTGATGGATACTTAGGTTGTTTCCATACCTTGGCTATTGTGAGTAATGCTGCAGTGAACATGGGGGTGAAAGTATCTCTTCAAGATAGTGGTTTCATTTTCTCTGGCTCTATACCCCTAAGGGGGATTGCTGAGTCATGTTGTAGTTCTGTCTCCATTGTTTGAGGAACCTCCACACTGTTTTCCACAGTGGCTGCACTCATTTACGATCCCACCAATAGCGCACGCACGAGGGTGTTCTTTTCTCCAGATCCCCGCCAACACGTACTTCTTGTCTTCCTAATAACAGCCATCCTAACAGGTGTGAGGTTGCTGCCTCACTGTGCAATATCACAATTCTGGATGATGCAAAAAACAAAAGTGGTTTCACAGATGGATTGAGAAGCAAGGCATCTGTTAGCCAGGAAGGTGGCTGTGGTTGAAATTAATAGTAGAGCCACCAGGTAGCAGGGAAAAGGGTCAGTGATTCTGGACCTCCGGGCCAGGCTGTTACAGGCAAAGGGCAGGCTTCTAAGAACCCAAGAACATTCACAATTGGTAGAAAGAAGCTGTGCCGTAGGAGCAGGTCTGCAGTGTAGGGGCCACATGTTCCAGGGTTTGCTCACCAGGAACTCGTCTTCCAAGGTCCCCGGCTGCACCCTGGTTAGATGAGTGACGGGAGGGGCGGCTGCATCTTGGGAACATTTGTTGGGTGCCCAGAAAACAGGCCCTGGCTGCATTTGAACTGACATATTTGAAAAATGAACTTGATTTCACTGCATACTGTTTCAGTGATTCATTCTTTATATGTGCATTTACTCAGCAGAAGTGAGTCGAAAAGAAGATGGATGCTAAATTTATATGTTAATTTTAATATTGGAGCTATCCTATATTTGAAGATTAAGATCAATGCTTCAATTTCATTTCTTATGTGGTGCTGGATGTTGTCATTACTGGGGAAAAAAATCATTTCCAAATGCATCCTCCCCAAATTCCAATCTTAGAGGGCAGAGGAGTCTCGGAAGAGCATTCCTGCCTTCCGTGGTACGCTTCAGAGTTCCCACAGTATCATTTACTAGTTCAGTGTGAAGGTAAACAGCAAGGGTAGTGGTTTTTCAATGGAGTTCATGTACTAATCGGATTCTGATAGACTTTTCCGGAGTTGGTAGGCTGTGTCAAGAGTCTCATGTATCCTGTGGGCAAAGCCACTGGACTTAACCAAAAGTAAACTCAGCAGTTGTTCAGATAAAGGATCCCTCCAGAAGACTGGAGTCACAGCTCGGTGGTTGAAACCACCACCTTGCACTTGCACTGAGATTTAAGAAAGACTCCAGAGTTCTGTGGAAGGCTTTTTGGGGGAAAGAAGGCATCTCTGTCTCCCATTCAAACACGGTGGAACCGGATATGTGATGGCTTCCATGGAGGGAGGGTAGGTGGGTTTGACTTGGGACCCAGCTCTTTCTCAGCCCAGGGCTGCTATGCAATGCAAGTGGACTCTGTCTTCACCCGAAGACACTGGCTCTCCGTGCACATCCTGGCCTTCCTCCTTGGCTTCTGTCTTTGGGGAACCCTGGGTGACATTGGCTGCTGCAGGTGGTTGTAGATTTTGTGTTTGTACAAAGGGGCTGAAATCCAGACTGTGTTTTTTTTTTCTTCTAATTTGCCACACCAGAAAGGGTGCTGTTTTGGGAGGTGCCTTTTTCTGCTTTGCCAAGAGGCATAGTAAGTAGGGACCTGGGAAAAAGTAGGGAGAAGGAAAAAGAGTGGATGAGTTGCAAGAGAATAGCTTGGTCAGTAAAAGGATTCGCTATGAAAGCTATTGATAAATCTTTGCCACTCCATCTCCCTCAGCCTGCTCCGTTCGAGAGTAAAGGAAGCAGTTTCAGTTCACGCAGAGTTCCAAACAAGCTCACTCACGGGAACTGAAATAAAAATATAGGGAGATGTTGGAAAGAGAGGTAGCGAACTTGACTTTATTGAGCACATACTACCTGCATTGGTTACCCCAGGCCTCCATTCTGACCTCAGCACGTCTCTACATGGTGTCTCTGCCCTAAAACCGACCAGGCAGGCACATGTCACTTGGGGCTGTCTGAGTGGACAGCCATGTATGGGAAACAAAGCTGATGAATGAATGAAAATGCCTGCAGCAAACGCTGATGTGTGCAGTTTCCTGCCTCCAGGAGAGCTCTGTGGACCAGCCTGTCTGAGTATCTCCAATACAGTAATACCCGTGATTCACTGCAGGCCCTGAATCTTCGGGAAACATTATGTCTAATGGGGTTTAGTATTACAGACACTTTATTATATGTCTTGAGCTTGGGCATAATTGGCAATTGGGCATAATGCATATAAGCTCATTAAATAGAATAGATGATTTGCCAAAGTACCTGTATATATCTGTCAGAATCATGTCTGTATATCCATATTTGTACCCATAGAAAAAATCTTTTTAATCCAACACTGATTTATTCAAATTAGCAATTCAAAGCACCTGTTAGATGTTATTATTTTAAAGTATTTGTTTAGATCCAATCCAAATACAAATTAACTTATTAAAAAACAGATTAAAATCCAGTTTTATCAGAATCCGGCATTTTCCAGCAATGGTCTGGAGTTACGTGTGACTCAGGAGCAATCATTTATAAATCTTTGATAGTCTGTGCTAGCCATTGTTCTAAGTGATTCACCTCTATGAACTCATTTTACCTCTCAACCACCACATGGGTCTGTGGTATTACTATTCCCCTTGGATAGATGAGGACACAAAGAAGTAACTTGCCCAAGGACAGCTCTGTGGAGGTGGGGATGGGGGTGGGGGTTGGGGGTGGGGGTGGAGGTGGAGGTGGGGTGGAGGTGGAGGTGGAGGTGGAGGTGGAGTGGAGGTGGATTTCGGTCTCAGTAATTCAGATCCGTTCTATGGGCTTAGATGTCACAGGGTTTTTTAGAGCTCCTGAGCCTTCTCTGCCCAGCCCCCTGGTTTTCTTTTGGTCCAGAAATGCCCCCGTCAGAGGTGGGAAGCAGATCCTGCATTTAAGCAGCCAGAACCCTCCCTGCTCTCCCTTTCTGTCAGGAATCCATCAAGTACAGAGGGACAGACCCTGGTGTGCAGCCTACATCACTGAATGTTCTCTCCGACTCTGCTGCCCCCTGGCGGTCGATGAGGGTAAAAAGGGATGCACTCAGCATTTTCCTGGACTCCTTGGCCATAATTAACCCTTGGCCAAACAAGAAAGGTGTGAGGCTATTCAGAGGCATCTTTGCCATGTCCTATTTTATTCGAGTCGTGGGATTTCCTCCAGCACAGCTGTGACTACAGACCGGGCATACACACACCCAGGCGCTTGACTATGGCTCTGCAGGGAATTCCTGACAAGTTTCTGTTTTGCTGATGGTGTGCCTGTTGACCACAGAGATTTCCAAAGAAAGGATCTCGGGTACACTGACAGTAACATGGTTCCCAGATTAAACTCAAATATGAATTCTCTAAAACCACCAGGAAGGAAATCTAATGTTAAGTCACAGCTGTCTTAAACCTGCCAGACAAATCATAGAAGACCAGGAAGATCATTTGATCCACAGTTTCTCAAAGTGTGGCCCACAAATCCCTGCGTCTGGAATGCCTTGTGACCTCTGTTAACCATCTGGGGCCTGGATTTCCTTCCCCTAAACCTCCTTAGCCGGGGCTCTGGGGGCAGGCACCCTCCTGCCCACTGGGATCCACAGGGACAGCGAGGACTGCTGAACCCAGCCCTGTCCGGGGCACAGCCTTCCCGAGAAAGCCCAATCCAGCCCCGCAGGGAGGGAGGAAAACAAATCTCGTTGTGATATTGGAGAATAGATTGCTTGTGCCTAAATTACCCAGCCCAGGGAATGACCTGCTCTCCCAGCGTAAGAGGCACAAGGGGACCCGAATCCCCGCGCTAAGGCTCCTGCAGGGAGGGAGTCCACACCTGTGTTCACAAGTGAGGCGTGACAGTGAGTAAATCCCCCCAGGGAGCTGGGCTCGGGGTGAGTGGACAATGACTTACCCTTCAGAGCTATGGATTGGTTTGATCAATTACAAGAAAAATGACTCAGGGAGGATTCACACACCCGCTCCCCCCAAACTTGGAGTTAGACCCAGTCAGTAAGGGTTTGGAATGAAGATGGGGAAACAGTTGCCTTGAGGCGGGAGGGAGAGGGGCAGGAGCCAGGGAGGATGGACAGAGTAGGGCTCCCACCCCCTGTAGGTGTGCCGTTCACTCCCTGCTCACCTGGGGGTGGTCTGTGGTCTGTGTAAGAGTTTGGGGGGAGTGGTGACCACCAGGAGTATCCACCAGCTCCACCTGGGAGCAGGGTGGTAAAGGGGCTCAGTGAGCTGAAGGCAGTTGAGAATCAACAGAAGCAGAAAGAATTCGCTGCCCTCCCCATGCTGCCTATAGGCAGGGCATACATTTCCCCTTGTAGGTGCCTGCCCTGTACCAGGGAGAAAAGAGAAACTCTTGTTATTGAAGATGGGGAGTCAACACCAAGGTGAGTTCCCATAAACAGGCCTTACCAACATGGCCCTTATCTTCCATCAGTTCCCCGGGTATTTTCTAGTCACGCCCTCGCCCCATTTGTCACCTTTTGAAGCTCTGGCCCTCTTTCTTTTTTAAAAATGGTATATAAGCCCCTGAGTCTAACCATATCTGTGAGTTTCACTCCTTTTCTGTGATCCCATATGCATGTAAATACTAATAAAAATGGTGTGCCTTTTCTCCGGTGGATCTGTCTTGTTAGTTTAATTTGCAGGTCCCAGTTATTAACATAAGAGTATAGAGGAAAAGTTTTTCCCTCCAGACATGGACAGTGTTGGACAGTGAAGTCTACAGTGAGGAGGGAGGATTGAGGATTCTGGGGTGGCCTCCCTCTCACAGGAGTTGGGGGAGGGCACCTGGAGCAACCCCAGCAGAGCGCCCGGTGCTGCAGGCCCCCACCGGGACCTATGGCATGATGAGTGTTCCGGGGCGGTGGAGGTGAGCAGACCCGGGCCTGGTATTTTGAGCATCCTGCTGCAGTCCTTGCGGCATGGGTACGATGAAAGCCAGGGCAGCCTGTGGAGGATCAACCCTGCCGGGCCCAGTGATCAAAGGGGTGGGGACAGTAACCTGCCTTCCTGCTGTGGCCTCAAGGCCTACCGCCTAGGGAAGCCAGCTTGCTGGGGGTGCCTGCCCAGACAGCCTTCCTGTGGTCCAGGGCCCCTCGTGCCCATGCGAGTGCCCCTCTCTGTGGGTGGGAATAATCCCACTCCTTCCCGCACTGACCCAAGCAGTCATTCTCACTCCAGAGCTTTGGTGACTTGCTCTGAGCCTCGATGGCCCAAACACCTTTGTTTTCCAGATTTCCCGGCCAGTTGAGGCCAGAGAAAGAAGAACTCACAGATGAACTGCCTTGGTCAAGGGCCAGGTACAATATACCAGTTAAACTGGAATTTTAGATAAAGAGTGAATACTTTTTTAATATAAGTGTGTCCCAGGCAATCTCTATCTGTTTGTCTACCCATCTATCATCTATCTATCATCTATCTCATAGGCAATATTATATAAGTACTAGAGGCCCGATTCACGAAATTCGTGCAAGAGTAGGCCTTCCTTCCCCCGGCTGCCAGCACTGGCTTCCCTCTGGCCGCTGGCAGGCACCCTGGACCCAGGGTTCCCTCGTAGCCCCGGCTTTGTCAGGAAGGTCTAATTAGCATATTATGCTTTTATTATTATAGATTGCCTGAAACATACCTATATTTTACAATGTAAGTATTGCCTATGCATATTTATACTAAAGATTTTTTCATTGTTGATCTGAAGTTCAGTTTAACTGGGTGTCCTGTGTTTTTGTTTGCTAGATCTGGCAATCCTACCAGGAGAACAATACTTTTGTGGCCTAGTGGTGGCCATGGCCCTGGTCCTATTCCTGTAGCCAAGGAAACAGTAGAGCCAAGGTTGTTCTAATCCAGCCCTCAGATATCATTGGTTTTTGACTAGTATTGAGTTTCCATTTTCATCCTCAAATGATTGCCAGTGTTTAAAATATGGCCCCTCCTCTGCTCACATTTCATTGGCTGAATCCAGACTGTGGCCCCGCTGAAGGGAAGAAGCAGAGAAATTCATATGGTGAGTATTAAATGGGACTACCCCCGGGACACGAGGTGACCCATGGGGCCCCTCTCAGCTCCAGGATCCCACATCTGCCCTCCTTCAGGGTGGTCCTATGATGTGGTTTGTGGACACAGGCTCACACTTTAGGATGACGGACAGCCTCAAGCAGAACAGATGCTACATCTATTCTGATCTTTAGGTACTTCCAAGTCTCATCTTTGTCTTTCTGAGAATGATAACAAACCTTTATTTTAACTCTATTACTTTGTGTATATATTGACTCATTCATCTTCATAACAGCCCTGCCAGGTAAATACTATTTATTTTTCCCGATTACACTTATTTTTTTATAGGTACATATTTTGTAGATTTGAAAAACAGACACTTGTCTGTATTTGAACTGACATATTTGGAAAATGAACTTGATTCCACTACATGCTGTGGGAACACAGGAGGGGCTCTAGTACTGGGTGTGGGTGTGTCTCTGTGATTCGTTGTTCTCTGTGCATTTAAGCAGCAGAAGGCCCAGAGTGGCTGAGCTGCTTCCGCAGGGTCACACTGTCCTGGTGGGCGGGGCCTGGGCTTCCCTCCCTGAGAGCTGGTGACAGAGCCCAGCCGTTGGCGGCTTTGCCACCGTGAATGCCAGGGTCACCGGGCTTTGGGATGTCCAGAGGCCCCTCCTCTGGGTCTCAGAGGCTCTCCCACCTGGAGACAGCAGCCTGAGGGTGAGATGAAACTAGGGTTAGTTTGGTCAGCTACAGTGACTGGGCCGATGGGACTTAAAATGGGCTTGACCCGAGTTTTGTTCTTTTTCTCAGCCCCTGCCTGGCTCCGACTCCAAATCACCACGCTTCCCTTTAAACTCTGTCTGAACGTCAACCGACTCCTGGTTTTCAGTTGTTAGGAAGTTATTTTCATCTTTACTTTTGAACAGGTCACACATTCAGAGTTCAGCAGTCAAGAGAAATTTCTCCCTCCTCCGAGCCACCTGAAGACAACAACGTTGTTAATGTGCTGGGCATCCTCCCGGAGGCAGTTTGTGCACACACATCAGAGCAGTTCTTTTTTTACTTTTCTATACCAACTAGAGGCCCGGTTCATGCACCGGTGGGGTCCCTCGGCATGGCCTGTGGGGATTGGGCTGAAACTGGTTCTCCGACATCCCCTGCAGGGTCCCCGGTTGTGAGAGGGTGGTTCTCAGGTGATGCATCCCGGAATCAGGCTCCCTCCTCTCTGGTTCCGGGGTGCATCACCCGAGAACCACAGCTGCCAAGTCACCACAGCTTGGCAGCTCCTGCATTGAGCGTCTGCCTCCTGGTGGTCAGTGCACGTCATACCTACTGGTCGGACAGTCAAACGGTCGCTTAGGCTTTTATATATATAGATGATTGTCTACTATATGCACAGTTGCTCTATCATGCTTTTTCTCTCACTCTAATATGTCGTGGAGGTAGTTTGATATGATTGTAGAAATGATTTTTTCATTTAAAAAGTTACATAGTATTTCATTGTGTGCTGTTCATAATTCATTCAGCTGGCCCCTCCAGTAGGTGTTGGCGTTTTCAAACCATCCACTATTATAAGCAACGTGGCAGTGAGTAACCTTGGACAAACGTGGTTTGAGGTGGGAGCCAGTGTAAGCTGGATAAATTATTACAAGAGGAATCCTGGGCCAAAGAGCACATGCATTTGTCATTTTACCAGGAGCTGCCAGCTGCCCCCTGCAGGCACTGTTCCAGTTCACGCTCCCACTGGTAAGGTGTGCGAATATCCATTTCCCTGCATCCTCAGCAAGTGTTCTCAGTTGTTCTGACCGTCCACAACCTGAACATGTCAGCACGCTTTAATTTGCATTCTCTGATTACGAATGAGGGCGAGCATCTCTCGTGTGTTTCAGAGCCATCTGCATCCATGAGCATTTCCTTCTTGGAGTTCCGGGAGAACACTTGGCTTTGAACAGGTCCCTGACCCAAGCTCCAGGCTGGCAGAACCATTGCAGCCAACCGCCAAGACATATAGGTGAGTGTGTTAGGGAGCAAGTTGTTGGTAGTGCACCCATTGCAAGTGCTTGGATGCACCGAATCCAACCCTAACCAGGCTGATGGCGCCACCTGACCTTCTGAGGTGGATAAATGGAATGCAGTGCGGTTTGATAAGGGGGGACACTTGGGTCCTGGCTGAACACCGAGGGAGCTCTAGTATGAGCTGTGGGCGTGTCCCATCGAAGCTGAGAATTGTCTTATTGACCTACTGAATTTTATTTTGACCCACCAAACATCACAGGAAGCAGGCATGCCTTTTTACTTTTCAATTATTAAAAAAAAAACCTATAGAGACAGGTAAAGTGAACCCCAATACCCACATCACCAAGATTAAGCCATTATGAAGATTATGCCACACCTGATTCATGCTTCTTATTTCTGCTTTCTTTTTTTTGATTCAGATGTTAAGGCAAATAATGTTACCTCACCCTTATATACTTCAGTAAACATCTCTAAAACATGGATGTATTCATACATAACTAGAATTTTATTATCACATCTGACAAAATTAATGGTTATTCCTTGGCATCATCAAATATCAAGTCCTTGTAAAAATTCCCCAATTATCCCAAGTCTTCTATCTCCCTTTACTGTTGGTTTGTTTTATTCAGGGTCGAGACACTGCATTTGGGTCTTATGTTTCTTAAGTATCCTCTATTCACAGCAGACCCTCCCATATTGCCATCCATTCTGAACTTGTATATTTGCTTTCTTGTGGAATCATTTAATGTGTTTCCATATTCTGTATATTTCCTGTAGAGTGGAAGCTACTTCTAGAAGCTTATTAGATATGGATTTGGATATTTGGGTGAGAGTTCATAGGACCTACTGGGCACCTCATACTGCATCAATTCGGAAGGCACATAGTAGGTGTTTTGTCCCACTAAGCAAGATCAGTGGGGTCACGTGATGCCAGCCAGACCCTTCCATTGCAATTTCCCCTTTAGTCTTTCCTTTTTCACCTTTCACATATGGTTTCATCTACCAACTCTGTTACCTGAATCAGTTATTTCAGTAAGAGTTAAAAATGGACATTTTCTAGTTTTATCATTCCTTTCACATTTATTAGCCACATTTTTCTAATATAAAGAAAAGCAGGGCCATTTGGTCACCCTGGAATAGTTTATATTATTTTTTAAATGGCCAATGAGTTCCTCAGGTTATTTTGCTTCTTAATTAGCCTGTCCTCTTCCAGTTAAGAAAAAAAAAATTAAGAAGAGGACCATATCATGTTCAGATCATGGAACTAGCCTAGGAGATAGCTTTTTTCTTAGCTTAACTCATCATCATTGAAAGTTCAGCACCACTGGTGTGCATAAGTTCATACTTTCTAATTGGTTCTTTGTTAACTGCTGGTCTTATCCTTTCTCCCTACCCTTTGTCTTCTCCTCAGGGCCTGTCTCCTTGAACAAGCAAAGTATTGTAGACGAAATGTCATTACTGAACATTCTTTTATATTGAAGCCAAACACCTCTTGTTTAATATATTGCAGTGACTGTCAGTCATACACACTTTAGTAAGAATTAAGGCAGCCAGCTTGGTCTCTGTTTCATAGATTAGTTTAGTGAGGAAAGTAAATTTTGGAATTGGTGGGGAGAAAGGTCTGGGAAAGAAGTAGTCAATAGAGGAAGTTTAGTTACTGTGTACAGGGCACTGCCTAGGTCAGTGGTCGGCAAACTCATTAGTCAACAGAGCCAAATATCAACAGTACAACGATTGAAATTTCTTTTGAGAGCCAAATTTTTTAAACTTAAACTTCTTCTAACGCCACTTCTTCAAAATAGACTTGCCCAGGCCGTGGTATTTTGTGGAAGAGCCACACTCAAGGGGCCAAAGAGCCGCATGTGGCTCGCGAGCCGCAGTTTGCCGACCACGGGCCTAGGTGGTTGTGAGAAGGCTGAGTTTTGGGTAGCAGAGACAGCTGACAGCATTTCATGTTATAAAGAAGTACTAGGAAGGAGGGAAAGAGATAAAGATGTTCCAGGAAATTTTTACTGTTCAAGAATGTGTGAGGTGCCCCTGTTATGGGTATCTAGAGTACCCATTCTTCTTGTCACACTGTATCATATAAGATTTTTTTTCCTGCAATTCGCAGAATACAAGACTAAGAAAGACCAGTGTATGGACATGTGCATTTGTGAATGAATATTGAATGGAAGTTAATATAGCACAGTGGTTAAGTTCACAGGATTTGAGGAAAGACTGAACTAGATTCAAGTCCTGGCTTCATGATTTGGGCAAGCTGCTTTAATCACGCCAGCCCTCAGTTTCCCCACCTGTAAAATGGAGATAATAAGCCACAGGGCTATTTTGGAGATTAAGTGAAAAATGCAATTAAAGCACTAAGCACTCTTCCATTCACAAAAGCCCTCAATAGACTTAAAAAGGAGCTTAAAAGCAATAGATGGAAGAGTATTTTTCTCTTCTCAGAAGGGGTGAAAGATTCCTTTTTCACTAATTGAGTAGGTGCACAACTCCTCCAGGGATCCTTCTGTCTAGCAAGCAAGAGCGACCTGGTCAGCCTTCAGCAGCTGGGTGCCCCTTAGGCATTGCTAGATTGTTCTAAATATCAAAGGTCCCTGGCCTGGTGAAAAGCAACTTCTAGCAGCCCCGATTTTCACTCTTATAATTTACATTCATTTAAGGATTGCTCGCGCAGAATCTATACCGCACCGGGACCGACACTAGACGGTCTTCGAGCCAATGGCGCCATCTTGTGGTGGTATGACACTATCACAGTTTGGCGCTGGTCCCGGGTTTTGCATCCGCTCAGATTTATCCTGCGCCTTCCTGAGTCCCTGTTTTGGTGATGGCTCTGGTCTTTTACTCTACATAGAGAAAGTGCAGTCAGGTGCCTGGGATCCATCCGCTCCGGAAGTGATGGCAACATTGCTCACCGTTCCTCTCTTTCTGGCTTCACCTTACTCTTTTGACTCTCATGGTGGCATGCTGGTGCCAAACAATACCACTTCTGTTAGTGTGCCTTTATTTATGCTTGGGAGACGTGATGACACATGCCAGGGACCCAGGTAAGTGCAAGTTAAGTCTGTTCTGAAGTAGGATCCGAGGGGAGGCTTCTGTCTCTTACATGTCCTTCTTTGAACCCCAAGAACTTGAGAATTTCCAGTCTTTCATAGAACTCATTGCCACCCGAGTCTGGGGCACTTTAGATAAAGTACCGTCTGTCAACATGACAGCATCCGGCTTCACACGGGGTGTGTGCGGCCTAGACGGGATAGCTCGAGGCCATTGTGTTAGTCTGAGGACACCAGGAACCAAGAGGCAAGATTATCAACCAGGTTAATTCCATAACCTTTCACAAGGTGTTGTCTAAGCAGTAGCATCGCTGAAAGCCAGTTAGTAACACAGATGCTTGAGCAGCACCCACCAGACGTCCTCAAACTACGGCCTGCGGGCCACATGCGGCCCGCCGAGGACATTTATCCAGCCCGCCGGGTGCCGCTGCCAGTCCTGCTTAGCAGCTGACTCGTCCCAGGCCCGCAGTGCGCATAGGAATTTGTTCATAGTTTTTTTTTTAAACTATAGTCCGGCCCTCCAACGGTCTGAGGGACAGTGAACTGGCCCCCTGTTTAAAAAGTTTGAGGACCCCTGATCCTAGACCTTCTGATTCAGAAGCTGAATTTTAGCTGCCTGCCACCCCCCCTCCCCCAGGGATGGGCACATACATTAAAATTTGAAAGGCACTGAGCTATAGCAGTGGTTCTTAACCTCCCTTGCACATTAGAATAACCTGGGGAGCTTTTCAAAATCCTGATCTCCAGGCCTATACAATCATCTGAAGCTGGACTTCATGATAATGGTTTGGGGATGCTGGACCACAGACCTTTCCTCCCTGAAGACCTCGCAAAAGGAACAAAACAAGACCAAAAAAAAAAAAAAAAAAAAAAAAAAAGCGTCAAAAAACAGTGAAAATGCTCCAGCAGCAAACAAACTAGGAAAGAAGTTCAAATTCTTGCCAAAAACTTGAAAATGTGGTGGCCGAGAAAATACAGGAGATTCTGGGGTGGAACAGAAAAGTACCAACCTTCTCCCACCAGAAGGTGTTTGAAGGAAAGAAAACTGGTGACAAAATTCAGAGAACTCTCACTGTTGTCCAACAGTGTAAAGACAGAGAACCCTGGAGAGTGAGTCGGCAGCTTAAAGGAAAAGTAAAGAGGGTTGTGAGTTCTTGAGACTCGGCAGAGGCAAGAAAACCAACAGATGTGGGCTGGCTGTTTTCTGTGGTCCCCTAGAAATGGGTGAATTTCACCTGAGAGTATCCTCCCATGCAGGGGTGGGAAACTTTTTCCTTCCAAGGGCCATTTGGGTATTTATAGTATCATTCATCGGCCATACAAAATTATCACTTAAAAATTAACCTGCTATATTTGGTCAAACGATGAATTAACTCATCCCTAATGTCTTGGCCCAAGGCCAGATGTTCCCCACTCCTGTCTCGAGAATGAGATTCATCTCTCTGTGCAGGTCAAGTATAAGATCTGTTGACAGGTCACCCAGGACCTTCAGCGAGCACGGGCACAGCCCCAGCGGAGCGCTCTGTGCCTTTAAGCCAGGAGAAGTGGGTAATCCACATTATGCAGCCTTCCAGCAGCAGTTTGGACTGTGGACGACCTGTCTCAGGTTGTCAGTGGAAAGTCAGATCAGGTAGATCACAAGTGGTATAACTGTAATTGCCTGCTGGGGCCAGGCAGAAGCTGTACATAAGTGATGCGGGTTAGGTGTAATACAGCAGGGAGTGGTGTGATCCGTGACTCGTGGTAACTAGAGAACAAAAGCTTTACTTTCAGCAGTGGTTCTTAAAGTGTGGTACCCAGATCAGCAGCATCAGCAGCCCCTGGGAACGTGTTAGAAATGAATGTTTCTTAAACTTTGGGAATAGAACCTAGAAAAAAACCATCTTAACTAGCTCCTCACATGGCCCCGATGCTCATGAACTTTTAAGAGCTGCCAAGTCTCTGGCTGATGATTGCTATCTGAGAATGTAGGTCCAGTGTTGTTACGTCTTCTGATTTTTTTCCCAAGAGAAGCTGTAATCCTGGACTTTTATGTAGAACCTCCCAACTTTTAAATTTGTTAGCAACAAATTAGCGTTTTGTAGAAAATAACGAGTGAGCCCAACAAAATACATGTTGGTTTCACGGGGAACAAGTTTGTTTGTTCTAGAACATCTGGATGAAATTGTCCATGTTAAGCATGAAAAAGATGAAAATAAATGACATGGCAAATTTATAAAATACTACAGAGAGGGAACAAGAAAGATAGATGAACAACACAGTCTAGAAGGAAAAAGATACTTAAAGGAAAAGAGAACTCAAAAATGAGATGACGAAATGGAAAGGAAATGGAGCCCGTACATTTTAAAGACACTTGAGACACATCCCTGGTTTTAAACCTCGTCAAGGGATCAACAACCCTGGAATTCAGTGAACCTGTGTTCACAAGCCAGCCAATCAGTGCCTCGCTTCTGAAAGTCAGCCAATCAGGGAGAGACTCATTCCTATGAACTCGCCCCTGAGTGCCAACCAATTAACAACAGCCTCTCCGATGACGTCATCCACTTATGCTCCGAAGTGAACTTCACCCAAACCCCTCTGAGATCAAGAACCTGCTCCGCTGGGAGAGACCCTAACAAAGCCGCAAGCACTCCAGGTTTGTCTTTGATTTCAGCGATTGAATGGCGGTCTCATCCTCAGACACATTCGGGAATGAAAGAGCAGTAAAATAAAGAGACCACGTGAGTAATACGAACCAGAACTAAGAACAAAACAACCAGGAGGTTGTGATTATGGAATCGGATGTAAATGTAATAAGACGACAAAGTGAAATAAACTAACAAAAACAGGTTAGGTTGGGGGATGGAGGTGGAAGGAGGTTTAAGACGTTTAATTTCCTGATTTTTCAAAAACTTGGCATCATTTAGCAATATCTAAAATTCAACCAAGATGTTAACAATGATTCTAATGTGTTAATATCCCCCCTAATGTCTTCTTAAGTTATTCTTAATAGTATAATTTAAATATGTCCTAACATGACTGGATAGTATCTTCATATCCTTGTAGTTCTTATACAAGAAAGTACAAGCAAAATCAGTAAAATTCAGATGAGCAATAACACTTTAAAAAGAGACTTTGAGTGCCCTGGCTGGGTGGCTCAGTTGATTGGAGCGTCCTCCTATACACCAAAAGGTCGCGGGTTCAATTCCTGGTCAGGATATATACCTAGGTTGTGGTTTGATCCCCAGTTGGGGCGTGTACTGGAGGCAACCCATCAATGTTTCTCACATTTATGTTTCTCTCTCCCTTCCTCTGTCTCTTGAAAAATCAATGAAAACATCCTCCAGTGAGGATAAACAAACAAACAAAGGCTTTGGGTAGAACGTATGTACAGAAAAGAGCCAAATCCCTGTAGAGCAAAATGAATGTTCACAGGATGAACACTGCCATGCCTCAGAGCCACCTCTGGTTCGTCCTTCAGTCATCAGCTCCCCCAGCAAAGGTAACTCTAAATCTGATTTCTAACACTAGATTTGTTTTGCCTTTTCTGAACTTTATAAAAATGGGAGCATTACCGTCTCTTTTGTGACCGGCTTCTTTCTCTCAGGGTTACATCTGTGACCGTCCTCCATACTTTTGCATGTGGTTGGTAGTTTATTTTCATTTCCATATACCAGTTTTTTACTGTATGAATATATCATAGTTTTAGTCATTCTTCTGATAATGGACATTTGAGCTATTTCCGGGCTTTGGCTACTATGAATGGTGTTCTTTGACACGCTTACACACGTCTTCTGGTGAACACCTGTACATTTGTCCATTATGTATATTTGTAGACGCGGAGTTGCTCGGGCAGAGTACACAGATGTTCAGTTTAAGGATATTTTGCCAAAAGGGTGTAGCAGTTTATACTCCCCCAGCAGTGCATGAAAGTTGCAGATGTTCCATAACCTTGCCAACAGTTGGTACTGTCAGTCTTTTTAATTTTAGCCACTGTGGAGGGTGTTCAGTGATTATCTCACTGTAATTTTATGTGCACTTCCCTGACAACTAATGATGTTGAGCAGTTTTTTCATATGTTTATTAACCGTTTCGATGGTCTCTTTTATTTTGTCTCTCTACATTTTCCCCCATAAAATTGGATTGTCTGTCTTTTCCTAATTGAGTTGTAGAAGTTTGTTTATATTGTGAATTCAAGTCCATTATTGGGTGTGTTAATAACAGAAGTTGTTCATTTTGATGAAGCAAGCTCAAGGTTGTGAAGGTGTTCTATGTTTCTCCTAGGAGCTTTATTGTTTTACATTTCATATTTAGATTTGCAATCCATCTGGAATTGATTTTTTTGTGTATGGGATGAGGTAAGGGTCAAGATTCATTTAGTCCTCCAGGTAGCTTTCCAGTCGACCCAGCACCACTTACTGAAAAGGCCATCTGCATTGCAATTCCATCATAAATGAAGTTACTATATGAAGGTTTGTTTCTGGACCAATATTACATTGTCATAATTATGACAGCTCTATAATCAGTCTTGATGTCTTGCTATAGAAGTCCTTTCATTTTAAGATTATATTGCCTTTTCTTGGTCATTTGCATTTTTTGGGTAAATTTTAGATTTACCTTGTCAGCTTCTTCAGGGGAAGAAAAAAACCTGTTGGGTTTTTCTTTGGGAATATATTGAATCTATAGGTCACGTTGGCGTGGAGGGACTGATATCTTTACAATACTGAGTCTTCCAACTTAGGATGCACCCCTCCATTTGTTTAAGTCTTCTCTAATTACATTCGGTAATAATTTATAGTTTTCTGTGTAGAGGTCTTATATAAATTTTGATGGATTCATTCCCAGACATTTGATTTTTTTAATGCTATTATAAATGGTACAGTTATAAATATTTTATTTAAAAATATTTTCTTACTGATATATAGAAATACAATTGGCTTTTGTACCTTGGCCTTTTATCCAGATACTTCGCTTATTTATTCTAATGGTTTACCTGTTTCTTGTTTTCTTTGTTGTTCTTACTTCCACAGTCATGCTCTCTGATTCAGGCAGGAAGATGGGCTAGGGGTGGATTAGTTTATCCAATCTGGATTTGAGCTAATTAGAAGCTGGGTTTCTGTATTTGTGAAAGTTGGCTTATTTCCATTGTCTTTAATCCTAGAGAGGAGGCTTTCAGGAGTTCTAATAAAACACAAGGTGTTTCATATGGCCTCTCCTAAACCCCAATTTTGTCTCCCCAGCTCCAAAAACTCTCCTTAGCTTCTCAGCCTCTTGGTCCTATCTTGGAAAATGCCTGAGGGGAGAAGTGGAGGTCATGGCAGGCTCCCCTCTCCTGCCTCTCTCTCATTTTTAAAAAAAAATATTTTTTTTTTTATTGATTTTAGAGAGGAAAGGAGAGGGAGAGAGATAGAAACATCAATGATGAGAGAGAATCATTGGTCAGCTGCCTCCTGCACGCCCTCCACTGGGGATTGAGCCTGCAACCCAGGCATGTGCCCTTTACCAGAATTGAACCTGGGACCCTTCAGCAATCAAACCTGGGACCCTTCAGTCCACAGGCCGTTGCTCCACTGAGCCCAACCAGCTAGGGCCCTCTCCTGCCTCTCTTCATTCTGGGATCTTGGCTACAGAAAGCTCCACGTCCTTTCTGTTCTTATTTTAAAATTGTGCCTATCTTAGTGCATGTGAAGCGGTATCTCATTGTGACTTTGATTTTCATTTAATTATTGGCTAATGATATTTAGCATTCTTTCCTGTGCTTATTAGCCATTTGTGTATCTTCCTTGGAGAAATGTCTATTCGATCCTTTGTGTATTTTTAAATTGCGTTGTCTTTTTATTACTGAGTTGTAAGAGTTCTTTATATACTATGGATACCAGTCTCTCATCAGATTACAATTTGCAAATATCTTCTCCCATTCTATGAGCTGTCTTTTCACTTCCTTGATGATATTGTTTGCAGCACAGAAGTTTTTAATGTTGATGAAGTCCAGTTTATTAATTTTTCCTTTTTGCTTGTGTGTTTGGTGTTGAATCTTAGAAGCCTTTGCCTAATGCTAGGTCACCAAGGTGTACTCCTGTTCTCTCCTGAGACTCATAGTTTTCGCCTTTACATTTAGCTCTACAGTCAGGTGTCTGATCCATTTTGAGTTAATTTCTGTGTCTGGTATAAGGAAGGGGCCCACCTTCATTGTTTTGCATGTGCATGTCCGGTTGTGCCGACACTGTCCCGCATCTTTTAAATAGATCCCCGCAGTGGCCCCAGGACCTTCCATCCTCCACGGCTTCGGGCTTGCCCATAGGCTGCTGCTTCCTGGGACACTTCCCTCCCAGTGCAGTTGGTTCTTACCCATTTCTTTCCCAGGACCTAGAGTAGATTCATTCCAGAATTTTGGCCATGCTATCTTCGTGACTTAGTACAGAGTAAGGAGTGCTGACAGAGTGGTGTGGAATATATGCCATTTCATGGAAGGCTAGGGGAGGGTATTGGTCAGGCTACTGCTCTGCAGAACAGGTTTCTGTGGCAGAAAAAAACGTGTGGTCTGGCAGTCAGAGGCAGCTCTGCCCCAGCACCTGCGGCATGGCTCTGTCTATGGTAGCCCCGGCCTCCAGGCCCCTTCTCTCGTGTGGATGCCGAGGGGTGCTGACTCTTGCCACTATGGTCCTTAAAACAAAATAACTTTTTCTTTTCCCAAAAGGAACAGCTTGAATGCAGCCAGATGCCTGAAGACGTCCTGGGTGTCTACGGCCCATCCACCAGGAGGCCTGCTCTTTCATACTCTTTAGATCTTTCTTGTTTTTAAAATATGTTTTTATTGATTTGTAGACACATCAATTGGCTGCCTCCTGCATGCCCCCAACTGGGGATCCAGCCTGCAAGCTGGGCGTTTGCCCAGAATGGGAATGGAACACAGGACCTCTTGGTTCAGGGGACGACACTTAATCCACTGAGCCACTTCAGCTGGGCCTCTTTAGATCTTTCCATGTAACTTTGAGCATGTCACATCTTTGTCTCTTCTGGAATGTGGGGATCTGTAGTCTCTGTCTATGTAAAGACAAAAATACCACTACCCTCCTGACATTTGGGATAGAACCCTTGATTCTGGACCCCGATCATGAAGTGTGCAGCTATCTGGATGATAGGCTGAATATGAAGAACATGGTGAATATGAAGAACTATGTTCCTGCAGTTTCTTTCCTGGCCGATGTTCAACAATCACTTAGGGCTTCTCCTCTGGAAGATTCACAAAACCTCCTGGTGGGTAGAGAGGCCCTCATGCACCATCCTACTGCACCTCCCTGAGCTGGAACAGCAGAAAGCAGAGCCAGCCCGGTGGGGAGAGACTGTTGAGCCACCAGAGGGAAGTCTTTCTGGGCCCGGGTCTTTGATGCTCTGAAGGCTCAGCTGCAGCGGGTATGTGAGCTGAGCAGTGGGGCCTGTCTCTCATGTTGCTATGTCTCTGAAGAATGCAAAAGGAAAAATAACAAGAGATTTAGAGAAATCATGTGTAACAAGTTGAGAAAATGTGGATGGACAGTCCCTCTCACTGAATTATTCTGTATCTATCACCTCACCTTGTCTTGTTTGATCTTCCAGTGAAGTTTCCTATTTACTCAGTTATTAATTTCATCCACAGATATTTATTGCACACCTACTATGTGCCAGGCATGTTGCTTATGGTAGCAAGGAATGAAATAATTCAGTTGCCACGGAGCTTTTTTAGTCCATTGGGGAAATCTGAAAATAAATATAAAAGATAAGGTAAACTACGAGCTGATAACTAAATAAAGAAAAAAATTTAAAGGGCACAATAAGATATGAGAGCAAAGAGCCTGATTAGCTAGGGGAACGATGTTCTCAGGGTGGTGATTAATTTTAGGTGTCCATTTAACTGGGTTAGGGATGCCCAGGAAGCTGGTAGAACATTATTTCTCTGTGTGTCTGTGAAGGTGTTTCTGGGAGAGATTTGAATTGGTGGGTAAAGCAGATGGCCTTTCTCAGTGTAGATGGGCATCACCCAGTTCATCGCCGAGGGCCTGCCCGAACAGAAAGGCCGTGGAAGGCGAGTTCTGCTCTCTCTGCCTGACCCCAGACATCCATTTCCCCCCGACCTCTCACGGAGGTGCTCAGGGTTCCTGGGCTTTGGGAACTCGGGCTCACACCATCAGTGCCCACACTCAGTCTTCATGCGAGGACTGAATTCTCCCACCGCCTTTCCAGCTGCAGACAGATGGCAGTCTGCTCGGCCTCCATAACCCGTGAGCCACTTTCTGCAATAAATCTCTCTCTCTCTCTCTCTTTCTCTCACTCACTCTCTCTCTCTCTCGATACACACACACACACACACACACACACACACACACACACACACATATATATATGTTCTGGTTCTCAGGAGAACTCTGAGTATGCAACAGACCTGAGGGGGGAATAGTGGGAGGAAAAGGTTCTAGGAAGAGGAAGCAGCAGGTGCTAAGGCCTGGGGTCTGAATGAACTTGGTGCATTTGAGAAGCTGAAGAAGCCAGTGTGCCTGGGGTGAACATGCCGAGAGCAACGAGATGAGACTGAAAGGCTTGGGATGTGCTAAGTGTTTTGACTTTCTATCCTAGGTGCAGTGGGAAACGATTCTGGGGTTTCCAGTAGGGGAACGATACGATCAGATCTAATATTCATGCCTTGAGTGTCTCCATGAAGACAGCACACTCCTTAAGACAGGGCCAGGGTCTTACGTGCCGTGATATGCTTCCCAGAACCAGTGCTATGCTGTGCATGTCACCGGGGTCGGGCAGGGCGTGGTGTTTTGATGGCGATTCATGTAGGAATTCATTTATCTATAGGTTCAAGGGTTTGTTTGGTTGCATTAGATACATAGAGAATATCTGTGTTCTCTTTAACACATTATAGGAAAACTAGGGTTATTTTATGTACTAAAAGGATAAATGCCTTTCTCTTCACACACACACACACAATTTTTTTTTTCAAGCGAGACCATTTCTTACCACTGGAAATCCATAAATGATTTATTACTTTTCCTAACCCCTCTCTATTCCTCCCCGCAGACTATTTCTTTTTTCATTTCACCTAAAAAATTGTCCAGCTAATAAATAGGTTCAAAGGCAGACAGAGGGAGCTTCCACAGGTTATGAGAAAATGCCAGGCTCTTGAAAGACCTCCATGGATACAAAACCATAAATCTCAGAGAGCCCCTTTTGAAACGTCACTCACCTTCCTTCCTCATAGGAAACCAGGGCCCGGAGAGAAATTAACGAACGTTACAGTTCATCTGGACCTTGTTACGCAAACCAGCAAGAGGATGGTAGAGGAGGATGAACCCAGCAGAAGCGAGTCCACTTGGAGTTTTATAGTTTCCCATTAAACACCCACACACACACGCACACGCACATGCACGCACACAACCTCCTGAACTTTCTAGTAAGGCAAATGTATTTATCCAACGGCACCTGGAAAATATTATTCACTGATGACAACCCACAGAGTTATCTGTTCGCCGGGGGTGAGGTGGCAGAATAACAGCAACAGGAGTCCTCAGGCTCTGAACAACGGGACTGCGGAAGACAAAGCCATCAGGGATGTTTTCACATCATAAAGCCCCAGGCCTCCGCAGGCTGGGGAAGTTTCCTTCTTCTTCTTCTTCTTTTTTTGTTTTTTGTTAATCCTCACCTGAGGATATTTTTCCATTGATTTTTTAGAGAGAGTGGAAGGGAGGGGGAGAGACAGAGAGAGAGAAACATCGATGTGAGAGAGACACATCAATTGGTTGCCTCCCACATGAGCCCTGACCAGGGCTGGGGATCAAGCCTGCAACTGAGGTACATGCCCTTGACCGGAATTGAACCCAGAATCCTTCAGTCTGAGTGCCAAAGCTCTATCCACTGAGAAAAACCGGCTAGGGTGGAAGTTTGCTTCTTCATATCACTTCTGGTTACTATTATTAGTCTTTGAAGGAAATAGGAATTCATTTATTGCCTCGTTTTCTCTCTCCTTCCTCTCCCTTTTCCCTTCCCCCCTTCCTTCCTTACTGCTTCTCATGCATTGAGTACGTTCCATTATTAATGTTTAGTGGGTGCTGAGGTGGATAGACAAAGTTTAAGCTGGGTACCCACCTCCATGGAGTTTTCATTCCAGTGGGAAATTTAAAAATGTACAGTGTGTGCGCAAGACAATCTGAAAAGCACCCCCAAGACTGTACCCCGAGCTGCCCCCCCCCTCAGGTGGGTGGGCTGGAGCTGTGGAGAGTGAGTGGGTAGTTGCGACTGAAGACTCCGAGGGAAGGAGGCTCCCAGGAGGTCCTCCTGCTTACCACCTTGCTCTGGGAAGGGGCTGGTTCATTCTCATGGTGGCTGGTTTTGGCAGCTTTCCATGCTCAGGCCATTTGTTTGTATATCAGTAATGGCACCGAGGCCAACCTCCCTGGATCCAGCCTTTGGGGATTAGGGATTAGCCAAAGAGAAGCTCAGCCTGCCCCTGAGGCCTTATCTCCCGTCTTCCTGTTTAGTCCCCTCTGCACATGAAGGAGTCACCAGATGCCACCTTTCAACTGGCTCTTTCCTTCATCCTGGGACCTGGGGGGCCTGTTTTTTTTCTCGAGTGTGTTTTTCATGCCCCTTCTTGGATGAACTAGTTTGGGCCTCAGTATGTTGGCCCAGGTGTGCGTCACCTTTGCCCATTACCCAAATACAAGGGATGGGAAGGGTCTTTCAGATTTTACTGGAACCCATTCTCCTGCCTCCAGGAAAAACCGCCTGTGCACAGAGTTGCTCATTCCCTTTCAAATAAAATTCTCTGCAGGAAAACCTGTGTTTCTCTGCTGGGAAGTGCCCCCCTCGGCCACCTAGAGCTATGCTTAGTTCAGAGGCTGTCTCCTTCATTCCGTTCCTTGGAGATCTCTTTAATTCTGGGAATCTCAAGTCTCTGGGGCCAAAACACTGTCCACTCCGAGAGGCAAGGTGCAGGGCGGTTAAGGAAGCAGGTTCCTGGGCCACACTGCCATACCCAGAGTCTTATTCTGCTACTCACAGCTGGGATGCCTACTGCCCGAGGCCGCCTCTGTGCCTCAGTTTCCCCAGCGGCGAGGATGATACCAGTATGTACCTCATGCACTCCTGAGAGGACTAAATAACGGAAGTGTCTAGAAAGGGCCCTGGCACAGAGTAAGTGTACTTAAGTTTTCTCTATTATCACCTCACCTTGGATAATAGGAAAAACCTATTCCTAGACTAAGTTCTCATTAGCAATTTTTTCTCTTTCTTACTTGGTAAGATGTGTTTGGATAAGGAAGACTGATCCCTCTTCCTACAGCTAAAGAGATACAGAGATCGAAAATCACTGCCTTTCTGATGTCCCTTTTCAGTCTCCCCCAAGCCCAGCCCCACGTAGTGGCTGTCCTGCTTTCTGTCCCTGTACATCCGGTTGTCTTCTTTAGAGTGTCATAGGAATAAAAGCTTGCAGTATGTAGTCTTTTGCGTCTGACTTAGTTTGCTCAGCACAGTGTTTTTCAGGTTCAACTATGTCGTTGTGCATGTTACTTCATTTACTTTTATCGCTGAGCAGTGCTCCAGGTGGGGACATGGCCACACCACAACCGTTTGCCCACTCACCCGTGGCTGGACATCTGTGCTATTTCCAGGTTGGGCTATTCTGCGTAAGGCTGCTACGAGCACTCGTGTGGAAGGCTTTATGCAGACTCCTGCTTTCCTTTCCCAGGAGTGGGATTGCTGGGTTGTGCGCCCAGTGTAGGTGTTACTTTATAAGCAACCTCTAAAACGTTTTCCAAAGTCGTGGTGCTGTTTTTCATTCTCACCAGCCAGGTATGAGTTGCTCCACATCACCAACACGTAGTATTGTCAGGTTAAAAAAAAACACCTTAGCTATCCTAATTGCAGTATAGTGCTATTTCATTATGGTTTTAATTTGTATTTCACTGATGATGAGTCCTCTCATACTAGTAGATACTTCATCAAAGAAGATACACAAATTGTGCATCTTCTTTGATGAAGTATCTACTAGTATTACAATCTTTTAACCATTTTTTAAAAATTGGATTGTTGGACTTTTTATTTTTGAAAGTGTTCTTTATATATTTCAGTTACCAGTTCTTTGTCAAATATATGTATTGTAATTATTTTCTTTCAAGTAATTATTAAAAAAATCTTCACCTGAGGATATGTTTTTTTTTTTATATTTTATTGATTTTTTACAGAGAGGAAGGGAGAGAGATAGAGAGTTAGAAACATCGATGAGAGAGAAACATCGATCAGCTGCCTCCTGCACACCCCCCACTGGGGTTGTGCCCGCAACCAAGGTACATGCCCTTGACCGGAATCGAACCTGGGACCCTTCAGTCCGCAGGCTGACGCTCTATCCACTGGGCCAAACCGGTTAGGGCCTGAGGATATGTTTTTATTGACTTTTAGAGAGAGAAGAAGAGAGGGAGGGTGAAGGAGAGAGAGGGAGAGGGAGAGAAACATCAGTGTGAGAGAGAAACATGGATTGGCTCCTTCCCATACACACCCTGACTGGGGATGAACCTGAAACAGGTATGTGCCTTGACTGGGAATTGAGCTTGCAATCATTTTGGTGCACGGGACAACACTCCAAACAACTGAGCCACCCACCCGGCCAGGGCTCTTCCAAGCTAATTTTTAAAACCTTTGCTCCTTCCAAGTTATTTTGGGTGTTGATCAAGAGTTAATGCCCTGGCCGGTGTGGCTCAGTTGGTTGGGTGTCATCTTGTGCACCAAAAGGTTGCCAGTTAATTTATGGTCAGGGCACATGCCCAGGTTTCGGGCTTGGTAGGGGGCAAGCAGGAAGCAGAGGACATTATGCTCACCTAGATGTTTTTTTCTCTCTCTCCCTCCCTCTCTCTTTAAAAAAAAAAAAAAAAAAAAAGAGATCAATTAAAAAAAAAAAAAAGTTTAACTTACCCTCAAGTAGTCCCAACCCAGGGATCCCTTAAAGAAACACCTAGTAGAAACTAACAATGTTATGTACCACTTTACCCCCACGGAAAAAACAAAGGAAAGAAACACTAAGTAATTGCTTGCCCCCCCATGGTCCTTTATTTCTTCCCTTCTTGGAGCTAACTGTTTACATTTGGAGTTGAAAAGAACACCCCTTGTGAGCACAGAAACAGCATTCCATCTGATGCTGTCAGAAAGACCTCTCAGGCCGCATTCCCAAATCTGCAAGATGGAACAAACAGATGGTTTGTCCGTCACAGCAGGGGGTCCATCACATTTCTGAAAAGTTGTCTCTTTCTTCTGCAGCTTCCTGGCTTTTATTAGTGAGAAGTCTGACCAGATGGGCCAACCCACCTCTTTGATTCTCTTCCAGCACAGGGTGAAGTCAGTTATCCAAGGCGGGCAGCTAGGTCCTGTCTATTCCACAGGGTTGGAGGATGGACCCCGAGGGCCACTCCTGCCCCACAGAGTGGGACCTGGGAGACATTGATCCAGCCAGAAAAATAAACCTCTAAACCAAATGCAGCTGAAGGAGAAAGAACGCGGAGGTTCATGCAGTCAGGAAACTTCTAATTTCCATCCTTCTCTAACAGATAGTAAAATAATAGAGATCCCATCTACTGTTTGTTGTTTTTTTTTTAAAATATATTGATTTTTTACAGAGAGGAAGGGAGAGGGATAGAGAGCTAGAAACATCGATGAGAGAGAAACATCGATCAGCTGCCTCCTGCACACTCCCTACTGGGTATGTGCCCACAACCAAGGTACATGCCCTTGACCGGAATAGAACCTAGGACCCTTGAGTCCGCAGGCCGGCGCTCTATCCACTGAGCCAAACCGGTTAGGGCTAGAGATCCTATCTACTGTTAATCAAGCACTTAACTAGTTGCCAGGTACTGTGCCAGCCAGTTCTCACAGATCTTCTCACTGAATCTTCATACGAACCTCAAGAGAAAGAGACTGTTACTATCCCCATTTCAGAGAGGGGGAAGCTGAGGCTCCGGGAGACGATTTGATCAATGACTGCGGAGCTGGGACATCCACTCTTGTCTGACAGCCACGCCTGTGCCTTGAGCTACCTCAGAAGCCTTTCCTCTCACAGACAAGGAGTTGGTCTCTGTTGTTAGCTTGCGCTTTCCTTTTTCTGTCAGGCTGCCTTTTCTTTGCTGATGCCACAGTTCACAGAGAAGGGGGCGGGGCCCTTTGCTTTTCTGAGTCCTTTGCGTGGGACAGAATTCCCGAGTTGTGTGTGTAGGGGATGCCTCTACCTCATCTACATGATGACCTACTGACTGATCCATGCAGGCTGTACTGCGAGCACAGCTCATAGAGCCAACCCCACACCCCCACCCATGGCCTGGTTTCTTTCTCAGAGACAGAATGCTGACCGTGACATGCTGTAGACACATTCTGAGACCTTCAAGAGAGTGGGACCCTATGTCTCAGTGTCCTCCCTTTTCCCATAACATGCATTCTGGAGTTTGAGAGGAGAGCCACCAAGCTGAGCTGAGGTGCCCACACTGGGCACTTAGTAGGCTCAGGCACCATAAGGAAGGGGCTCACACCATCCATGCAGTGAGTGTGACTCCAGTTCGGGCCCCAGAAAAATCCCACGTGTCCGTGTCCACACGTCCTGATCTTTAAGATTGCTCACAGGGAGTTGGAGCCACGGACATCAAACTGGAAACTCCAAGGGTGTGCACTCCTTAATCCAAGACAGCCCTGATTTCGGTGCCAGATGACTTTGTCCACATCCCAGAACATTACAGTAAAGAAGGAACTAGGGAAGTGTTTTTCAAAAGTAAAAGTGGGAAATACACAAGTGAATATGGGAGCAGAGGCTCAGGGAGGCCTCACCTGTGTCCCTACACACCTTGGCAGAAGCTCGGCAGTGTTTCAGAGGAGGCAAGAGGGGGACAGATGGGAGAAGGAAGTGCATGTATGTGCACTCGATTCACGCGAGCGTGCCAGGTGGGTGGGAGGCGGGGTATGCTGTGCACACCCATGAGCAGTAGGTGGGAGGGTGTGTGTGTGTGTGTGTGTGTGTGTGTGTGTGTATGGCCACTGCAGAAGGCAAGGCAGTCCTATCTGAGCTCTGTGCCCTGGCCTGCCCCCTGGCATGACCGGAGGGGTTTTGAAGGTGAGGAAGCCCACTTCAGCAGCACTGCTCAGTGGCCTGGAATCGTGGACTCTGCAAGGAGGCTCTTGATGAGCACAGCTTGAGGCTTTGGGTCAGTGCCCCCACCGAAAGCTGTTAACAGGGTCCTTCACCAACCCTCAGTGCGGGAGAGGAGTTTTGTGTTGGGTTAGGTTAGCTTTTGTGGTTCTAGGCATTGGGGGAAAATAAAAGCACAATTATTTCCTCTAAATGAATAGGTCAGTACCTGGATTAGTACCTGCTTAGTTTTTTGTTTGTTCGTTTGTTTTCAGAAGAGGAGGAGGGAAAGGTAAGGAGTTCGATTCCGGGAAGGAACAGGGCACCCAGACCCAGAACAGGCAAAGCCCTGAGGTCAGCAACATGTAGCCTGGGCCCTGAGACTAACCACCTCCATGACCCTCATTGTTCAGGCATTAACTTCTCCCTCATTTCCAAACTGCTTTCAGGATGAACTCTGTATATCAGCCATTTGCCCATAGTGTAAATTTCGGTAGCTAATCTCTTTCCTTTTTGTTAATCCTCACCCAAGGATATTTTCCCATTGGTTTTTAGAGAAAGTGGAAGGGAGGGGGAGAGACAGACAGAAACATCTATGTGAGAGAGACACATCAATGGGTTGCCTCCTGCACATGGATCCAGCCTGCAACCAAGGTATGTGCCCTTGACTGGAATAGAACCTGGAACCCTTCAGTCCGAGGGCCGATGTTCTTATCTCACGAGCCGCGGTTTGCCGCTCTGTTGACTAAGGAGTTTGCTGACCACTGCGCTAGGGCATTAGGCTCTTTCTAAGGAGGAGAGTGGTGTTGTGGTTAAGGTACTAGAGCCAGCCCACCTGAGCCCAAATCCCATGGTAAATGAATGCATTGACTTAGCCATCTCTACTTGCTCCTCTGTTTAGAGTAGCAGTGCTGGATATAATTTTATATCCATGTTCCATGATGCCACCACAAGTATATGTGTGCATAGAGAGCTTTGTTCCTGTGGGTTAATTTATTCCTGGAAGTGGGATCGTTGGGTCAAAAGGCATCCCATTTGCTGGTGTGTGGATTGAGAAATTACTTGATATCCCTATGCTCAAGATTCCTCATGTGTAAAGTGGGGCTAAAAGTAATAGTTCTTTCCTCACAGGTTTGTTGTGAGAACGAAATGAATGACTATATGTAAAACACTTGGAATAATTGTGGCACGTAGAAAATATTATACTTAATTTGTTACTATTATTATCCCTGCTGAGGGTGTACATTTTAAACCTTATCTCTAGTTGTGAAAGGAAGGGTTATCCCTTATTGAAAAACATTTTGGATTTTAGGGAGCATGGGACAGTGGTTTCTTTAGAGCAGGGATGGGGTCCCAGGGCCATATAAGGCTGGAGAAATCATTTGGTCTGGCCCTGCCAAGGCATTCGGGGTGAGTTAATTAAATGTTTGATCAAATAGAGCAGGCTACTTTTTAAGTTGATAATTTTGTATGGCCCTCAAATGATGTTATAAATAGCCAAATGGCTTTTGGCAGAGAAAAGGTTCCCCACCCGAGCTTCAGAGGGAGGCCCGTAGCTGATGCCTACTGTTAGTGTCTACTGTGAGTGCCGAGCCAGCTCTGTGTGCCCGGGAGGTGAGTGCCATTCTTAGAGGCAATGGCCAATGGTGCAGCTTGATGAACTCTCTTGGGTCAGGTGAACCCGAGCAGCCCAGTGTCTAAAGGCATGTCAGCTCCCTGGACGCTAACTTTCTGCCCTCGCTCGCCCCGTGTTCCCCACTCCCTGGACAGCAGTGGGGCCCCCAGGGGACTGCAGGTGCAGTGACAGGCAGCAGTAAGGGCGAAGGAGCCCCATGGGGGAGCGAAGCCGTTTCATCCCCTGCTTCCGCCTGCTATCTCGGCTGTCCCAGGACCCAGGCCTCACGAAACACTGATAGGGCTCTTTAAGGCAATTGGTTGCTCAGGCCCGAGGGAGGGGGCTCCAGGACACTTAAGTTCAAGGCCTTAAAACAGCAGATAATGGATGCTGGGCTACTGGGAACCTTTGGCATAGCTGTCTCTGTGGTTTTCCCAAGGTTCAGAGCCTGGTGTAGTGGGTCTCAAGGACAACGGTCATCAAGGCATTTTATGTAAAAAACTAGAGGCCTGGTGCATGAAATTCGTGCACAGAGGGGGGGTCTCCTCAGCCCAGCCTGCACCCTCTCCAATCCAGGGCCCCTCAGGGGATATCCGACTGTTGGTTTAGGCCCGATCCCGGGGATTGGGCCTAAACCGGCAGTCAGACATCCCTCTCACAATCCTGGATCACTGGCTCCTAATCTCTCGCCTGCCTGTCTGGTCACCCCCAACTGCCCCCCCCGCCAGCCTGGTCGCCCCCAATTGCTCCCCCTGCCGACCTAGTCGCCCCTCACTGCCCCTTCTGCCAGCCTAATCGCCCCCAACTGCACACACACACACCCCCCACCAGCCTGGTTGCCCCCCATGCCGGCCTGGTCGCCCCTCATGGCCCCTCTGCTGGCCTGGTCGCCCCATGCAGCCTGCTTGTTCAGTTGTTTGGTCGTCCCTCACTAACCCTCCTGCTGGCCTGGTCATAGGCAGCCATCTTGTGAGGCTGTGAGGGTTAATTTGCATATTAACCTCTTTATTATATAGGATTATTTCATTTTATTGGTATTGTTTTCCATCTTTATTGAGATATAATTAACATGTACTATTGTGTAAGTTTAAGGTATACAATGTGCTGATTTAATACACTTAGGTATTATAAAATGATCACCCCCATAAGGTTAGCTAGCACTTCCATCATGTTTTATAATTACCATTTCTTTACTGTGGTGAGCACATTGAAGATCTATTTTCTTAACAAGATTCAGATATAAAATACAGTTTTATTAACTATGATCACTATGTTGTACGCTAGCTCACCAGAACCTATTCACCTTATAACCAGAGGCTTGTTCCCTTTGACCATCATCTTCCCCATTTCCCTACCTCCCATTCCCTGTTACCACTATTCCAGTCTCTGTTTCTATGAGTTTGGCTTTTTTAGATTCCGCATGTAAGTGATATCATACACTATTAGTCTTTCTCTGCCTGACTTATCTCACTTAGCATGATGCCCTCAAGGTTCATCCACATTGTTGCAAGTGGCAGGCTTTCCTTATTTCTCGTGGCTGAATAATGCTCCATTATATAGTTATCTTCTATATATATAAAAGCCTAATATGCAAATTGTCCCCTTGGGTGTTCAACTGGGAGATCGGGAGTTTGATTGTGCACTATGATGTGCACTGACCACTAGAGGGCGGCGCGGAACGAAGGGAGGCGGCAGCTGGCAGCTGGGGAATGGAGGCCCCGGCTGGCAGCTGGAAGGCCCCTATTGGCCCTGATTGCTGGCCAGGCCTAGGGACCCTACCTGTGCACGAATTTCATGCACCGGGCCTCTAGTATATAAATATATATAGATAGTCACATCTTCTTAATCCATTCATCTGTCGATGGGCATGTAGGCTGTTTCCAAGTCTTGGCTCTTGTGAATAGTACTGCTGTGTAATGTGGAGGGCAGATCTCTCTTCCAGATCCTGTTCTCATTTCCTTTGGATAAATACTCAGAATTGAGATTGCTGCGTCATATGTTCTACTTTTAATTTTTTTAGGAACCTTCATGCTGTATTCCATAGTACCAATTTACATTCTCACTAACAGTGCACAAAGTTCCCCTTTTCCACATCCTTGCCAATACTTATGACCTCTTGTCTTTCTGATGATAGCCACTCCAACAGTATCCCGGGTATTTTATTCCCTAATGATTTGGGGGTGATATATATGTCAGTGGTCTACTGAAGGCTGACATTTCTTGATACAATGGGAAATCATCTAAATGTATAGTCTCTCTCACTTATCTGTTATCGATTACCCTTAGAATTTGACAGTGGAAAAGGAATGATTAGCACATGGAGGGTGATTAATAAATATGTTTTGAATAAATGAATGGATGAATGTACCATCATTTATTTAACTATTCGCTATTGTTGGGCTTTTAGGTTGATTCTATTTTGTAAAAATTATACAGGGTTATCTTGAATATATTTGTGCATATAGCTTTATCTTTGTATTACTTTCTCTTTTAGAAGTGGGATTTCTAGGTCAAAGGGTATGAACAATTTTATGGCATGTGACATGTATTTCTAAACTTCTTTGCCCAAGGACTGTACCAATTTCGAATGCTCACAGCAGTGTTTGGGTGCCAGTTTCACAATAACCTTACTGGCTTTGAGCGTTAACATAAAATTCTTTTTGCTAGTTTATTAGGGGACTTATGGTATCTTGATATTTTAATTTTGCATTCTTTGATCTCTGGTGAGGCTATTTTTCTGTGTTTGATTACTAGTTGCATTCATTATTTTGTGAATTCTGTTCATTCCTGTTTTCTATTATCAATTAAATAACACCAAGAACATTATCTATAATAATAAAAGCGTAATATGCAAATTGACCGAACCACGGAACAGCAGAACAACCATCCAGACGACCTTCCGGATGACCATGCTATGACACGCACTGGCGCCAGTCCAGCCAAGGTGGGTGCGATGCAATTGGTTGGGGGGCCCTGCCATCACCCCATGATCGCCCTGCGGAGGGAGGCCCAGGTCACCAGCCAGCAATGCTGTGGCGGGTGTTCAGGGCTGGCCAGCAATCACCCCACAGAGGGAGGCCCAGGCCAGCCAAGCAATCACACCCCACGCCTGTCACCCACAGAGGGAGGAGACTGGTGGCGGGGGCGGGGGAGTGCTGCACAGATGGTAAGCAGTGGTGGCGGTGGGGGCAGGGCCAGCTGCTGGCAGCAGGGGGAAGGAAAGCTCTGATAGGCCCTGATTGTAGGCCAGGCCTAGGGACCCTACCCGAGGGGTCCCAGATTGCGAGAGGGCGCAGGCCGGGCTGAGGGACACCCTCCCATGCATGAATTTCATGCACCGGGCCTGTAGTTATTGAGAAAATAATAATGTCATCTCATTAAGGTATTAGCCCTTTATCCTATTTATTGAAAATGTTTTCCCTAGTCTGTTATTTTTCCCTTCCCTCTTTTCCTGTCCTTTTCTTTGTTCCTTCCTTCCTTTTCTTTCTATTGTTTGAATGTTCATTTAGTCAAATCTGTTGATATTTTCCTTTAACTTCTTTGTGTATAAGCCATAAGAATGAATACTGGTAGCAGAAAAAAGACAGGTACCTAATACATGAGGTGGGAAAATTTCTCTACCTTTGTGTTGCTGGCTAGTTTACACCTCTTTCTATCTGTAATTTAGGATTTTTTTGAGTCACATGATTCACTCACAGTTTGAAGGGTATGATAGAGTTTCGACATCTTGGCATTGCACCTTTGTTCTATGCGATTAGGAACAAACAGGAAGAAAGCTCCCTTTTCTCTCCACCCACCTCCCTTTGTAGAGACTATTAAGATGGTAGGAGAGGAGAAAGGCAGCTGACCTGAGTGTTGGAGGAAAGAAGGGGATTATCATAGTGAAATGTGTTTGAAGGAACCAACTACCTACCTTCTGAGTGAAAACTGTGCTAAAGAGGGAGGATGGAGTCAGTGTTTCTTGACTTAGCAGAGCTGGCTCTTAGGGCCAACTCAGGGGGTCTGTGTACAGAGGAAACGTTAATATTGGCCCTGGTGTACAACTGCATTACATGAAAGGGAAGAAAACTAGCCATTAAATAAGGTGGAAATGTTAGGCCAGCCCTGTTCCGGGTATATCCGAAAATCAGAACATGGAGGCTTTAAAAGGTTAGTTTGAAAGGGCCTGACTCCCAGGGTTTCCCATCTGGATTTTCAATATCTACTGTTTCCCATGGGCCGTGTGCAGGGCAGGGATGGTGCCAGTGGTCACAGAATCAAACAGAGCATGTGTGCCACTCCCCGACCGCTGGGAACGACTGTCCAGGCAATTCTCGTGGGAGCGAGGGGGATGTAAACACCCGGTTTCCCTTGGGTTATTTAAACATAAGCTCCCATCGCCCTGTGGCTTATGTGACATATTTGAGCAAGAACCAACAACTTGGTCTATTAGCTTAATTGACCTAAAAAAGCCATTAAGATTTAACCATTTGGAATTTCTGTGAACACAGTGGGCTTAGAGCAATCAGTAATTGTATTGAGAGGTGACTAGAAGTTACATAATTTTTATTTACGTATTTATTTTAATTTAATAAATCTTATTGTTCAGATTATTACAATTGTTCCTCTTTTTTCCCCCATAGCTCCCCTCCACCCGGTTCCCACTCCACCCTCTACCCTTACCTCCCCACCCCACTGTCCTCATCCACAGGTGTACGATTTTTGTCAAGTCTCTTCCCGTACCCCCATACCCTTTTCCCCCCGAGAATTGTCAGTCCACTCCCTTTCTATATCCATGATTCTATTATATTCACCAGTTTATTCTGTTCATTAGATTTTCTTATTCACTTGATTTTTAGATTCACTTGTTGATAGATATGTATTTGTTGTTCATAATATTTATCTTTACCTTTTTCTTCTTCCTCCTCTTCTTAAAGAACCCCTTTCAGCATTTCATATAATATTGGTTTGGCGATGATGAACTCCTTTAGCTTTTTCTTATCTGTGAAGCTCTTTATCTGACCTTCAATTCTGAATAGAGTAATCTTGGTTGTAGGTTCTTGCTATTCATCACTTTGAATATTTCTTGCCACTCCCGTCTGGCCTGCATAGTTTCTGTTGAGAAATCCGCTGACAGTAGTATGGGTGCTCCCTTGTAGGTAACTGTTTTTCTCTTGCTGCTTTTAATATTCTCTCTTTGTCTTTTGCTCTTGGCATTTTAATTATGATGTGTCTTGGTGTGGTCCTCTTTGGATTCCTTTTGTTTGGGGTTCTGTGTACTTCCTGGACTTGTAAGCCTATTTCTTTCACCAGGTGGGAGAAGTTTTCGGTCATTATTTCTTCAAATAGGTTTTCAATATCTTGCTCTCTCTCTTCTTCTGGCACCCCCATAATTCTGATGTTGGTACGCTTGAAGTTGTCCCAGAGGCTCCTTACACTATCTTCATATTTTTGGATTCTTTTTTCTTTTTGCTTTTCCGGTTGAGTGTTTTTTCCTTCTTGTATTTCAAATCTTTGACTTGATTCTTGCAATCCTCTAGTCTGCTGTTAGATCTCTGTATAATATTTTTTATTTCAGTCAGTGTATGCTTAATTTCTAGTTGGTCCTTTTTCATATCCTTGAGGGTCTTGTTAAATTTATCGGCCTTTTCTAGAAAATTCTTGAAAAACCTTATAACCGTGATTTTGAACTCTATATCCAGTCATTTGCTTTCCTCCATTTCTTTCATTTGTGATCTGTTTCTTTGTCTCTGCATTTTGGCTGCTTCCCTGAGTTGATAGAGTGGCTTTGTGTGCTAGGTGTCCTATAGGGCCCAGTGGCTCAGCCTCCCCAGTTACCTGAGGTGGACACTCTTGGTGCACCCCTTTGTGGGCTGTGTGCACAGTCTTGTTGTAGTTAAGCCTTGATTGTTGTTGGTATCACTGGGAGGAATTGACCTCCAGGCCAATTGGCTGTGAGGATCAGCTGTGTCTACGCTGGGAGAACTTCTGTGCTGGAGACACCCTTATGAGACAAGACTTGCAAAAGCCTCTGTGTTCAGCTTGGATGGGGCGGAGTCTCAGGGCGGAGCAGACAGCATTGGTTTCCCGTCAGCCCTGCCCTAATAGGCCCCTGTGTCTCAGTGTCCCGTGGTAATCGCTGCAAGCACCTCTGAGAGAAAGCTGCCCTCGAGTTCCGCCCACTGCCAGGCAGTCCACTTTCTTCCCGAATGAGTCTGGGTCCCCAGAGTCTCACCTGGAAGTGGGGTTCAGTGCAGTCCGGAGCTTTTGTCTCCCTCCCACTTGAGAAAGCCAGCTGCGCACTCAGTTGCCAGTCCTCTCCGTGCGCATCTCAGTACCTCTGCCTCCTGCAGCTCCTCTGAGTCTCAGTGAGCTTTTCTCTTTCCTTCTAGTTGTAGAATTTCCACTCAGCCAGCCTTCCTGTGGTTCTGGATGATGTCCGTTATGTCTTTTAGTTGTAGTTTTGAAATTGTTGTGCGAGGCAGCAGTTTAGGTGTTTACCTATGCCGCCATCTTGGTTTCTCAGAAGTTACATAATTTTGAGCTATTTAAGTGTAGTGCAAAACTCCAAAAGGGAAAATTATGAATTCTTAGTGACACTGAAGATGATTCTGTGCTGCACTGAAGATTCATTAATGTCTGGTACTAAGAGTGGCCCCTACCAGCCCCTGTCGTCACCAATAAATGTTAGTGCTGTGCAGGCATATAAGTGACTGACTACTGAAAAACAAGCAAACAGGCGAACTTGCAGATGGAAGGACGGCTGGCCTTCGGGCAGTTCTCCTTCTGGTTAGTGACCTCAGGAAGTAATCTGTCTTTTATTCCTGTTTAATGTAAGTGCCTTTCATCCAACCTGACTGTCATTCCTTGGAGCTGGCCCACAGGGGACACTCAGATGGGGTCGACTTGACTGACTGGTGGAGGGAACAGCAGGGGAAGAATGGGTGCTCTGCCTGCTAGTCCTTGTTTGAGGGCAGCTAAGGTTGCTGTAGGTCCTGGGGAGCCCTTCTGGGACAGTACTTTCATTTGGGCAGCACCTTGGTGTCTTTGGGCATGGTCTTCCTTTAGAGGCAATAGCTCTGACCTCTTAGAATTGACGATGTAACAGCTGGTATATAATGGATTCTCAGGACCATTCTGAGACCTTCAGAGTGGTGGTTCTCCTAAGTATGGGCTCTGGACCCACCATATCATCATTGCCTGGGAATGTGTTAGAAATGCAAACGCAGGCCCCTCCTGGGAACCTGTGAGAAATGTACATTCCCAGGACCCAGCCAAGACCTCCTGAATCAGAAACTCGGGGGTGAGGCCCGGCTGTCTCTGCTTTATCGAGCCTTCTGGGTGAGCCTGGTGCACACTGGAGCTGAGGTATCACTGTTTTAGAGTGTGCTAGGTAAGATATGTAATCCACACAGCATCTCTATGGAGTAGAACCTATTTTTAAAAGTTTCAATGTAGTAGATGAGGAAAGAGACAAAGGAATACACCCACGGTTTCACAGCATCAGAACTGGGATTTGAACCAGGTATGCTGGCCCGGGGCTAGGATCTTCAACACTGCATAGAGACGTGTGGACAGTAACACATCATTAGGGGAGAAGAGGAGGACACACTTTACAGATAATGAGGAGCAGGGGTGAGTTTTATTCAGATATAGTTCCCCAGCTGGTAACTGTGTGCTGGAGCCTGTTTCTACCAGCTTGAGAGAACCAATTGTGAACATCTGCTCTTACCAAATCTGTGTGCAGTGATGTCAGGTTGGCAGCTTGAAATTGGCCATGGTGGGAATATTTACACCAAGGAAACTATCAGCACTGCAAATAGGGCTCCCTGCCTCCCCCCACTTCAGCCAGGCACACTGCTGCCTAAATATATTCTTAGTCGTTATATACTAGTGGCCCGGTGCATGGATTCGTGCACATTGAAAGGAAATTAATTCGAAGAAATATTTTAATATCGCTATTCACCCTTTATAATAGAAGTGTCAACTAAATTCACAATTGACAATGACAAATTGAAACACATGCATGCAATTGGCATCAGCGAGAGCTTTATATGTATCGCACATGAGTGAGTCAATGTAGCCTTTTATAGATATAGAATAAACTTGCTTAATTAGACCTGCTTTCTGATTTAGCTAAACCTTTTCCGGCCCAGTGAAGCACCCTAACTTCTCTTTCAGGTAATTGTCAGCAACACAGCAATAAATAACAACATGAAGCAGATGATTATTGTAGATCATGCAGGGAGAACAAAGAGTAAAATATTTAACTGTAGCAGTGTTTGACTATATTCTGCGCAGAGAAAACCTGAAGTCATTTTCAAGGTCCACCATTTCTTCTTTTCAGTTGGGTCAAGTTTCTAAACTTTCTAAATCTCTGTTTTCCGGCTAATGAAAAGAAAATAGGATTCTACCGAGTCTCCTATCTATCTACTCCAGGACTTCTGTGAGGGTCAAATGAGATGAAGCATCAGAAAACGCTTCACAGACATTTGGTTAAAGTATAAAATGTTTGCACCTGGCTATAAAGCAAGTCGTGTTCCTGGGCTGAAGAAACTGCAAGGAGGCTAGTCATCGCTAGGGAGAGGAAGCCGGGTGTTGCTACTTGATGTCATTACCTGGCACCCACAGCGACTGTTTCCGGACTGGGCTGGGCTGTGGGCCTCATTTTGCACCATGGGGTCTCAGCAGCATTGGCTACGATTTAGTGGGCTGTTGCTCTGGGGTGGTGGTGGGGCCTGTGTCCCACTTGGGGGAAGCCGAGTGTTGCTTTGTGGGTGCCAGGTCCACAGTGCCGTTTCTCTGTAAATGGCCAGTGTGCATCATGGCAGCTCCTTCACTGAGTGTCTGCCCCCTGGTCGTCAGTGTGCATCATAGTGACCGGTCAGACAGACACTTAGCATATTAGCTTTTTATATATATAGATTCTTAGTAATATTACTTACCAATTATACAGGCTACTTTAAAGCAAGCACCATTCATGGATTCATTAATATTCTAGCCCCACCTATATTTTCTCATGTGTGCACAATGGATTTGACAACAGCAGAACTCTAGCACCTTCGAGTGAGAAAGGGAACTTGGAGTTTATCTTTCAATTCTCTGAGTTCAAAAGAAAAAAGGCCAGCAATAAATTGTGTTGGAGGAGCTCCAGGATTTTTGACATCCTTCCTGGGCACTTTGGATACCCACTGGGGTGAGGTGGGGGTGCATACAGCTGGCCCAGGCCTGAGAGGCAGCAGCTGGTGGTAAATGTGGTGAGAAGGAGGGCAGAGTGGAGTTCCCTCTCTGTGGTGGGGCCAGGGTGTGGGAGAGATGGGGTCGGGGGTTCCCTGCTTCTGGAACAGGGTAATGAATTGAAATGTCAACACAGAAGCTTCTCTGAACTTCTGTCTCCCAGGGATTCGTGTTGGAACAACTGAGGATTTGAGATTTCAGGGTTCCCAGGCCAGGGGGCCAGGGCCTTCTGTAGTTTCCTGCCAGCCTCTCATTCCATCCCGGTCTTGGATGACCGGTTACACTCCTCATGGGCCCATGGGGTGTCCCTCTCCCCAGACGGTATCAGGAATGAATTAGCATGTTTCCCTCCGGTAAGTGATCCTCTCTTTGAGTAAACATCCCCTGGGTTTCTGTGATGTGTAACTAATGGAGTGCTAAACTCTCAGGGCTGGTTTGAGACTCCGAGCGCACACGTGTTGCCAATCCATCATGCTCCTAATACTAATTAACATAGCAGGGACACAGCAAAGCCACAGATCCTGCGCACACTACCCGGCTCGGGTTACGCTCTCACAACAATCTTGCTGTTGACCCAGCGAGAGTGCATGTTGGGAAAAGGAGCCCTGGCCACTGCTCCCTGGCTAGCCCTGCCTCCCTCCTTCCATGCCCCCCCCCCGAAATGTCATTGTGCATCAGTACAACTGAGGTGTCCTCTGTCCATCTGGCCATTCGGCTTCAGGGATGATGCCTGAGTTCAGAGAGTGGCAGGGCAGCGCTCCCAGGCCTGACCAGGAATCAGGCTACCGTTCACGCCATGATTTCAGGCCCCGCCTGGATCACAGATCATAAGCAAGCCTCTCAGGAAGACTCTGACAGAACTGGGTCACTTTGATGGTGCAAAGACCATTATTCCTCCCATCAGCCAAATGGAAAGGCATCTTTCTCTCTTGATTGGGTGTTGGTTACATAGGCATACACATTTATCAGAAATCATTGACTTGTACGCTTAATACCTGTGTGTTTTGCTGGATATACATTCTCCCTCAATGAAAAAAATTTAAAAATTGCCCTGTGTGGCTACCTACCAGAATGAATCAGGAGTTTCTGAATGTCTTAACGTCTAAACAAGATATAGAAACAGATGCTGAGGTTAATATGGTCATAGACACAGCCCTGCATATCCAGTCTTGTGGTCATTATTCTCTAATGACATTATTCTCATTAATTTAAGTGGTTATGGGTATAAATGTATAAAATAAATTATTTTAAAAAATAAAAGGAAGAGCATGCTCGAAGTCCATTCCTGGTGGAGCAGTGGTTCTAGCAGTGGTTGGTATATAAAGTACTAAAAATTCCTGCTTTAGAGGCCTCCCATAAGGGGCTATCCAAGGGAAACATGATAAAGTGTTTGTAGTCTAGTGTTGAAATGCTCAGCAAACAAATCCTGCATAATCTAGCATCCAACTAAGCCCCCTTTCCTCAGTGTCCATGATTTAAGGACCACCAGGCTGGGCTGGGCGAAGTGAAGCCCAGAAGCATTGGGTCCCCACTCCTGTGTCATGCAGGGGCTCAGAGTGTAACCGTTTCTCAGTGGGGCTTCTAGAATGTTCCCTTTTGCAGAAAGAGTTACTAAGCTAGAATATGCTTGTAAATCACTTGAGTGAAAAGATCTCTCCCAGCTCAGTTTAATGTATCTATCATTCTATAGCATAATAAGGGGATGTTTGCACGAGTACACATCTCACGTGAGATGTTCTTTATTATCTATAAATCTCTTCATGTTGAAGAATGCCCAGCGTGCAGTGCAGAAAAAGTTATGTATAATGTAAGAGGTTGCAATATTTTAAAACCACATATACTTAACAGTTACATGAAATAGAAAATAATAACTATGCATAATCTAGAATGTTATAATTTTTAAAAATTAGATATGACAAATAGTTCCATAAAAATAAGAGACACATTTAAAATATTTTTAAGAGTTGTATTGCATGGAGAGAGAAAGAGGACCTAAAATTGGTATTGCATGGAGAGAGAAAGAGGACCTAAAATTGGTTTGTTTGTGTTCCTCCCTGTCTAAATATTTTTAAAGATCAGGTTGTTGGTAGATGATGGCTTTCCCGCCCCCCCCCCCCCCCACACACACACATATTCTCAGCCTAGGGATTTGTTTATGTAACTGCCCAACAAGTAGGCACATCAAGAGAATATTAAAGCAAACCAACAATAAACCTTGGGAAAAGAGACAAAAAGACACACATAAATTATGTCACACTGTTGGGCTCAAAAAAACATCAGAGGAAGAAGCTAAATGCTCATAACAGACAGTAGCCAGCAGTTAAATAAATAAACAATTAGATTAAGAGCAGCAGTGTCAGCACGCGACAGTTTGATAATTAGCAGATTGTCCATGGCTTTGATCCAGCCGTGTGATTACACTAAAATACAACTTCATTAACTGTGATATGGTTGGTAAACCCCTGATAATTAAATGTATCCTTCCTCTTAAGTATTAGCATTATATGGGCTTTCTATTGGGTTCTCAGTCTGTATACTCCTATAGTTAATTAGAAAATAAGCAGGATTTTTACCTGCTCAAAATTGATTTTAATGTTTCTTGCAATTTCAGTTCTTTTTTAGATTAGGTAGGATGCCTTTCTCTAACATGATATACTCCCACTTAACTCTCACATAGGGTGTGTGGTTTCATCTGCACATCCATGATAGACATCACT
The DNA here is from genome assembly GCF_963455305.1 of Plecotus auritus. Classification (NCBI taxonomy): domain Eukaryota; kingdom Metazoa; phylum Chordata; class Mammalia; order Chiroptera; family Vespertilionidae; genus Plecotus; species Plecotus auritus. Next base: position 138,733,282 of record NC_137776.1, on the reverse strand, counting down.
CATCGATCACTCCACTCTTCCCTGCCCAGCCTCAGGGTCCTGTTCGCGGTGCAGTGCCCCGGCAGCCACAATCTAGCGCTCTGAGTGGGTACTGGAACCGAAACCCACTTGCCACTTTGCCGCTTTCTGATTCAAGGATCCAGTTGGCCAGTGGTACTTTCTCTTTGTTGGCGATAGTTCCTCTTTTTACATACCCAGACCCAAACACTGAGTCTGGAAGTTTATCTGACAGACACAGTGTTTGGTGATTCTAAAAGGAAAAAGGGAATTTGTTGGATAGATGTTCACCTAGTGGGTCTTTCAGTTACTGAGTCAGAGCGGGAAAATGCCCTGGATGTCATGGCTCCAATAGACTATTTGAGAGCCTAGGTCAGTGATTATTAATCCACTTGGGCATCAAAGTGCCTGGTTCCCACTTCCTACCTGTTGGTTCAGCACCTGCAGGCATGGTGGCCTGGGTCGTGGTTTTAGGAGGAAGGGGAGCCATGATCTCACAAGTGGTTTCCACCTGTTCTGGGAGTTGAGAACCTCTGCCATTGGGGGCAGATACAGTATTTGGCCCTGTGGGTGTTGTTGGAGAGGTTGCAGTAACAGGATGCTGGGGCCTGGGTGCTGAGGGCGTCTAAGTACAGGACTCTTGCTATCAGGCCTCCATACAACTTAGTACCATGAGAGAATTGCTAATGCATTAGTGACTGTTTATTTATCTTTATCTATGTAGTGCTATTTGCCAACAATCTATGTCCCGATTCTCAAATGTTAGGGATAATAAAAGGGGGCACTCATACAGATGACATTGACTATTTAATACACAAGTCATCTGCATTCTCGTGCATATACTCTAATGTATGCTTGAGATTTCTGCCATTGCCACAGACACTGTTTAAGGGAATGGGCTTTCGAGTTAGATCTACGTAGGTTTGAATTATCTAGGAATATGGCTAATTAATCAGATGTATGACCTTGGGAAAGTTTCTTAAACTCTGTAAGTCTAAAAAATGGACATAATGCTGATTCAGAAATGAATTACTCTATTCATGAATCCGCCCTAGGTGGGTGCTCTATAAATGCAGTAGTGCTTTTATTTTGCCCAAATAGCTTGAGTGCTGGTCTGATCTCAGACACTGGCATTCATGCTGAGTGACAGTCTGCTTTAATGTTTTATACTTTTGTTTACCGAGGTTTTCCATCTCCCTCAGAGTGAAGGCCCAGGTCCTCTGGGTGTGACCTGTCCCTCCCAAACACTCATTCACCACCACCATCTCCCCTGCTCATTCTGATACAGCTGCATCTGCCACTTCCTGTTCCTTAACCATGCCAAGCGCATTCCTACCTCAGGGCCTTTGCACGTGTCATTTTCTCTGGCTGGAATGTTCTTCCACCAGATAGCAGCACCTCCTTCAGGTCTCTGTTCCAGTGTCCCTTCTCTGTGAGGCCACTCTGTGTAAAACATCACCACCGCTAGCCACTCCTTATTCTTCTTACTCAGGGTTATCATTTTTTTTTTAATGGCACTGATCACTATCTGACATGTTATGTACTTTCTTGTTTGTTATTGTCTATCTTCCTCCCATGAGGTCTGTTTGTTTGTTTTTATTGTTTTGTTTTGTCTTGTTTTTTTTTTTACTGCTCTGTTCTCAGAGCTTAGAAGTGAGCCCAACATGCAGTCAGTACTCGGCAGATGTCTGTTAAATTAATGAATGAAAGACTCACAAATTAACAACTTAATCATTTAATTAACAAATATCCACTGACCACCTATTTTCTTTCAGGTGTTGTTCTAGGTGCTGTCAGGGGCATGAAGAGTTTTAAGATATGGTCCCTACTCTTAGGGAGCTTACAGCCTTGATTTAGAAAAATGACTTAGATCCAAACAATTAAAACTAAATAAAATAATGTAACAGTAACTTATAATACAAGATAGTAGATGATAAAGAGCATGCATATTGAGACAAGTCAGAGGTCAAAGGAAAAGATATTTCTTGGATGGGGTCGGGGAGAGGTTTTTCATAAAAAGTGGGATAAGAATAAATCCTTAAGAGATGGCAGATTGAGATCAGATTGTGGTGGGCAGAGAACCAAGGGGTTGGCAGCATTGGAAGGATATGGAGGAGGTGTCAGTAAAGACCTGCAGGTATGTAGAGGGCATAGGGTCACCCCATGTGGGTGGATTTTTAGAGGCAAAGGTGGGATGAGGTTGTAGATGGCTTTGCAGGCTGGACAAGAGTGCAAAGGTGGGATGAGGTTGTAGATGGCTTTGCAGGCTGGACAAGAGCTTTAGGGCTGGGGCACTGTGTTGGGGAGTGGACCACGGCGGTGTCATCCGGCGATGTATGTACTGGTATGTGTAGGGCAGTGGTTGGCAAACTCATTAGTCAACAGAGCCAAATATCAACAGTACAACGATTGAAATTTCTTTTGAGAGCCAAATTTTTTAAACTTAAACTTCTTCTAACGCCACTTCTTCAAAATAGACTCGCCCAGGCCGTGGTATTTTGTGGAAGAGCCACACTCAAGGGGCCAAAGAGCCACATGTGGCTCGCGAGCCACAGTTTGCCGACCACGGGTGCAGGGGAAAATGTGTCATCCGGCGATGTATGTGCTGGTTGGGGAACTGAGTTTGGAGAGGCTTGCCAACAGAGGAGGCTATGGAGACAGGCCAGGCCGAGGGCAAGGCAGACGGGGCTACACACCAGCAAGAGGGCTGGCCTTGAAAGTAAGCTCTTGATTACACAAAGGCTGGTTAGAGAGCTTGAGAATAGCAAGGCCTACTGTCACTTCTTATGTTTTTTATATTAACATTTAGTTTTTTGGTCATTTCATGGTTCACTGGCCTCTTTAACTTAGATACGAAGGGTGAAACCTAGCCTTTTTTTTAATTTTAAATAATGGTTTATTTATTTTTAGAGAGAGGAAGGGAGGGAAACATTGACGGGAGAGTGATCTGATCTGCAGGCACCCCTCTGGGGATAGAGCCAGCAACCCAGGCATGTGCCCTGACCTGGAATTGAACCCACAACCCTTTGGTACATGGGACAGCGCCCAACCACACCAGCCAGGGCAAAAGCTACTCTCTTAAAACCTTTCTCAACCCCCATTTTAAAATTGGTTTGCAGAGGGGTGCAGATTTGGGCCCAGGGCTTTTATAAACATTTTAAAATAAACATTATGGATATTATTTTAGTGTTTTATAAACATTAATTACATTGGGCTGTGAGTTTAGCAAGATTAGTTCACTTCACCTGCCCATCCCCAGTCCCAAATGCCCAGAGATGGAGATGCGGGCTCCCTCTCGCAAACCGTGTTGGCTGTCGGACTCAATGCTCACAAGTGTGTTTTGCTTAGACAGGGCTCTACTAGCAAGGCGGAACAGTGGAGTTAAACAAATGTTTTGCTAGTCTCTGAGGCCCTATCAGGTCAATGGACTACTGCTCATGGCTGTAAGAATGGTCTGTTTCTGTCTGTTTAGCGGCATGGCCTGCTTCCCCACTCCTGGAGCCCACGTGATAGAGGCAGAGCAGTTTGAGTCTCTAATTACTTAGCTTGTTGCCTCAACTGTCCTCTGGGGGTTCTTTTGGTAACAGCCTATGTGATGGATTGAACTTAACTTCTCAAACACATTAGAATGATCTAGTTCTGACTTGGAATCTTGGAGCACCATCAAATGCGGGCTTAAAGTTATTCTTATAGTGTCATTGACAATTGAATTAAAACACACACACTCACACTCATTGCATACAAAGGAAGGAAGCCTCAATGTTCTTTACTATTAAGCAGATTGGGTGATACGAACATAAATAAGAGTGAAAATGCATTCATAAAAATGCCTCTGAAAGCCCATTAAGATCTGCTTTCACAGAGGCAATGAATGATAGAATATTATGGATAGCTTTTCCTTCTGTTCTGGTTTTCCTGTGAGCAGCTGCCCGAAATTTCAAAATGACTCTACTGAAGCTTAGTAGGGCTGACTTGGATTGAGATTAATTACCTCCTAGTTGGATGCGACTCACAACGAAGGTAGGACTGGGTCCAAGGCCCCTGAGGATGGTTATCAAATAACACGGTGGCATAAAGCAAGTGGCTCTCATGAAAAAAATGCCTTGCCTGTCGCCCCTGAATAATCCTAGTGCACATGATAAACTGCCCTCCCAACTTCCTTTCTTAGAAAATTGTAATTATTGAATAATTTAAAGGTAGCCTATTTTGGCTGATTTCATTTAAAATATTGCAAACAATAAGAAATAGACATGAAATGATTAGCACTGAGATAAGTCTCCTTCCCCAAACCAGGCACCACAGATTTTGTATTTTTCATATCAATTTAATTAGTTTTATAGTTTTTAGAGAAACTAATTTTGCAGAAGTAAAAGCTAATTATACTTCTTAGAAAGCTTTTAAAAATTCTGTTTCTAATTTGTATCAAGCATGAGAAATTTGGTTAATAAATCTTTAGTGCTTTGTAAGCATAGAGGTAAAAGCAAATGTGAAGTTAATCTCATTGTGATATAGATTTACCAAAATATTTTAGATAAAATTTCATATTTAACACCTTCCCAGGAAACATCATTTACACATAATGTGGATTTTTAAGTGAATATTCTAAAATTTCTTGATACGTACTTTGTTTTTCTGAGTACGACACAGAACAAAGTTTCTTTTATTTCCCTTTGCTTTTTTTTAAACAGAGTTGTTAAAAAAGAAAAACACAACAAAAACCTTTCCTGTAGTAGTGCTAACAAAAAGTACAGTTATTTATCTGCACCTACCAAACACCCCAACAGCAACAATCGCTTATAATTATGGAACTTGAGGAAAGTGGAAATAATTTGGTCCTGTCATAGAATCTGTAATGTAAATGGATCCTTAAACCACTTTTGCTTTCACTAAGCATTTGGTAACTTCCCAAAGACTTGAGAGTCTTTCCCATCACAGGCTATATGTCTGGCTTCTTTTCCTCTTCAACTTCTAATTACCAACACCCTCAAATCTAGATTTAAAACACCAATGTTCATGTTACACCCCTCAAATAATAAAGAATTGGTTTTCTCAAACTTTCTTTTAAAAAAGTTGTTGGTTGAGCTGAGCTTATGCATGAAAAATTTCATCCCAGAAGGAGAATATTTTTGGAAAGGAGAGAAGGGAAACAGGGCTTTGAGTGAAAGCGTGTGTGTAGCCGTCAGTGGAGGGTGAAAGGTTGTAATTGACAGGTCCCTTCTGTGGTGCAAAAGTCACCACTACGGTAACATTAAGCTACACGCACTCAGGCAGCGGCCCCACTTGTGTCTTGACTGGAAAAACGTTTGAAATTCCGGAACTGGGCTCCTGTAACCAGAAAGGAAAATTAAAACGTGTTAAGCGAGGGAGTTCATTGATTTTTAAGATGTTTTATCTTTAGTCAGGAACAGACATCTTTTTAAAAAACTGTTTTAAAACACCAACAATCCACAGGGACAAATGAAAAAGAAAGAAATAACAATGAAACTCTGCATCTGGTTGACATTTAATGAAGCTGCCAGAGTACAAACAAATTTCAGGACAAACCTAGTGACATATTTTTAAAAGAGAGTGCAGGAAAAAACACACACATTGGCTGAGTAGATATTGACACCACATGTAAGGGAACTATCAATATTTATTACATCATAGATTTGCCAAATGACACGGGGCATCTGGGAATACTATAGAGAGTGCTATAACTGGAACTTGATTATGTGCTTTCATATATTGGACTGTACTGAGGCCAGATCTAGTTCTTTTGGAAAAGATAAGTGAAGTCTACTGACTTTGTAATTCTTAAGTAGATGAAAGTTAAGTGTGCAGATGTCTGCATGAATTGTGCAAACTGGGATGAAGAAAAACTGCAGAAAAGAAAACAACAGCAACAACAAAAACCCTGTGTTTTGAGATCCTGGGAAGTTGTTAACGTCAGTGTGATGCAGGCAAAGTTGTCTTAGGCTGGACTCAGTACATGTTTTCACTCCTGGGTGAAGAGTAGAACTCTCAGAGTGGGGAGGAATCCAATAGGTTCATAGCTCTACACCCAGGGCTGAGGCAAGCTCTCTGCTCAAGGAACTAATTCCAGGCCCATCCAGTGTAACAATCCTAAACCTCTGGCAGGAGTTATTAATTCCTGTGTATATTAGAGAAAGTCCCCCAAGTTGGATAGAAAAGCAAGCTATGGGAGATTCAGTTCCAGACTTTAGAATCTAGAGCCACGATTCACTCTTGCCACCCGTGTCTCTGTGTGCAGTCCACTGGTATCAAACCAGGTGCTTAAATAATGGGTATTTTTCTGGAATAATTTATCACAAAATTGTGAATTCTAGAAAGTATCAGATCTTTTTTTTAACGACTTAAAAACATATTTTTAATGATTTCAGAGAGGAAGGGAGAGAGAGATAGAAACATCAATGATGAGAGAGAATTATTGATCAGCTGCCTCCTGGGGATCGACCTTGCAACCTGGGCCTGTTCCCTGACCAGGAATCGAACTGTAACCTCCTTCCTGGTCGACACTCAACCACTGAGCCACACTGGCTGGGAGAAAGTATCAGATCTGAGGCCCAAGAAATTCCATCCAATTGGTACAATTAAATCTTACCATCTCAGTCAATGGAGCTGCGGCTTTAAATGACAGAAAGGCAGAGGACTTTCTGAAGCATGTTTCTGAGCAGAAAGGAAGGCCTATGACAACTATTAAATCTGGCTAATGGATATACAGATATTATATATCCATATAGGGATGTGGATAGCCCGGATAGACTAATGGGTGTTACACTATTCGGCCTACTTTTAAATATTCTAAAGATTTCCATTATAAAATGTGTCAGTAAAAGAAGAGAGAACAGTTCAGCTTCTAGTTGCGGTTGGCAAGCAGCTTCGCAGACAGAGTGGAAGATGAACCTTTTCTTTCCACATAATAAGTTTCTTTGGAAGAAATGAAAAACATTTGGGTCAACCTGTTTATTTAGCAAGGTTTTATTACCTTTCTGCATTCCTCCTGCTTTTCAAAGTGAGAATACTATTTTCTTCTCGGTGCTTCCACAGGGATACAGAAATCTCTGCAAACATTTCCATAGCTTTGTTCTCTGGTGGCCACAGGGGAGGTAAGGCACTGCTTTTGTATTTGGCTGATGAAGGAATGTAATGGCAGCTTCATGTGAGAGGAGGGTATTGCTTGAGCAACCATTAATAAAACAGTATCTGCGTTCACCTCTGTGGCCTTTCACAACCATCATCTTTTTTCATCCTATCTACTTACTTACTCAGGGCATGATGTTCCTGGCTGGAAAGTGAACAAAATAAGACAACAGGGACGTCATTAATAACGTATGCTCAAAATGCTTTATGATTTTCTAAGAATTCCATTTCTTTTTCATTTTGAGCTTAGGAAACTGTTGATATAGGCAAGGAAAATATTTATTATCCCTTTTTACAAGTGAGCAACTGAGGCTTAGAGAGGTTAAGTGACTTGTCCAAAAACTCTCAAGAGCCTCCAGAAATGACTTGGGTTGGTTACGCTTTCCGAGCCCAGGCTGGTCTACACAGCTGCCCATAATCTTTATATTATGTGGATTTGTCTTGGGTCATTTCCTACCCCCACATTTTAGCCTGCCTCGCTGGCTACAAAGTGCAATTCTGAAAATGTTATGCACGGAAAATGCCCCCTGCTCCTCAGGTCGGTCTCTGCGTGAGTGATTTGCCAAGTTGAAGCCGGAGTGGAGAGAGGATGGGCGTGGAGAAGGGTCAAGAACAAGGATATGGTATGGGGTGGGGGCGGTTTTGAGAAGATCCTGCAGAATTTGTGTTCAGGGAGATCAAGTTGGCTTCTTCTGGAACAAAGAGCTGGAGGCTTGGGAGGGGCTGGGGTTGGTTTCCTAGAAGCAGCTGGCACCTAGGGCCCCACAGCTACCTCCTGGTGGGAAGCATGCGGAAATGGGATGGTTCTGATTCAGATCTGGGTTCTGTTGTCTGAGTCCTGCCCCCAGGATAAGGCAGCCTCTGGGAACTCGCTTCTTTAACTGTAAAATGAAGAACTGTGAAGAGTCAATAACGCCAAGCTGGAAGGGTCTAGCACTGAATCTGATGAATGGTGGGCCCTTAATAATTGTAATTGTTTCTCCTTTCTTTCCTGGCAAAGTCATACCAAGAGTCAACACAAGAAGAACTCTTTCCATTCTTGGAAGTAGAAGCTGAAAAGCTCGAAGGAGCAGGAATTAGACCCCCCCACACACCCCCCCCCCCCCCGCCCCCACGGCAGCGAATCACAGGACCCCTACAACCTCTCCATCTGCTGGTGACCATCCATATTTCCCAATGGATTACTGTTCACTTGCAATACCTCCTCAGACGCCTCCTGGAAATGGGAGGTGGCAAGGATTAAATGCTGCAGGTGTGTGCTGCTGCTCTGTTCTGGCGACCATGGGACCCTGAGCCCGTGGTCTGTGGCTGGGTCGCTATGCCTCAGGCTCTGCTGAAGGAGGGTCGACAAGCCAGCCCCACAGCGCCCCCGCGCGGCCTCTTGCTCCAGGGTGGACACACCTGCTACTGGTTTCAGGGAAGCTGGGTCCTCCAGCAGTGACCCCAGCGTTTGGCAATGCAATCGGCTGGGGACCACTAGACACTGGGGGAGGATCAAAGCATTCTCGCTGGTCCGAAGCGCCCAGGGTTGCAGTTTTGTTAGCCTGGCCTCACCTCGCTAATAAATTTTCTGCGACAGAAGGGGCAGGAGTGGAGGGCTAAGGGGGCTCGGTGGGCCACAGTAGGGGACTGGAGTTTCTTGCACCTGCGCTCCCCGCCATTGCGTTAAATCAGCATGAAGCAAGTGACAACTCCCCTTTGCTTGCCCCCTTTTACCTGCCCATCTCCCTCCTTTAGAACACCCGCTTGCTCTCTGAGGTCAAGCTTTTCAAAGAGAATATATTTCCTGTGGGCTCTGAAAGTTTTTGTAGCACTTTGCTATAAGGGGTGCACCCTCAAGCTGGACTTTCTCTCTCCCTGTCCCCTCGTTCCCTCCCCCCCCCCCCCCCACACACACTTCCTTGCAGAAACCTTCACATGAGCCTTTCCCATTTTTTTCACCCCATGTAGAAGTATTAAAAGAATATGGGGAAGAACATTGGAGATGATATCGTTCAACTTCGTCTTTTATTTTGCAGAGTAGCCAATCAAAGCCTAAAGGAGTGATGGTGAGTAAAATGGCTCAAGATCAAGGGTTACTTTAGCTGGAAAAGCTAGCAATAGAACAGGAGAGTCCCTGGAGTCTTACTATTTTTTCCCCCACCACTTATTTCATAGACTGAAAGAATCCCAGAACTCTGTCTTAGGCAGGTCAAGTACTTTTAGAGGTGTCTGTGTTTTTGCCAATTGGCTTCAAGACATAGGATCATACTTCAGTCACTTGGATATATGGACAGTCACTTGTTGTCCATATGAGAGCAAAGACTGAGCCAAATACAGTTTGATCCTCTCTCCTTATCCACTCCCTCCCTACCCCACACCACCCCAATCCACCAGGACAGACACTGGAACATCTATGTGGTGCAAGTGCCTCTGCTGGAGGCTTCCCCACACTAGGGTAAAGCTTGAGCATAGGGATGCTTCTGGTAGAATTCCAGAGGAACCCCTCCTGCCAGCAAGAACACTCCAGAGAGACTTCCCAGAGATAACAGCAAAGGAAATATTTTGGCCCTTCCCAGAGCCCAAACCCAGACCGCAGAGACTGCTTATCACACAGGACAGGGCTCCGGAGGCTTGTTTCAGCAGGCGGGTGATTTATTTGTTTGTTTGTTTATTTATTTATTTTTGCTTAAACTCCAGCCAGAATGGACCTAATCTAGAAGCCACAGGATCGTGGGACCTTTATGACTTGTGAGAACTCTTTGTCACCTGAACAAATCGTCATTGGATCTGGGCTCTAGGGAACAGCATCTTTTGCGAAACTATTCTATGTTTTCATCTTTCACCAGTTGACAGGGTTTTTTTTTGTTTTGTTTTGTTTGGTTTTCACATTATTGACTAGGATTTTGTCTAGACAGGATCAATCGTACAAGTACAGAGGAACAGAAATGTCACCAAGATGTCAAAATCAACACCAAAATTTGTTTCTAATCCCCTCCCCACCCTTCTTGGACTTCCAGTGTGCCCTTGATCTTGTTACCTAAGCCATGAGTGCATCAAAAGGAAGCCAACATTTGTTAAAGTTTTTAATGTGTGAGATATAATTTAGAAATCACTGAGTTGTACTCCTTATTTTATAGTCAGGGAGTCTGAGGCCCAGGAAGGTGAATGGATTTGCCCAATGGCTCTTACACATGGGTGAAATTAAGTTTCCACCATTGTGCCTGCCCCATTAACGCTTTGTTTCCCTTTTCCCTCTCTTGGTTCTTTTCTACTTGGTAGTTGTACTGTTGGGAAAATATGGAGAGTGATTTCAGTGTGGATAAAATGTTAAACCCCAATATGGGATGGGGGTGGACAGCTCTCAGGGTTAAGGGTTTTCGGTTTTGGTTAATCACGAGGTCCCCTAGGGGCTGCAGGGAGGCACAGAGCTGGAGTCCCCTGTGTGTGCCTGGCCTCCTGATGTGGCCACAAGCCACATGCCCTCTGATGGCTGCCTTCCACAGCAAGGACACCACCCCTGGGCTGGAACCCAGGCCCCGCTACCTCCCCTGATGACCATTTGGAATGGGTACTGAGAAGTCAAGGAGGCCTGCGGTTGCCTCATCGCCTAGCTGAAAACGAAGCCACATTTTCCAGCATGGAGGATGGAAGTTGCCTGGTGGTGGGGTGGGTGGGCTGGCAGATCCTTCCATATGCTCTGCATGATTGCTTTATAGTCCCAGTATCTGACTCCAGATCCTGCTGCAAAAAATTGTATGAAGGCACGAAGGGCCCTGAAATTACTATGGCCTATTTGGCCCCATGCAGGCACTATAGGGTGTCCCCCCCAAATGTATACACACACTTTGAATAATTATAAAGGCAGTGTTTATTAAAATACATTTCATTTTCAAAATTGAGTTATCAGCTTTAAAGTGTGTATACATTTTTTGGGGGGACACTCTGTATTTATCCCAGGAACTTGTCTTTAAGCCTCAATTTTCCTCCCCACTTGTGAACCGAGGGGCACGCACTAAGCGCATCTTAAATGCCTGTAGTTTAAACCCTGCTTCCCACGGAAGAGGGATGAGAGCCCACATTGCATTGTCCTTTTCTTCAGCCTTTCCCCCCCCTCCTTTTGTTTTGGACACGCAGAGCAGAAAACGAGAGAATTCTAACAGCCTCGAGAACAGCTATATCTCGCAAGCACCCCCCGCCCCCCGCACTGCTTGTGACAGGTCGTATATTTCATTACGCAAAGCAAATTGGGAAATCATATCTCTGCAATCCCATCTGGGATTATTTATTTCGCCGCGTCCACAGCCGGTCAAAATTGTGAGACGATACAATGTTAAGAGTAGCTTTCCGCGAGAGGAGGTGGATTCGAGGTCAGTTCTTGAGAAACCAGAGCCATAATCAGGCCAGAGCAAAGCACTTCTATGGAGCTGCCCAGAAATTCCCCAAATCATTCACCAACCTAGGCGGTGCACGCAGCAGGTAGAGATAGCCAGGCTAGTGGTGGAGGCAGGGTTCCCCCCGCCCAGCCGGTCTCCAGGCCTAGGCCTGGGCCTAGGAAACTGGTAATAGAGCCTCAGGACTCTGCAGGTCAGTTCAGCGAGTTAAAATGATAACAAGACTAACACAAATAACAGCTCCCAAGTATTGAATGTTCAGCATGGGCCATCACTGTGCCAGGGGTGTCTGCAAGCGTCATCTCCTTTAAGGTTAATTCCACTGAGGAAAGTGAAGCGCACAGGGAGGTTAAAGATCCTCTTCGCTGTACCCCAGCTGAGAGGCACCAGATCCGGCATTTTAACCCCTGTCTGTCCGGTCTGAACCCGGGCTCTCGGCCTCCAAGCCCGATTGCCAGTGCGCAGCCAAGACCACCCCCCACCCTCTGCCCCCTGCCCCGAGAACCAACCAGGGCCGCTCAACTCCAGTGGCCGAGGGTTCCATGAATCGCTCGACAGGTGGCTGGGCCAGGCTGCAGAGGTGGCCAGGACCTGGGGCCGGACCCCAACCGCGTGGTCACGCAGAACCCAGGTCCCGCGGAGTGGCAGGGGCCTGCCCGCTGGGATTCACAGCAGGGAGTGGATGGGTCAGCAGGAGCCAATTGAAACATACATACTTTTTTTTTTTTTTTTTGTAGTGGTACTTGTGGTAAAAAAAAGAAAGCCCTCCTCATCAAGAAAGAGAAGAAGAAGGAAAACTTTGCCTTTCCAGCTTTATTTTTCAGGTTCCCTCGCTTGACTTGCCAAGGCTTCGCACCGGGGTGGGTCTTAGCTACGCGGGGCCGGAAGGGGTGCGGGTGAGAGAGATTTGGGGGAAAGGGAGAGAGAGAGGGGGGCCTCCGCACCAGCCAGCTAGGAGAAAAGCAAACCCCGCGCCACCCCGCCCAAGCATAAGGGCAGCGGCAGCGTAAACAGCGGCCCCACTGCTTTGTAATTTACAAGAGGGGGCTCCGAATGGCATTTTGTACTTTGGTGTCGGTTTACAAGCCCAAAGCACTTTTGTGTCCTCACCGAACAGGTCTTCAGCCAAGGCCGGACCTCTTTTAAGAGAGGAACCTGGAGAAAGGAGCAGGATTCCCTGCGCTCTCGCCTTTCAGTTCAGCCGGCGAGGCACGCGGGGGCGGGGCCTCCCAGAACTGCACGCGCGGCCGCCTCTGGGATAAACACAGGTTAATTGAGCTCATACTGTGTGAAGACTCTCTATTCTCATCATTACTGCCTTCACAACCTCAGAGCACGGAAGGCCCCTCTTCCCGTTTCGCACCTCAGCGACTGAGGCCCAGAAAACTAATCGACCAAGGTCATGTAATCAGTGGAACCGCCAGCCTTGAGCCCAGGCTGACTCATGGTCTCTGAATATTTATTCTGCTAACCAGTTTGTGCACCTTTAGATTCCTTTTTAATTTTCCCAGAAAATGCGGATAATTTCGCTTTTCCTATCGAAGTTCTTCATCTCAAATCCCCCTCCCACCCGACTTCACATCTCAGGTCAGGGCCAAGGAATGGAGGGTAATTCAACTGGATCGCGATGACAGGTGTATGCCCCCAAGTGCACAAGATGGGGTGCCGGGAGGGTAGGACTAGTGGGGAGACGGGGGCAGTGGGAGATGGGCAGGGAATTCTGGAGGAAGCAGTGGGACTGTTGCATAGGATTTTGCGAAGGGTTTGGGGAGCGTGCCTGGGAGGAAACGGTCCTGGGCCCAATCTCTCCATGACGGGGGTGGGGGTGAAGGGGGGTGGAAGTGGAAGGAGGGGAGCCACTCTCCCCTCTCCGGGCCAGATGCTGCACGGCTTCAGCTCTTATAGTTTACTGTACACAAATCTCACTTGTTTCCTCCTTGCAGAGCAGCTTTTACAATTCGGAACTAGTTCGAGGGCTGCCCATCTGCTTTATTTTAGTAAACAGCTGCTCAAGCCCATTTCTCCTCCTGTTCCTTCCCGGTCCCCCTTCTCCCCAATCTAGTTACCCCAAATTAACAAATCTATTTTCTTGATTTTGTTCCTTAATCTTCATAATAACTGGTAAAAGGCTAATTTCCTGCCGTCCCCCACCCTCCAAGCAATTAATAAAAGCCCAGCTGGCCAACCGGAGTACACGTAGCCTGCGGGGGCGGGAGGGGGGGGCGGGTTGTAGTTTGCATACACTTCGTGGAGCTTGGTTTCAAAGGCAGAAATGTAACTAGCAAGAACACACACACACACACACACACACACACACACACACACACACACACCATAAGAGTTGATAAAAACGTGCCCTGTCCTGTTACAGGAGGGCTGCTCCTACCGTCAGATACTAAAATTAGTAGGGGTGCAGGGGAATAAAATAAACGCGAACCCGTTGTGAGTCTTTCTGGCTGGTAGCGAAGGGCTCCAGGAACTTTCTAAGAGCAGAGGTCGACGTAGTACCAAAGTGCTCACCGGTCCATTGCCCTCCCGAAGACCACTGTGTGACCAGGGCTCCTCTTTAAACCTCAGTTTCGTCATTGGAAAATCTGGGAAAAAGAACAATTCTTCCGCAGTCAAGAATCCAAACTAACATAGGTGAGCAAATGTACTTTGGTTAAGTATAGGAGGCTACGCCAAAGGTAAAACCCATTGGTGTTATTGAGTGATGCCAAGCGAGAGGCACGCACGGTTGACTCTATCCCATGTCTGAGCCTGCACGGCTCCCAAGTCACCCTCCGAGCCGCCCAGCGCGACAGAGCTGCCCACAGGAATTTCTCTGCTTCCTTCACTAGGCGTCGTAAGCGACTCTAGGGAGAAGTATCGCACAAAGGGAAATCACACCTGGTCGCCGCCTGGGAAGAACTTTCCAAACTCGCCAAAGGTTGGAGGATACCTGCGCATCCAGCGGATTGCATTAGTTTCACAGTGTTTCCTAAGCTGCCTTGTTCCAAACTCTCTGAGCTTTGTTAACTTCTAACTTCCTGAGCGGCTCCCAGAAAAGTAACGTTAAATTCAGTTAAGCAATTTCCTTCCTTTAATTTCCAAATAATTGTTGCCAGCCTACTATGTGCTCAGTGCAATGGCACTCAATTTCCTAATCTGTCTCCTAAAATGATTCTGAGAGGTATTATTTAAAAGTGTTAACTAGAAAAGCGTCTAAGTGATTTTAATTTTACTTCAAGATATAGAATGCAGCATTTAATTAGGAGACGTAATTCCTTCCCACATGTAAATTTAACTGTATTAAACATTTATATATTAAACATTTATATATGATTTTTTGAGGGAGACAGGTCTTTTTTCTTTATAAATTCATGCACACTAAAAAAGTAATTTTTAAAAAAAGCTTCGTTTAAAAACATGCTTAGAGGTAATATATGTTATGTAAATCTCTTAAAGGCAAGTCCGTTCTCCTTCAAATCAACTGTAATAGTATTTGACATAGCCGAAAAATGTTGTGACATAGGTGATTTGGCGACCTGCCTGTCTCACAGGCATGGTTAACTTTGCATTTCGATGAGAGGTGCGAGCCACAAACATATCTACAGGTCGTTTGTCCGCTAATCCGGCGCTGCGGTGCAAGGTAATTATTTAGTCTTGCAAAAGAAAGTAGGATGGCGCTGTGCACCTGATTAGAGAGGCGTCATTTTGCACCCAATCTGAGTTAATGATTGAGTCGCAGAAATACTGGTGATGCTGACAACGTAGAGATCAACAGTAGCCTTTTTATCTCTGCCAAGTCTATTACCACCTCATAATAGTGTGTCTGTTTGTTTTCTAGTCGGGGAGATAAATGGCGATTTCACCCCTAAGGTGCTGTTACGCTTTGGGTTTAGCGTCAGTACCCGCAACCCGGCTGCACCGAAGGCCGCGCGCGAGTCTTTTGGCGGGGCTGGGAGGGGAGGAGTGTGGCGGCTGCAAGGCAGGCGGGGGAGCTCTGGGCGACGCGCCTCGGCCAATCAGCATGCACACCGCCTGACAACTGGCCAATCAGCGGGCGCGAAGTTCGGGGGCCGGAACGGATAATACTGGGAAAGGCAGCGGAGGCTGGAGACTGCTGCGGGGAGCGCCGCGCCTCAAGTCGCTGCGTGCGCCCGCCCGCCCGCCCGCCCGCGAGTCCGCGGTCTGAGCCAGGCCTGGGCGGCCTGACCCTTCCCGCCCAGCTTAGGGCCGAGGAAGTCGAAAGTAGCTTCAGCGAGGTTTAGCGCCCCGGACTGCCGAGGACCGGTCTGATCTTTGCAGAGACCGGGATGTGTGGGGCGAGGCCGTAAGGACTTGACTCACCTCCATCCCCTTTCTACCCAAGTCCCCATCCGGTGGGCTCCGGGCCTCCAGCTGTCAGCCCCCGATTTCGTGGCAGGGTGTGACGACCCCGATTTCTGTTTGCAAGCACAGCCAGCAGTTCAAGAGCCAGGTCCCAAGGTTGGATCTCTTTTGCCTGGGCTGCTAGCCTGGGCCTCAGAGTCTTGGTGAGTGCTGTGATGTTGCTGGGGTGTCCGGGAGGGCAACGGGTGCTAACCACCTTTCCTTATCTTTTCTAATTTACTTGAAAGCCTTGCCTTAAAGTGCAAAACATGCCCTATGTGCATAGAGCCCGCACGGCTCAGCCCAGCATGGCCCAAGCGCTGCTGATGCTGGAAGGGCATCTGCATCTCCCTGCCCAGTGGCCCTATGGGACTGTAATGACAACCCCCAACACTTTGGTTGTTAGTCACCTATTAGCTGGGGTGGCAATGGGAGAGGAGAAGTCCAAGCCCAAAAAGGGGTCTTTGTGGTGATGTAGGGGGATGAGAGACATTTGGACCATAGGGCGGTACCTCTCTGAAGGGCCCCTTGTGATCAAAAGGAAAATATTTCTTTCATTGACATTTTTATATACATCATGGCCATAGTAGTTGGGGAAGGGGAAAAGTCTGACAAGGGGTCTAAGCCGGCCTCGCTGGACACAATGTGATTTGTAAAGCGTGTATAGCTAGAGAGGCTGCGGTTAAAGGTCAGGTGTTCACAGACCACTTAGAATTAATAGGTAAAAACTTGTTAGGTTGGAGGTCCCTGGGGACCCAAAAGATACAAGGCAGGCACGTGTGGCCTGGCTGTCAGGAGCGGGTGAAGAGCAGGGCTCCTCAAGGGGCTGCAGGCAGGACGACCGGGAGGTCTGGGGCCAAGGCCTGGTGACGGTGCCTCACTGCGGCCTGTGGGTCTTGGGGTCTTTCGTGTCTCACAGGGTGCAGGCGACGGAGCGTGGGCCACGCGCTATGGCCGACCGGCAGGCGGGCCTGGCGGCCGGGGACTGGGAGATCGACGTGGAGAGCCTGGAGCTGGAGGAGGACGGCCGCGGGGAGCTGCCGCCGATGCCGCCAGGGCCCAGCCCGCCGCCGGCCGACGGGGACGGCGAGGACGATGAGGACGAGGACGAGGACGACGACGACGTGGAGGACGAGGGCGACGGCGAGGAGGCGGGCGCGTCCCCACGGGCGTCTGGTCGGCCGGAGCAGCAGGGAGGCGTCCCGCCGAGGCCGTCGCCGGCGCCGCAGGCCTCGCAGGCCCCCGCCGGGCACCCGGAGCGCGGCGCGAGCGCGGGCGGCGGCGCGGAGCCGCGCAAGCTGAGCCGCACGCCCAAGTGCGCGCGCTGCCGCAACCACGGCGTGGTGTCCTGCCTCAAGGGCCACAAGCGCTTCTGCCGTTGGCGGGACTGCCAGTGCGCCAACTGCCTGCTGGTGGTGGAGCGGCAGCGCGTCATGGCCGCCCAGGTGGCGCTCCGGAGGCAGCAGGCCACGGAGGTGCGTACCGGCGCCCGGGCCGCGGGGGGTGCCGGGCCGGAGGGGGCAGGCTGCTCCCACACACCCGGCCCGCGACCTTGGGGCGCGGGACAGGCTCTCGGAAGGTGGGAGAACACTTCTCTCCCGGTGACGGCTGGCGGGGTCGGGAGGGAGGATGCCCTGGGCGTTGCCCGGGAACTTTGTAGAAAAGATTTTGTGTTTAAAACGCAGTCAGGCCCTGGCCGGTGTGTCGCGATGGTCAGGGCGTCGGCCCGCGCTCCAGAGGTTCGCGGGTTTAATTCCGGGGCCAAGGGTAGGTACCTGCGTTGCAGGCTGGAGCCCGGCCCGGTCGGGGCGCCTGCGGGAGACAACCAAGGATCTCGCCCTCCTTTCTCTCTTCCCTTTCCTTCTCCCTCCTTCCCTTTCACTCTCTAAAAATAAGTGGAAAAAACTATCCTCAGGTGAGGATGAACAAAACTAAACAAACGGGTTGTCGGGGCTCCTGAAAGTGCTTAGGCCCGCTTGGGACATTACGGGAAAGGCATTTTATTTTTCACATTTTAAGAGTTTATTTTGGTGGTGTCGGGAGGAGGATGAGAGGGCTTGGTGCAGTGCCCGGCGTCCGTCGCGGCGCTCAGCGCTGCACTCGTGCTGATGGCCGAGAAGCAGCCGCCAGGGCTCGGTGCTCCCGCCGTCCCGGGCCCTGTAGTGAAGGCTGAGCGTGGTGCCCATTTTACAGATGGGACGGGAAGTTGCGTGGGGAAGCTGGGTGTCCGCAACTCAAGACCACGCAGCCAGTTTCTAGCCCCGAGAACTACGTAAGCGCCGGTGGAGGGAGGGGTCTCTGCGGCCTCGCTCCCTGGGCCCCCGCTGTGCGGAGAGCGGAGTTTGCTGCTGGGAGAGGCCCGAGAGACCCTCCATCATCCCTTTAGCGCTTGGAGGTTCCCACGTGTTCCAGCACCAGCGCGGGGAGCTCTGGGGACGGGCGCTTCCCCCTCCCACACCACACTCAGGGCGGGAGGAGGTTTGTTTTTTTAACCCTCACCCGAGGATATTTTTCTATTGAATGTTAGAGAGTGGAAGGGAGAGGGAGAGACAGAGAGAAACACCGATGTGAGAGAGACAACATCGATGGGTTGCTTCCTGCACGCGCCCCCGACTAGGGCCGGGAGCCTGCAACCGAGGTGAGGTAGGTGCCCCTGACGGGAATCGAACCCTGGACCCTTCAGTCCGCAAGCCCACGCTCTGTCCACTGAGCCAAACCGGCTAGGGAGAGATTTTTTAATTTTACTTATTGTGGAGGATTGGCTAGGGAGTGGATCACCGTACACATGGAAAACAGTGACCCTCAAGGAAAGCAGGATCCCAAGGGCCGCGGAGAGTGCGCGCTGGACGCCCGACGTGGCCCTGCTCTGGGTTCGGACTGGCCTCCTCCCGCGCCCGGTGTGTTTCACCGGGACCCTGCCCTGCGTGTCTTCGCTCCCCACGGCCTGGCCTGCTGGGCTGGACCGAGGCGTCGCAGGGCCCGGAAGCCTACCCACCAGGCGGGGATGGCGGCAGCTAGGTCTTGTGCTGCCTCCCTCTCGGCTTCGGAGGGTTTTGTTCGCCTTGGTGAGTCCCAGACGCCCAGTGAGCTATCCGGAGTTTTCGGCCCGACCGGGGAGTCCAAGACATACAGACCCTCATAGCTCTCCTTCCACCCCGCACCCGGACCATCCGTCCCGCTGAGGAGAAACCAGTCCAAGTCACTGCCCAGGGGCAGGTCTTGGGCACCTTTAGTCCCACCTCTGGCCCAGAGGACCCGGTGCTGTTTCAGGCTGGGCTCCCACCGTCTGCTCCACTGGACTTCCTTCCTCCGGGACGTCCCCCTGCTTCTGGCTGCTGGGTGTGTCTGGGGTGATCCTAGCAAAGCAGCCCCAGAGGAAGCCGGACCGCGTTCCCAGTGGGTGGCTTCGGACAGAGCTAGCTCCTTGCCCTGGGATTAAGGCGTGCTAATAATAAGTTTGGAATCGTTTTCACAGGGGATAGGAAAATTAAGTACATTTAGGTCGGGGAGAGTTGCTGACCCCTTTTCCTTCTCTTTTCTCTTCAGGGCATTAATGATTATGTTTCTTGTATTTACAGGACAAGAAGGGGCTTTCCGGGAAACAGAATAATTTCGAGCGCAAAGCCGTGTATCAGAGGCAAGTGAGGGCACCCAGTCTGCTGGCCAAAAGTATTTTAGAAGGTAAAACAACGCAAAATCATCCCTTTAGCCTTTAATAGCAGGTTCTGAGTGATTCTCACCATTCTGGCTGTATGGTATTTTTATTAACTTCAGAAGGAGTAATCTGAGGGGAATATACCTTTATTAGAAGGTTTTGTTTGGAGGAAGGAAATCAGGATCTGAGAAAATGAATCGCACACACCTCCTGTTGTTTTTGTCACTGATAATTTTGTTGGGTTAGGATGGAGTGCATGTGAAATTTGCCCTAGTGTGAGTGGTGTACAAAGATACACACTCCCACGTGATTCAGGGCAGATGTCCTGAAAGGAAATAAATTTAAAACATTTATTTCGTTGTTGGAACTGAATAGAGTATGTCAAGTGAGGAGTTTAACAGTACCCACACTAACAAAGACTTCTAGTCTGGGTGATCAACCTGATTCCACTCTTTTTCATTTTACCATTTCCCTCCTGGATTATCTGTAATTGTGGTTATTCCACACTTTATTTATCATTTTGATAATTGAGATTGTAGAATCAAACAAGCAAAGTTGAGATTGAATTTGAACAGTGTGAAATTTCTAACTCCATTTTTCACTTTCTCTAAAGCCTGGGGATACATTAATTTTTCTTAAAATATTACTGATTTTTCAAAGCATCTCTGTTTGGGTCTGGAATTTATTTATTAATCTGATAAATAATATACTATCTTTCACCATTTAAGGAAAAGAAAAGTTTATATTTGCTCTAATGTCACATCAGAAGAATCAGGTTGAAAGCAGATTTTTTTTTTTTAAGTAGACATTTGAATTTTGTTTTTTCTTATGTGGCTTCTGAATTGAGTTTGTTCTGGACAGGCTCTAAACTTTATGTCTTACCCTGTGCTGTGTACTTCTGACCTTAGAATAGTTTCTGATGCATTAAAAAATGAATTTGATTACAAACTGGCTAAACAAATTTTATAACCATAGGGACCACACTAATAAACTGAAATTGTGCCAATGCAATTTAAGAAGTGGGAGGATGAAATGGAATAGTAAATTTAAGTAAATAACTTCCTGGCAAAAAACTTACTATAGAAAAGGAAACATTGATTTTCACATTTTATTTTATTTGCAAATGAGTACGATGGGTTTGGCACTATATAAACAAAAACATTACAATGGATCCTTCAAACAAATTTGATGGTGGCGAGTGCTTGGGGATGATAGCATTTTATGCTACCAGGAATTCTATTTATGTTGTTATACTGATTTTTGGTTTTGACTTCATAAAGTGTGCGATGACTTAATCTATGTTCTAATGATTGCATGTTCCACCATGTGGGTATCTGGCCAACATGATTAGTGCTTGGGAAAAACGATGTATTAGTTATTTTCAATATAACAGGGCATCTCAGTGCCTGGCCCCCACTTTTGTTTGCTTGTTTGTACTAGTATAGTAGTCAGGGGTACTGGCCTGGTTCAAAGTTCACTGAAGAATCTGACTAGTTAACAGCTCTTTTTAGTTTTCTGTGTTTCCCTGTTTCCTATGTCTTTTCTGTTTTTCTCCTCACTAATCTACTTTAACTTTCTCTTTTTTCCTAGTTCTCCTTGGATTATTCTCCAACTGTTACAATGTACATAATGAGCCATCTTTAGAAACTAAGTGACATCAGCTCTAGGTATAGATATCTTTTTTAATAATGGAATGAGATGATATGGATAGTAATAAATCATCGATTGAAGTAAGATAAGCAGCCTTATCTCTTAATGTGTAGGAGCCTGGGAAGAATATTGAAATTTCAGCCAGTAAAGTGCACTTGTCAAAATAAACAAACACACTTATAACTGCAAAACAATAACAAAAAGTTACAACACACACATTCCCCCAAAGGGAACAATTTTAAATTGAACCAATACTTTTGCTTTCTGTATAAAAATGTTAGTGATACAGAACTGTAAACACTTGTTCTGCCAATTTGCAGTGTTTCTGTTGCCTTCTGGGTTTCCAGATTTTTCTTTCCTAGATGTTAATCTCTTTCATGTGCAATGCTTGCTTATTCTAGGCTACCGCCCCATTCCAGCAGAGACTTATGTGGGAGGGAGCTTACCTCTACCTCCCCCAGTAAGTGACCGGATGAGGAAAAGGCGGGCCTTTGCTGATAAAGAGTTGGAGAACATTATGCTGGAGAGAGAATATAAAGAGAGGGAGATGCTGGAAGCTTCCCAAGCTGCTGCCTTGTTCCTGCCCAACCGCATGGTGCATGGACCTGAATACAACTACAAAAGTGCCTACAGCCCCACCCCAGTGGAACCACCAAGCAAAGACTTCTGTAATTTTTTGCCCACCTGTCTTGATCTAACCATGCAGTATTCAGGGTCTGGGAATATGGAGCTAATTTCTTCAAATGTCAGTGTGGCCACGACTTACAGACAGTATCCCTTGTCCTCAAGATTTTTAGTTTGGCCCAAGTGTGGCCCCATTAGTGACACTCTCCTCTACCAGCAATGCCTGCTAAACACCACCACCTCGGTTCAAGCCCTGAAATCTGGGGCCAGCTGGGACTTGAAGGGAGTACCAGTCCAGGATGGACTCAGTGCCGAACACGACGTGATGCCACCCAAATTGGAAGGCTCTCTGGTGCTGCCTCACACTCCTGAGGTCCAGACCTCAAGAAGTGACCTTCAGGGTCACCAGGCTGTCCCTGAGAGGTCTGCATTCTCCCCACCCCGACGGAATTTCTCTCCAGTTGTTGACACGGACTCCCTGGCAGCTCAAGGGCACATCTTAACCAAGATCAGCAAAGAAAGCACCAGGCACCCTCTGCCACTTAAACATAATCCATTCCACTCATTATTCCAGCAAACTCTTAATGACAAATCAGGTCCTGAGTTGAAAACACCATTTGTCAAAGAGGCCTTTGAAGAGGCCCCTAAGAAACACAGAGAGTGTTTAGTCAAGGAGAACCAGAAGTACACATTTACAATAGATAGATGCGCAAAAGACCTTTTTGTAGCCAAACAAGTTGGAACAAAACTCTCGGTGAATGAACCGCTGTCATTTTCTGTTGAGTCTATTCTCAAGAGGCCTTCATCTGCCATCACTCACATCTCTCAGTGAAAGCCTGCTGAAATGGAAAGCTGGATTTTCTGCAGTCTCAGAGGGTTCTTACCAGTTGCTGATTTTTTTTTTTTTAAAGAAAAAAAAGTTAAGATGTTTGTATAAAGAAATTTCTAATGTAAATGATGGTGATTAAAAGATTTATATTCATATGCATGTACTTCTCACCACATATTTAAACTTAAAGTTGGAAATTGCTTATGTGCAAATTGTAAAGTTTCACACTTTACACATTATTTCAAAAGCAATAAAATTTGACACTGCCTTATAAAAGACGCAGTATTTGCTGAAGTAAATAGTTGTCTCTGTCTAGGTGAAAAAGCTAGTGTCCGTGAAAAGTGATCTTTATTTTTCTATGATTCTTTGTATTTTCAAGTGCTCTTACTGTTTGCTGGGGGCCACAGGAGAACCTTTATAATGCCTTACATTTTGCATTTTGGAAGGCATGTAAATATGGCTATTCGAGACTGAGGCAAAAATAGTTTTATGGAGAGCATAGGGAAGATTTGCATGTTTATAGAATCGTAATTTTGTGTGAGTGGATAAAGTTGAATTAAATTGAAGAGAAATGAAGTTTAATATCTTGTTCATATGATGAGATAGGTTCTTGGAAT
This sequence comes from Plecotus auritus, assembly GCF_963455305.1. NCBI lineage: Eukaryota > Metazoa > Chordata > Mammalia > Chiroptera > Vespertilionidae > Plecotus > Plecotus auritus. The sequence continues at coordinate 138,710,041 of NC_137776.1, read as the reverse complement.
GGATCTTCTAACTCTCTGGGTCCAATGTCCTTCCCTGTTGGGGATGTGTACGTAGGGCCTCAAGCTGCCTTTTTCTGTTGAACCTTCATTCTATGATTTTTGCTTGCTAGGAGCCCAGAGCAGGTTCCCTTGTAAGGTGCAGTCCGTTTAAATCATGATGGTACATGGTTGAACTGTCTCTAAGCTCTTGTGTTACTTCTGTTTCCTAAGGACTGGTGACAGCAGGCATTTAAAAGGAGGTCCAGGACTCTCAGCTGGTCCATGTGTCTCACATTTTCCACCAGTATGGAAGGTTTTCAATGTAGCTCTTTGCTGAGTTAAAAGCTCTTATTATTCAAATTGCTTCAGCTGCCAGTTGCTTGAAGGCATCAGTTTATCACAGCATGGGGGTGGCTTATTGTTTCTTAAACCTTTCCCCTCTGTTTCCTGCACCCTCTGTTTTTTATGTTCATTATTACTCTCTTGTTTTGCTAAAAAAAAAAAAAATGTTAACTGTTCTATATGATTGATAAAGTAAGATATTTATGAGCGTTATTAAATGTATCTCTGAAGACCTCATCTGTGGACCCCAAGTTAAGTTCTAAGATGTTATAGTCATTTCAACACAAAATCAAGAGCCAAATACCTCACCTTTTAATTTTGCCTTAGAGTGAGTTTACTTTCAGCTCTGCTCTGGTTTGGATAACAAGAACATTAGGTGGGTGTGTGGAATGTGCCAAGAAAGTCAGGAGTTTAAAGAGTTTCTTTCTTGCTCTGGAAAACATTTAAACTTATTTAGAAATGATTTTGCTACTGATGAGCTCATGTAAATCTCCAGGGGTTATCTGCATTGTTGCTTAAAATTAGCATTGGTTTCAAAAACAAGCCAAACCTTAGGTTGATTTTCAGTTTGTATTTGTAAAATACTGGTTTTGTTGAGTCAAATTTACTTATTTTTTACTATTGAGAGAGAGCAAATGGAAGTTTGCCAGAGGAAAAGAAAATGAAAGCAGGCAGAGATCCCAATAACTGTTGAAGATTATCATTAAGTAGAAAAGTTATATCCAGGCATGAATGCCCTGGGGTCAGAGACAGACCCTCACTCTGCTCCCCCACCCCCCAACTTTGCTTTATCTATACAGTTATTTTTATCTTCCTATCAGGAATTTATATTTTTGTCATGTGTTAAATGTAAACAGCATTGAAATCTAACTACTGCAAGGTAAGGGAGGAAAATAGTAAATCCATGTAAAGAAGCAAACCTCAAGGAAGGCCTTCTTAATCCGAACATGGATTTTTCTGTTTTTCTTACTCTATTGTAGCCTCTTGAATGCTTACATTTGTCAATTATGTCCTTCTTGTGTTCAATGAACATTTCAGGATGTTTTTTCTGTCCTCTGTATCATTTTAATCTTATTAGGTGAATCCCAGTTGGCTATGGTTATTAGTGGTTTTCCTCACATTACCAGTGTCTAGAACTTTGTATCTCCTGAACATTTATGAGGGTTAATGCTTTACTTGTTGATTTTATTGTCATACCATGCATCAATTCTACTGTAATGGTGAGTTCTCTGAATTTCAAACCTACCAGCTCTACCATCAGCCACTCAATGAGACTTTTGTGCTTGGGTTTTTGTTTCTTGTAATCATTTTTCTTCCATAAAAGTTACTATTTGACTATAGTCTTCAAAGGACACTGTCATCGACATATTAAATCAAACTTATGCCTCAATTTAAGCATTTTCTATGTTTAAGGCAATAAATGGATGTGGCTTTAATCATTTTTAAGAATGTAAAAAAGCCCTAGGAGGTTTGGCTCAGTGGATAGAGCATTGGCTGTGGACCAAAGGGTCCTAGGTTCAATTCTGGTCCAGGGCACATACCTGTGTTCCAGACTCCGTCCAACATGCAGGAGGAGCTAATCAATGACTCCCTCTCATCATTGATGTTTCTCTCTCCCTTTTCCTACCCCTCTTTGAAATCAATAAAATATATATTTTTAAAAAAAGAATGTAAAAAATAGTCTGGCTGGTGTGGATCAGTGGTTGAGCATTGACACATGAATCAGGAGGTCATGGTTCGATTCCCGGTCATAGCACATGCCCAGGTTTTGGGCTTGATCCCCAGTAGGGAGGCGTGTAGGAGGAGCCAATTGATGATTCTGTCTTATTGATGTTTCTCTCTCTCTCTCTCTTCCTTCCTCTCTGAAATCAATTTTTAAAAAAGTATGTGAAAAAGAATGTATAGAAGAATAAAACATGGACTCTTCCCAATTTAACTCACAATACAATAATGAAACTTTTATGACATTTTCCTTCAATCTCAACTGATCTAGCATTATTAATTTTTTGCTCAATTTCCAGTTCTGAACAGTTAATAGTATATAGTTAACTTAAAAGTTCCCTTTCTTCTAACCCTTTGGTAGCAGAAATTGGAATAAGCATAGACAAAGTCATAAAGTAGTAAAGTTGTTTCCCTTATCTTTTTTTAAAAAAACCTAGTTCTTTTTAAAAAATACGTTTTTATTGATTTCAGAGAGAGAAAGTGAGCGGGAGAGAGAGAGAGAAACATCAATGATGAGAGAATCATTGATTGGCTGTCTCCTGCACGCCTCCTACTGGGGATCAAGCCTGAAACCTGGGCATGTACTCTGACTGGGAATTGAACCATGACCTCTTGGTTCATAGGTTGATGCTCAACCACTGAGCAATACCAGTCAGGTTAAAAATACAATACACATTTTTAATTGTGATGAAATCCAAATGACATAAAATTTACCATATTCACCTTGTACAACAATCACTACTATGCATTTACAGAATTCTTTTTCATCTTTCAAAACTGAAACTCTATAAACATTAAACAATTCCTTCCTCCTCGCAGTCCCTGGCAACCTTTCTGACTATAAATTCAACTACTTTAGGTAGGTCCTATAAGTGGAATCATAATGTGTTTGTCCTTTTGTGACTGGCTTATTTTACTTAGAATAATGTCTTTAAGGTTCCTTCATATAGTAGCATATGTCAGAATTTTCATCCTTTAAAGACTGAATGCTATTCCATTGTATATATATGTCATATTTTGATTACCCATCTGTTGAGGTGCTTTTACCTGTTGGCTATTGAGAGTAAGGCTGCTATGAACATGGGTATACAAATATCTCTTCACCTAGTCCCCACTTCCTGATTTCACTCTTTTTTTATCTTCAGGAGCTCACTTTTCTCAAGTATACATACTTCCCTCCCACACTATCCCCACACCCTCAACATGTGCACCATCTTCACTCCTCACCCAGGCAACATCACTCTGCTCAGTATCAGTGTGTACCTTTTAATGGGAGTTTGAATGTGTTTTTACACCATCTGCATCTAAAAGCTTATTTCTAACTAGAGGCCCAGTGCACGAAATTCGTGCACAGGGGAGGGGGGTGTCCCTCAGCCTAGCCTGCACCCTCTCCAATCTGGGACCCCTCGAGGGATGTCCGACTGCCCGTTTAGGCCCAATTTGGTGGGATCGGGCCTAAACAGGCAGTCGGACATCCCTCTCACAATCCAGGACTGCTGGCTCCGAACTGCTCGCCTGCCTGCCTTCCTGATTGCCCCTAACCTCTTCTGCCTGCCAGCCTGATCACCCCCTAACCACTCCCCTGCCAGCCTGACTGATGCCTAAGTGCTCCCCTGCCAGCCTGTTTTCCCTTAACTGCCCTCCCCTGCAAGCCTGGTCACCCCTAACTACCCTCCTCTGCAGGCCTTGTCCCCCCAACTGCTCTCCCCTGCAGGCCTGGGTCCCCCCAAACTGCCCTCCCCTGCAGGCCTGGTCACCCCTAACTGCCCTCCCCTGCAGGCCTGGTCCCCTCCAACTGCTCTCCCCCGCAGGCCTGGGTTCCTCCCAACTGCCTTTCCCTGCAGGCCTGGTCGCCCCCAACTTCCCTCCTCTGCTGGCTTGGTCACCCCTAACTGCCCTCCCCTGCAGGCTTGATCGCCCCCAGCTGTCCTCCCTTGCAGGCCTGGTCCCTCCCAACTGCCCTCCCCTGCTGGCCTGATCGCCCACAACTGCCCTCCTTGCAGGCCTGGTCCCTCCCAACTGCCCTCCCTTGCAGGCCTGGTCCCTCCCAACTGCCCTCCCCTGCTGGCCATCTTGTGGTGGCCATCTTGTGTCCACCTGGGGGCAGGATCTTTGACCACATGGGGCAGCCATATTGTGTGTTGGAGTGATGGTCAACCTGCATATTACTCTTTTATTAGATAGGAGAGAGGCCTGGTGCACGGGTGGGGGCCAGCTGGTTTGCCCTGAAGGGTGTCCCAGATCAGGGTGGGGGTTCCCTTGGGGTGTGGGGCGGCCTGGGCGAGGGTCCTGTGGTGGTTTGCAGGCCGGCCACGCCCCCTGGCGACCCAAGCGGAGGCCCTGGTATCTGGGGTTTATTTATCTTCTACAATTGAAACTTTGTAGCCTGGAGCGGAGCCAAGCCTTCTGCTTGCTCCGTGGTGGCAGCCATTTTGGGGGGGATTTATGTATCTTCTATAATTGAAACTTTGTAGCCTTAAGCAGAGGCCTGGGCCGGCCAGGGTGTGCGGAAAGCTTGGCTTCCTCCATTGCCCGGGGCAACCCTAGCCTCCTGCTCTTTCAAGCTCTGTGGCTGCCGCCATTTCTGTTTGGGTTTATGTATTTTCTATCATTGAAACTTTGTAGCCTTGAGTGGAGGCCTAGGCCCGCAAGGGCAGGCGGAAAGCTTGGCTTCCTCCATCGCCGGGGAAACCCAAGCCTCCCTCCTGCTCTCTGTGGCAGTAGCCATCTTGTTTGGGTTTATTTGCATATTTGCTCCTGATTGGCTGGTGGGCGTGGCTGGTGGGTGTAGCAGAGTGATGGTTAATTTGCATATTACTCTTTTATTAGATAGGATTGTGAAATGAAAGACTTGTACTAACTTGTTTTAAGAAACTTCTTGGAATTCCTTCTGCAAAGTCTTAGCAGTGTTAAAGAGCAACAAAATGGCTAAAGGTCAAGATGAAGGAAGAAGGAGAGTCCACAATTCTCTGTAGAATAATAAAGACATCACTTAGTATTGAGGTTGGGGTTTTCAGTCAGTACTAGAATTCTTACTGTACTGCCTATTTTATTTATTTTTGGATTATCTTTCTTTGTTCCTATTCTAAGTCTGGAGTCTCAGGCTTATTTTCTTCTAGGGTCCACTTTGTAAGGCTGATAGTTCTTGAGATGGCTGGATGCTGCAATATATAAACATGGGTTTGTGGCACCCACTTATATTTATTTTAACGATTGTACCAAGCTTTTATCATATATATCTGCCTTAGTTATTTTGGTTTTTAATTTGTTATATCTAAACACATTTAGGGCATGCTAGACAGAGACACCTGAAATTGGTTGGTCCTAATATAACGATAAATATATCGTAATAATAATTAACATGTAATTAGTGCCTGGTAATTTATAAAACATTTATACTTATCTCTTTTGTTCCTCATATAAATTCTATATAAAGTTGGCAAGTGGCCATACCAAAAATTGAATCTACATCTCTCTGTGTTTGTGTACGTGGGAGATTTCCCCCCCAATATATATGACTTGATGTGGCCTAATCTGTCTCTAAGAGTTTGTATGTAAATATTAAGTGCATCAAATTCTTACACATATATGTAATAAATTACACACGTATAGTGTTACCTGTGCGACATGTCCTTGTAGAAACACTTGTGTATCTACCTTAATTTCATAAAGTTACACACACACACTCTCATGGAGTTATGAAAACAATTGAGATAAAGAATGAAAAGGGAACCTACTGGGGAAGGACAACTGACTGACGGTCCCAGCTGTTACACCTTCGGATCCACTATTTATACCAAGGCCACACTTTCCCCAGACTGCTTGCAGCAAATGACAGAGTAGAGCAGGGTTGATAGAATGAGACTCCTCTAACAGGCATCCTTGGCTGGGGGACTACCCATCCAGGTATTTTGTCATGGATGTTTTAGGAGCCTAAAAACCAGCACCACCATTATGTGCCTAGGGTTCAATCAAGAAATAAGACAAAGGAGTTGGCATTTGGAGATTAGAATATACCTTACCTAACTTTATTACTGATTATGATTATATTAGAGACTGACATATCCAGGAGCAAGAGGACCTCTTGGATTAATCTCTAAAACCAATCCCCAGAATTGATCTCTAATACTAAACCTCAGAATTAAATACACATAGCCACCTAGAAACAGTACTGGCCCACCACACCTCCCCTGCATGCAGAGAATGATTGTTTCTATTCTCTGCTTGCAGGTTTGTTCTTGAAAGAAAGGGGAGAGAAATAGGCAGAGCTATTCATGCCTCCTTCCCTATTCAAAACTCACCAATCAGGTAAGTTACTATCCCTCCACCCTTTGAACAACATATAATTTGTTTCTTTGTTTTGAGTTGAAATCAATCCAAAGACCACAAACCCTTGTATTTAATGACTGTAAAAGAGTTTAGATCATTGCTGAAGATACAAGTTAGGGGGCAAGGAATGGTGTGATTACTTTATATGTGCTAACTAGACTGAAGAGTATGTGCACCTTTTTTTTTTAAAGAACAAAAATGAAAACTGCAGGGATGACTTCATTTACCCCAGATGGAATTAAGACATTAAGTATAACATGCTGGCATTTACAGAGTATTATTTCACTGATGAACATATCATTTGATATTATTAAGTAGCATGACCTAAGGGGATTGTATTTCTATCAGTCATCACCAAATTGTTGTCATGGAATATCATCATAAAAAGTTATTATAGGAAGGTACCTGAGATGATGTGAAATATCAAGCCAAGCAAGTATTTCCTCTTTTGGGTTACCAAAAGAATTTATATGAGGAACAAAAGAGATAAGTATGAATGTTTTATAAAATACCAGGCACTAATCACATGTTAATTATTATTATGATATATTTATCATTATGTTAGACCAACCTATTTCAGGTGTCTCTGTCTAGCATGCCCTAAATGTGTTTAGATATAAAGGGTTACTTGAGAGGTGTCAGGGAGGGGAATGCCAAAGACAAGATATGTCTGAATTCAGCAAGGCAGTTAACAAAGACATTCAGGATAGGGAATTTTAGGATGGAAAACTGAATTCAGGTGTATTTTTAAACTATATATATTTTAATTGACTTAAGAGAAGAAGAGAGAGGGAAAGAGAGATAGAAACGTCAGTGATGAGACAGAATCATCAATTGGCTGCCTCCTGCATGCCCCCTACTGGGGATCAAGCCTGCAATCCAGGCATGTACCTTGACTGGAAATTGAGCGGTGACCTGCTGGTTCATAGGTCAATGCTCAGCCACTGAGCCACACAAGCCAGGCCAGGTGGATTTTTTTTTTCAGCTGTCTGAACAGCTACCTTCAAAAGACTGAGTAATAAATCCATGCCAATTTTGGCCTATCCTGGTGCGAGTACCCTATGTTGGGCTGCCAGTTGCGAGTGCCCCCCCACGTCCCACGTGGTTCAGGGTTCAGGTTCAGGGTTCGGGCTCTGGAGGAGGCCACACACAAAAGAGACTAGACAAGAAAGTATAAATTTGGGAATATTGGGGGCCAGGTGGGAGCCCAACTCAAGGGGAAGGACTCGGCCTTGCTCCGGCCTAGAGATCCCTTTTATTCAGATTGTGGGATACACCCATAGCCTTCAGGCAGGCAATTCCAATAATAGCTCCATGATAGCCCATCAGCAACGATTTACATAAAACCAAAAGGTGGAAGTTGCTTTAGCTACCATTGTCTCAACTAAACAGTGGGTGGTTGGCTCTGACCTTGCAGAGCTTCAAGGTTGACCAGCCTTCCGGGTTCCTTGTCCACACCTCTTTGCTAGTGAAGGCAATGAGCGGCTTCCAACATCCTGGCTAGCAAATAAAGACATAAACAGCTTGTTGTCAATCTATGGATAACATTAAGTTGGGAGGTCTGACCACTATTGTTGATGGCAGATTCGGCTTTACTGGGACTATACATCCAGGGGAAAATCTTATATTTGGATTTTGACAACAACTGCCATGCAACAATGAAACTATATGTTGTGGGAGACTTGACTTGACATTAGTTTATGTGAAAATGATCTGAGAGTCATAGGGGATCACAAAGCTCAAAAAGAACTAAGAATGAATACAGTTGATGTTTATAGAGTTGTACACCTTGAAACCTATATAATTTTATTAACCAATGTCACCCCAATAAATTCAATAAAAAAAAGAACCAAGAATGAGATGGCTATAAGAAATTGCTAATGCAAACTTACATTCCATTAACAGAGTCTCCAGATCAAGGGGAATGCTAACTACAGTGCACCCACTTCCGTCAGATCACATATGTGATTTTATATCTAGTTATGTGCATTGCATTTTTAGTGGGGGCATTAATGGACTTGGTTCCATAGGAGGAATGAAACCAAGGATGAGGATGGTGACAGGTCTTCCAGACTTGTCTGACTATACACACTCAAGGGCATTGAGAATGATGATCTGGAGAAGAAATATCTTAAGGGAAAAGGGCTTGATTTGTGTTTTCATATATTTGAAGTATTGTCATTTCAAAGAAGGAATTAAGGTGTCTTTGGAGTCTCTAGAAGAAGCAATCAGGGTTCAGATATTACAGGGGGTGAGATACAGCTCAATAAAAGGGGGAACCATCTTTCACTTTGAGTTGTCCTTGACTGGACATTCTTTCACATGACAGACTAGTTTATTTATGGACAACCCATAAGTCTAAGATATGGCTTTCAAAAATTTATAATCTTGGAGGTTAATGTAGATTACATTTATTATTTTACTCTCCATTATACTTTGTGAGTTCATACAGCCAGCCCTCTGCCTCCCAACTTCCTCTCTCCTTCTTGGAGAGAGTCCACAGTAATTTCCTGTCATTTCAGGCATGGGTTGTTTGGATGTGACTTAGCTCTCTTTCATGCTTCCTGTCAATAATTTGTATTTCAATCAGAGCTTTTTAAAATGAAACTTGTAGACTCAGGAGTTTCCTGTAGGAAAGTAATGGGCCTCAGTTGCCCCAATTTGTTATGAAACTCAAGCTTGGTGGCAATGGTCATGAAATCAACAAAGGATGATCATTGAAAGGTTAACGTGGTGGTATGCGGGCAGTCTAAATAGCCATTTCAGATGGTGATTAAAGAAAATTGAATTTATTTAAGGAAAAGAGGATGAGAGATGGGGATAACCAAAGGGAGGACTACACAGAGAAAAGGCGGCCTTGGAGACAGATTCAGGGGCTAAGACTGGGATGAGCTGCTGCTGCCTAGTTGCAAGTCTCATGGAGTCCCTTAGAGTTTGGGGGATACATGCATGTGGGGGAATGGCACGGGTGTGCTCCTTGGAGGGAGAGGGAACACTAGGTCCTTTGTTTTGAGCATATTTATCTCTTTCTTACAGATGGAAATCTTAGGGCAAGGTGTGCGGTGAGGGTCTTAATAGAATATTCATCAGTTTTCTAGGTGAGCTTTTGGAGGGTTGTGGTCTCTACTGATTGGTTGGAGCTAGGGCAGGGGGTCATTAGTCAATGTAGCTGGTCCTGAGGCAGCCATGGCATCACTTGTCTAGTTTTGCTGCTTTTCTGGGCCTGGAGCTGAAATACAACTGAGGCCTAGCTGTTATCTTAGTGAGGAAAAAGTCAGGGGTTCTAAACCACCTGACCAGTGATATGAAATATCAGGAGTCCAAACCGCATGACCCGTGATATGCTAGGGGAGGATAGGTTACCCTGGGTGAGGTTCTTGTTTTCCCAGTTTTGCCTCTTGCTAGGCATCCAGAGCTTTCTGCCTTCGTGAGTTTCTGTACCTGGTCCGCCGTCTGTCCTTATTCTGGGGGGGGGTGGGGGGGTGGGGGGTGGGGGGGGAAAGGGTCTAACAATCATTCTTCCACCCATACACTAAAAAATAGTGAAGGACCCAGTGTGATCTACACTCAAAAAGTACTAAAACACTTGATATTAATGGTCATTTTGCATGAAACACTTGAAAAATCCCAGTGAAAAACAAACACAAAAACCCCATTACTGTCTTCTGAGGAAACCCATCTAAAGACTCAGGGCAGGCAGAGAGCAGGTGGGTAAATGAAAGAGTTATGTGATTGTGTGATTGATTGTTCATGGAATTCAGTTCAGTTTAATGAACATTTATTGAGAACTTTCTGTGTGCCAGATATGTCCCAGTTAACTGGGTCTATTGTGCTATTTAGACTCTTTGAGGTAGAAAAAACTCCAAAGGCCTATTTAAGTTATTTTAAGAAAAATAGCTTATTATAAGGAGAGATAAGAAAATAAGGAAGATGGAAATTTTGACCCTTAGCAAATCTCACGACGACTGGAACATGGTCTGGGCACTAGAAGGTGGTTCAGTCCAGGTCTAGAACCTTACTTCTTGTTCCCTTGGCCGCTCAGTAACCGCATGACTCAGGGAAAGTACCAGAAATTGCTAGTTGCCTCTTCAATGTCCACTCCTCGTTTTTAGTAACAGAGCCCTTGTTTTATCTGGACTGGTGCCGTGCCTAGCTAATGGCTGCATTACACAGCCTTGTTTGCATCTAGGTGTGGTCATCAAGATGCAGGTGGACAGCCATAGGTGGGACTTCAAAAAATCTAAAAGGGGACTGAAACAACAGGGAAGAGTGTCTTTTTTGACTCCTTTCTTTCTGGAATTTGGAATTCTGGTAGCCTCTTTGAGCTTGGCAGCCGTGTTCAAAGGAGGTTGAAGCAGAGAAATCAAAGGAACCTTGATGCCTGCTCACTTTGAGGATATTCTGCACCAGCTCTGGATTGCTTTCCTCTGTTTGTTCGTCTTTTATGATAGATAATAACTCTTTATGTGCATGAGCCATTGTCCTTAGGTTGTAGTTACAAACAGCTGAATGTAATTCCTCCTGATAACGAAGGGCTTATACATTTGGATGAAGTGTCTATTGGCTGTGTCTGCTTTTCCTATGGTTCCCATTCTGTTTTCTCAAATTCCTTCCCATCATACCTTCTATTTACTGTTATCTCTGTGTGCATCTCTTGGCATTTCTATCACCTATTGTTCCATCATACTATAAGTCCTTTTGTCAAACCTGAGTGGGATCTGATGAATTACTATATGTAATTCCTGTTGTCTTCTTTTGGCCAAGCCTTACAGGTGAGATACTTGCCCTTGGTTTCTGTGGGGAGTCATGTTGTATAAGCCATGACAGTCTCCCATAAACAACACCTCATTGGAAACCTGGATTGTAGTGGATCTCGGAATGTGATAAACCCCTCTCCCAAATGAGTTTAGAAGATGAATAGAGCACATGGTCCCTGTGCTCTAAGGGCCTACTGAAGGAGAAGCATCCATATGCTCTATGTTGTTTTGCAAAATCCATTTCCCAATTATAAGTCAGATTTTACTACTACTAATACTAGCTAACATTTATTGTGGTCTTTGTGTTTTGTCTGACATTTTGCTTGGCTTATTTAATTTAATAAGGCATGCAAAGTGTATAATTGTTCTTCTCATTTTACACATAAGGACACAGACATAAAGAAGTGACATGACTTGCCCAGGATCATATATTTGGGATGTGACATTTTTTTAAATAATATTTTTTATTGATTTCTGAGAGGAAGGGGAGAGAGAGGGAGAGAGAGAGAGAGAGAGAGAGAGAGAGAGAGAGAGAGAGAGAGAAGAGAGAGAAGAATCGAAGAATCCCAGGTCATTGAAATTTCAGAGTGTTTACTCCTAACCATCTTAACCAGTGTCTTACACCATCTCCCAGAAATGAAAAAATGTTCATTTTCATGGCAGCATCTTGATGGAGGAGGAAGGACACAAGATATAGAGGTAGGAGAACTGAATTCTGACTCTAGAGCTTCCTCTCTTTGTCCTTTAGCTTCTCTGGATTTCAGGTTTTCTTTACCTATAAAATAAGAGTAGTAGATGAAATGGGACTTATAGACTTGGCTATTGAAGGGCCCAAGTTTGAATCTTGCTTGGGTCACATGCTTGTCATATGGCTGGAAGACCCAACAGAACCAATGAGTTGTGGTGGTTCTGGCCAATCTAGTCAGCTTAGGCTCCACCTGTAGCATGAATCCTCTGTAAAGGGACTCTTTAAAAAATACACTTTATGTAGAACAGAGCTAAATTGTTCAAGGGCACATCTGAGGTATGAACCAGAGGATGTGTTGTAAGAAGCTTACCCTGATGCTGAAAAGCCTACAAGAAAAGCCATGGTAACTAACTCAGTTCTAGTCTACCAATTTTTATATGGCATTTCCCTTCCTTTCTCCACTCACATAAATGGCTAATATTCTTAATGTGAACCTGTTCCCTTAGATTACTTCCAGGAGGCAGCAGTGCAACCTGGACTGCATATGGACTTGGAGTCAAGTGAAGCCTGGGTTTAAACCTCAGCTTCTCCTTGGCAAATCAGCTCACTTCTCTGAGCTTCCTCCCCCAGACCTATGTGATGGAGCAATTAACATCACAGATTATTATAATAAGGATTAAATTATATAACATATATAAAGTGCCTGATTAATAATTAAGTCACTCTCCCCACCTTAGACCCATGGTATTCCCTAGAAGGTTTTTCCTTCTCACCGAGAGCTTGTAACTTTCAACAGCCTGCAAGGAAATTTGAGTGGTTTTAAGCTGGAAAAATGTAGCCTTAAGATTCCACAGAAGTGCAGCCATTTAATTTTTAATATTATAATAAATATAAAATTATAAAAGCAAATTACTTGTAGATGGAAATACACTATAATAAAAAGTAGCCATTTTGTAACTTTATGTAATGTGGGCCTCTTTTCTAGGGTTTTTAAATTACTAAAAAAATAGGTGAAGAATGCTCATGGTATAAAACTACAAAAGGTATATAGTAGTCCCCTCTTATCCATTGAGGAGACGTTCCAAGACCCCCATGGATGCCTGAAACTATGGATAGTACCAAACCCTAGATGCACTGTGATTCTATACGTACATACCTATGATAAAGTTTAATTTATAAATTATGCACAGTAAGAGATTAATAATATCTATCTATCTATATATATAAAAAATAGGGTAATATGCTAATTAACCAGGATGCCATAATGGGTCAACCCAACAGGAGGAGGTTGTGCGTGCAGCATTGGGGGCAGGGCGGCAGGGACCTCTGTGTGCCTGCACTGGGGGAGGGCCTGATCAGCAGAGGCTGCGGCTGCTTCAAGGGCCGGAGAGCGAGGCAGGGCCAGACCTGCATTGGCTGTGGCTGCTGCAAGCCCCAGGGAGCGAGGCAGGGCTGGACCGGCGACTTGAGGGTGGGCTGCCGCGTGATTTCAAATCACGCACTGGGCTCCTAGTCTAATAATAAAATAGAACAATTATAACAATCTACACTAATAAAAAAGAAACATGCAAATTACCGTCACTCCGTTACGCTACCAGCCAATCAGAGTGAGTTTGCAAATTAATCTGAAAACATGGCGGCAGCCCCCCCCACCACTCCGGGCCTGTGGGGGGTCAGAGAATTCGGGCGCCAGTGCCTGAGGCTGGCTGCAGCCAGGGAGACCAAGAAGCCGCCTGCCCCGTGATCCCAGGCTGCAGCCAGTCTCAGAAGCTGCCCACCCTACGTCTTGGGGGAGACAGAGAATTCGGGCACCAGCGCCTGAAGCTGGCTGCAGCCTGGGAGACAAAGAAGCCGCCTGCCCCCTGATCCCAGGCTGCAGACAGCAGCAGAAGCCTCACGTCTGCCTGCCCCATGTCCTGGAGGAGACGGAGAAACCGGGCCCCAGCGCCTAAGGCTGGGTACAGCCCAGGAGACGAAGAAGCCGCCTGTCCCATGATCCCAGGCCACAGCCAGCCAGAGAAGTCGCCCACACTGCATCCCAGGGAAGACGGAGAAGCTGCCTGCCTGCGGTCCAGGTGCTGGCTACAGCCTGGTAGATGGAGAAGCCGCCCACCCCACAGTCCTGGGCACCAGTACCTGGGCTGGCTGTGGCCTGGGAGACGGAGAAGCCGCCCACCCCACAGTCCCGGGCATCAGCACTTGCAGCTGCAGCCCAGGCGAAGCCACCTGCCCACTATCCCCTGCGGCTGCAGCTGGCCTGGGCGCCTATGGCTGACCAGAGGGAGGGAAGCTCAGATTTCGGGTGCCTGTGGTTGGCTGGAGGAGGGAATCCTGGGTCCTGGATGCGGGCCGAGGCAGAGGTGGTTAGGGGCAATCAAGCCAGCAGGGGAGCAGTTAGGGACAATCAGGCTGGCAGGCAGAAGAAGTTAGGGGCAATCAGGCAGGCAGGCGAGCAGTTAGGAGCCAGCAGTTCTGGATTGTGAGAGGGATATCCAACTGCTGGTTATCCTCTGAGGGGTCCCAGATTGGAGAGGGTGCAGGCCAGGCTGAGGGACACCCTTTCTCCGTGCGCACCCCCCCCCCATGCACGAATTTCATGCACTGGGCCACTAGTCTATATAATAAAAACCCAGTGGTCATGACACCGTAATGACCAAAGACCGGTCATCAGGAGGCTGTGTGTGTGGCAAGGCACACGCGAGTGGGCAGGGCCACACAATTTTGTGTGCTAGGCTTCTAGTAAACTATAATAAAAGTAATGTGAATATGGTCTCTCTCAGTATATTTTATTGTACTGTTTTCACTCTTGTGATGAAGTGAGATGAGATGGTACATTTATCTACATGATGAGATGAAGTGAGGTGAATGACCTATGCATTGCGCTGTAGCATTACGCTGCTATTGACCTTTTGATGATAATGTCAGCAGGAGGATCACCTGCTTGGGTGATCCTGGATCACAGAGCCATGGCAGTGTTGTGGTTGGATGTCAGGAACAGCTGATGTTGATGGTTGAGGATCCTGATAGTTAGAAGGTTTTTTTTGCTGAACCTTTTTGAAGAACATTGTAATTGGAAGTTGCTGCCTCTTTTTTTTTAAAAATATTTTTTTATTGGTTTCTGAGAGGAAGGGTGAGAGAGAGATAGAAACATCAATGATGAGAGGGAATCACTAATTGGCTGCCTCCTGCATGCCCCACACTGGGGATCAAGCCTGCAACCCGAGTATGGGAATCAAACCGTGATCTCCTAGTTCAGTAGTCGGCAAACCGCGGTGGCTCACGAGCCGTGGTTTGCCGCTCTGTTGACTAATGAGTTTGCGACCACTGTCCTAGTTCATAGGTCGATGCTCAACCACTGAGCCATGGTGGCTGGGCACTCCCTCTATCTTAAAGGAAGCACTTTATGATTTCTTTTTGACGTAGCTGAATTGTGCCTGGGACCATTATTGAGTGAAATAAGGGTTACTTGAACACAAGCACTTGGTACAGTCAATCTGGTAATAGAGATGGCTACCGAGTGACTAAGGCATGGGGTATATATGCAGCATGGCTACACTAGAGTAAGGGATGATTCATGTCCTGGACGAGATTGAATGGGATGGTGGGAGATTTCATCCTACTGATCAGAATGGCATTAAATTTAAAACTTATGACTTGTTTATTTCTGTAATTTTCAGTACAATATTTTCAGTTTGCTGTTGACTATGAGGTAACTGAAACTTGGAAAGCAAAACCATGGATAAGGGGAAGGAGTGAACTACTGTGTAGTGCAAAGTAAGTCTCCCTCTTCCTGTCCTCCAAATCCTTTCTCCAGAGACATCTACTGTTGCCAGTTTGTTATATATTCTTTCCAGAAATAGTCTGTGAACACACATGGCTGAGTGGTAACATATATGTGCATAGTTATGCACTTTGCCCTTTTCACTTAGTACCATATCTTGGAGATCATTCAGTGCCAGTTCATATAGAGATACTTTAAAGTTGATTCAGACTGTTGGACTCCATATCTTGGATAGGTTCTTAGAGATGACCTAATACAACATTTCACTGCACAGATGTGTACACTGTGACCCACAGAATGGGTGTGAATTGTTCAAGGTTGCAGACCCCTTGATTTTCAGTCAATGAACTCTTCATGTCATCATGCTGTGTATGAATATAGGTGTATGCACATGCACATATGTGTGAGCATATTGGCCAGTGAGTTAGCTAATATTTATTTACTGCATATGATGTGCTAAGTTTCATTTATAAGTAATAACAAGAGCCTGGCCTGTATGGCTTAGTTGGTTGAGCATTATCCCGTGCACCAAGAGGATGCCAGTTCTGTTCACAGTCAGGGCACGTGCCTGGGTTGCAGGCTTGATCCCCCGTATGGGGCTTGCAGGAATTCACCCGATAGATGTTTCTCTCATCGATGTTTCTATCTCTCCCTCTCCCTTCCTCTCTCAGAAATCAATAAAAACATATTTAAAATTTTTTTTTAAAAAGTCATAACAAGAGCTATAGATACAAATGAGAAGAGTGAGGCTTAGGTAGGTAAATAAATTTGCTCAAGGTTTCTGGTTCTCTCCAACTCTAAAACCCATACCCTTATGCACTGTGTTTTACTTTCTCTCCCCTTCTTGGAGGGGACAGTATTGGGAAAGTGGGGACGAAAGATGAAGATGGTGTAAAGCTAGAAGGTTTTGATGAAACAAAGGTTCTCCCGATAAAACAAATGACTTGATGGAAGGGCACATTGTGTATGTTGGAAGAGGAGAGGGTAGCTGGGAAGATTGGTCATTAGGAGATATGGTCAAAGCTGCCTGCAGGTGTGGCAAGAACATTACAGCTTCATGACGGAGGTATGTTTTCAATGCGACACTGCTGACTGACTTCACATCGGTAAGGATCAAACTTGCCAGCCAACCTGACCAGCATCCCTCTTCCTTTTAAACCCTGGAATATGCCACCCAGTTTCATTGTGGCTTCGTAGCTTATTGTGAAACCTTCCCACTTTCCCCAGGAGAGTGTTGTATTCATCAGACCATGGAGGACAAAGTCCTCTGGGCCATCCTCACTCCATGACAGCATTGACCAGAGAAAAACGTCATTGCATTTCTCTCCTCTGTTAAAGGGTCAGGTTGGTTGTTTTAACTTAATTGCCACTGATATCTTGCCCTTTGAATGGAAGACATTGTCAAACAAATTTACAAATCAGATGGTGATTGGTAAACTTTTTCCAGGAGGGTTTTTGGAATCAGAACAAGCATGAAGCTGCCTTAGGCCATCAGGTGCTGCCAAGGCTGGGGACAGAGATATCTGCTTTGGTGGGGCAGAAAGGTAAGCCTTTTAGTGGTTAAGGTTGCGTCTCTTGGTCTTTCATGACTCTAAGATCTTGCTATTTTCTTTCTGCTTTTCTGTTTAGGAAAGAGTACATCTTGGCAGAGTCCTGCCCCTTTTATGGTTTGTGAATTACAGAGGAGAGTGTCGCTGTAGGTATTCTGGAGGCAGAGTGAAGAATCCCCATTGAGTTGTCCCAAAGCTTCTATTAATTTTTTGTCATGAACACAGAGAAGAGCTGAGGCAGGCACACAAGAAGTGGAATAATTACCCTAAGGCATGTGTTGCCACAGGCAGATTATTACCCTGCCAAGACTGCATTATTTGGGGAAACACTGAGAAGGTCCTACTCATCCTCAAGTTTTCATTTTTCCTGGCTATTTCCTGAACTTCTACCTCTAGCTACAAAGTAAGCATCCCCAGGAAGGATAATACTTAAAAGTCTACTACTACATTTTTTATTTTTTCACATTAGCATTTGTGGGACACTGGTCACCTGGCTTATCCAGAAGAGAAGAACAGTTATGGCCAACACATGGCAATCTTGTGGCAAGAGAGCAAGAACATAAATCTTCTCATATCTTTCTCTGGAAACAGAATTAGCCTTTCTCTCTATAGCTTCACAGAATGGAATTCATGGGGACAGGTAGAAGTTCCAGGTAATCTCAGTTTTAGAAAGGTCTTTCATACTTTGACATTGTCCCAAAGTGGAATGGACTGGTCAAATGAGTTGTCATGGGTACATGCTGGGCAGGGATTCCTACTTTGGAAGGGATGTTAGTCCTTAAACCTTGCCAACCACCAGAATAGCTTTGGAAGCTTTTCAAAACTCATATTCCTGGGATTCATTTCTGGAGATTCTGATGCAGTAGATCAGGGACCTGGAACACTGTTTCTGAAAAGACTCCTAGATGATTCTGTCCAAATCTCTGATTCACTTATGTTGTAGGCTTCAGAAAATGAATGTGCTGGCTGGAGCAGAGCACTAATAGAAGGTGAGGAAAGGAGGCTGGGAGCCAGGACACCTGGGAGGTGGAGATGATGCCATCAAGATGAGGAAAGAGTTACTGTTCCGAATATTGGTCCTGATTCTTACTCTGAGCTGAGGGAAGAGTTACATCAGCATTGCAGTTCAGGAAGCAAACTTTCATCAAGATGCAGGGGCTCCTTATGAAAGAATTAAAGAGCTAAGATAAACTGGTAGCAGATCAAGTGTAAGTTGATTGTACTACATATTATAACCAGGTTAGTTCTCATTTTACAATGATGATGCCATTTTCTATACCAGTTGGAAATTCTTCTCTGTCTTACGCATTACATAATACATAATATATAATACATAATGCATATTATGTAACATATGTCAGAACTGGAAGGGACCTTTGATGTGTCAGTGGTTCAACTAATACCCTCAAGGTCACAAAGGTGGTTAGTAGCAGAGTTAGAATTAAAATCCAAGTTCCCTGTTCTTCAGATTTCTTTTCTACTTGATGATATTAGAAGCTATTTGAATATGTATAATAACATCTTATTGTCCAAAGCAAGTTGTGTGGCCAAGTCTAAAGTCACAGGTGGGGATAATCCTCCAATGGAGATAGGCAAGGGGAGGAGGAGGAAGTAAATATATCCACTGGTGGATATAGCCAATCAGCGTAAGATGCCTAATGTTTTAGAGTTAAGTTACCTCTTGTTCTATATATTGTGCTTAATTACCCCAGTCTATTTTTGTTATTCCCAAACCTTTAAAAGAAGTATATACACAACAACCTGTACAAATAGTGCTTGGGCTGGAATGAAAAAAAAGAGGGTGATTTTCCATCCTACAGGTATATGGACTTAAAGGAATGAGTCAAGGACAATGATTAACAGCCAAAAAATCAGTCAAAATGCAGGCAGGGTTGGAAAATATAACCCTTTACCCCACCCGTAAGCCCTCCTGGAATTAATAGAATAGAGGTGCTCGGAGTTTTAGGTATATAAAAGTCATCTGATGTTTGTGTTCATAATGCAGTTTCTAAGATGCCTCTCCAAAGATTCTGATTCAGCAGCTCTGGGACAGGGTCCAGGAACCTGCATTTTGGATGAGTAATTCTCTCTTATTGCTGACCAGGTCTCCCTCCCAAGCATTATAGTCTCATAGCTTTCACCCCTGACAGTACTGAGTTTGTGCTCTTGTCCCATTTAAAAATCCTAAAAAACAACTTTGATTAGTCAGGCTTGGACCAATTCCTGGACCAATCAATCTTGGCCAGGAAGATGAGGACATAAGGCATAGGCAAGGGTATTAGAGACTGGAAAAGAGACTCCTGAGTTAGGTAGACTTCATTTGGTGCCCACCACAGTGCACTGCTCCTTAGTCTCTCTAGGTGCCCAGGCATCTCTGTATTTCCTGCTAAAACCCTGTGCACCTGATAGGCTTCTGTGCTGATCTCCAGGCGCAGAAACCTGGAGGAACTCTGGATGATACACCTGGAGACCACATATAAATCTCTGGGCCAGGGGAAGAGATTCTCTTGGCTAAAGGAGAAAGTGTGGGAAAGGTGTAGAGAAATTTCTTGTGCCTGAATCCTAAATGGATACACATTTCATAGAGGCAGAGGTGAACATGAGCCCTTTGACATTTTATTTTCCCCGTGGAAAGACACGTCAAACCACCAACTCATTCATTAACCGTCCTATCTTTGAAAAGATGCAGCTCCCCTCTCTGTCTTTGAGATACTCGATAGAGACACTTACTGGGTTTTATATCACAAATAGTTTGTATTTTTTTTGGGGGGGGGGCGGGGAAGAAAGTGTTTGCTGAGGCAGCAGCTTCTCCTGATTGATTCTTTATTTTGTGCATTAAAATATAATAGGTCTGCTGTTTTAATCCTGGAGCAGAAAGAACATAAAAGGCTTTTGATCTTGGGTTCACGATGGAACTCCTCAGGTCTTGGATAGATTATTTCTGAATAGGTGCCCTTTGCCCAGAATTCCAGCGAGTACTCCAGGGTCAAAGATAAACTGTGTATCCAGAGATGAAAGGACAGTTGTTTCCCCACAAAGCCTCATAAATCAGTTTTGTACCATTCCTGTTTTATTTTATTTTTTCTGGCACCACAACATTGGGGCTGTTTGATGCATTTAACTGAAAATATTTGTATAGGGCCCTTAGGTTTTCTTTTGTGATGGAAAGTGTTACCTAAAAAAAAAAAAAAAAAAAAAAACAACCAAAAAAACACACGAGCTGATAAACTGAGAGGCAAAGTGAAGTGAACAACCACCCAGCATCCGGCTCTCAGAGTCAACATCTGATTGTACTTAGTGGGGAGGAAACTTTTAAAAAAAAACCCAATCCAACTTTCATTTCTTGCTTCTTTTATCCTTAAGCTCAGCAATAAACTAGCACTCTTTGGTTAAAAAGTCAAGGGAACAGATGTATAATTCTGGTGCTTCAGCATCTATATTTCAAGTGGAGCATGTAAATTATGAGAATGCTTCTCAGCGCTCAGGGGTGAGAGCATCGAAGAGCATGCGTGGCACTGCTGTCTGTCATCCAGCATTCCGCTTATCCTGGGAAATAACTGCTGCACCTCCTGGCTGGCTGGTCAGTTGGCTGGAGCATGGTACAGACGAATCCTCTCAAGGAGGCTGTTCATTTCACAGAGAGAAAATAAGTGGTTGAACTCCACAGAACTGAAAGATTTGACAACTGGTAGGTCACAGGCAGGGCCTGGAGTGAGTATGGAAATTAACCCAACAAAGATGGAGGGTTAATTTGCATACACAGGCACCGCCCCAGCTGCTCCGGGCCTCTGGGCAGCGTGGGAAGGCGAAAAGGCGGCTCGGGCCAGAGCAAAGGCGATGCCGGCAGCCAGGGTAAGGAAGGCCCATTCTTGCATGAATCTTCATGCATTGGGCCTCTAGTTGAACAATAACTCTCCATTCATCCCCTCAGCCTCTGGCAACCACCACTGCATCCACTGTATTTTATTATTCCCCTATGGATGGACACTTAGGTTGTCTCCAAGTCCCACAAACCACACCACAATAAAAAAACAGAAGGGGATTTTGGAGTCATAGAGGACATATTCATTGTTTTCTAGAAGGACTGTACCAATTTACAGTTCCTCTAAAAGTATACCAGAGTTTCTATTTTTAACATCCTGTCATCTCTGAAATTATTTACCTTTTCATTCTAATAATCTTTTTTTCAATTTCTTTGTTTACTGAGGAGTCTGAGCATTTCTTATTAGTTACTTGGGCTTCCCTTTTGAGAATTATCTATTCAATACTTTGCTCATTTTAAAATTGGGTTTCCTACTTTTTTCCTTATTGACCTTTAGGAGTGGTTTGCATATTACAGGTGTTAAGTTCTTGCTGGTTTTGTATATTAGCAGTCTTTTCATATTTCCCCCCAAACTCTCATCTTTACTTTGCCTGTGTTGTTCTTTATTTTGACAGAATCAAATTAATTAATTTAAAAAAATCTTACCATTTATGTTTTTAGGGTCTTAGTCCAGAAGTTTTTTCCTCCACCTCTATATAAAAAAAGTCCTATTGTACATTTAAAAAAATTGTCTTTGTTTCTTTTTATTTTTAAATTTTATTTTAAAATTTATATTTTGTATTTTCTGTTTTTAAAAAAAAATATATTTTATTGATTTTTTACAGAGAGGAAGGGAAAGGGATAGAGAGTTAGAAACATCAATGAGAGAGAGACATCAATCAGCTGTCTCCTGCACACCTCCTACTGGGGATGATGTGCCTGCAACCAAGGTACATGTCTTTGACCAGAATCGAACCCGGGACCCTTCAGTCCACAGGCTGATGCTCTATCCACTGAACCAAACTGGTTAGGGCTGTATTTTCTGTTTTTTATTTATTTATTTATTTATTTATTTTAATTTAACAAATCTTTAGTGTTCAGATTATTACAATTGTTCCTCTTTTTCCCCCCCATATCTCCCCTCCACCTGGTTCCCACCCCACCCTCTGCCCTTAGCTCCCCCCACTGTCCTCATCCATAGGTGTACGATTTTTGTCCAGTCTCTTCCCACACCCCCCACACCCCTTTCCCCCCGAGAATTGTCAGTCCACTTCCTTTCTATGCCCCTGATTCTATTATATTCACCAGTTTATTCTGTTCATCAGATTTTTTATTCACTTGATTTTTAGATTCACTTGTTGATAGACATGTATTTGTTGTTCATAATTTTTATCTTTACCTTTTTCTTCTTCTTCCTCTTCTTAAAGAATACCTTTCAGCATTTCATATAATACTGGTTTGGTGGTGATGAACTCCTTTAGCTTTTTCTTATCTGTGAAGCTCTTTATCTGCCCTTCATTTCTGAATGATAGCTTTGCTGAGTAGAGTAATCTTGGTTGTAGGTTCTTGCTATTCATCACTTTGAATATTTCTTGCCACTCCCGTCTGGCCTGCATAGTTTCTGTTGAGAAATCAGCTGACAGTCATATGGGTGCTCCCTTATAGGTAATTAACTGTTTTTCTCTTGCTGCTTTTAATATTCTCTCTTTGTCTTTTGCTCTTGGCATTTTAATTATGATGTGTCTTGGTGTGGTCCTCTTTGGATTCATTTTGTTTGGGGTTCTGTGCGCTTCCTGGACTTGTAAGTCTATTTTTTTCACCAGGTGGGGGAAGTTTTTGGTCATTATTTCTTCAAATAGGTTTTCAGTATTTTGTTCTCTCTCTTCTTCTGGCACCCCCATAATTCTGATGTTGGTACCCTTGAGGTTGTCCCAGAGGCTCCTTACACTATCTTCATATTTTTGGATTCTTTTTTCTTTTCTGGTTGAGTGTTTTTTGCTTCTTTGTATTTCAAATCTTTGACTTAATTCTTGCAATCCTCTAGTCTGCTGTTAGGTCTCTGTATAATATTTTGTATTTCAGACAGTGTATGTTTAATTTCTAGTTGGTCCTTCTTCATATCCTTGAGGGTCTTGTTAAATTTATCGGCCTTTTCTAGGAAATTCTTGAAAAACCTTATAACCGTGGTTTTGAACTCTATATCCAGTCATTTGCTTTCCTCCATTTCTTTCATTTGTGATCTGTTTCTTTGTCTTTGGAATTTCGCTGCTTCCCTGAGTTGGTAGAGTAGCTTTGTGTGGTAGGTGTTCTATAGGGCCCAGTGGCTCAGCCTCCCCCAGTTACCTGAGGTGGACACTTTCGGTGTACCCCTTTGTGGACTGTGTGCACAGCCTTGTTGTATTTAAGTCTTGATTGTTGTTGGTATCACTGGGAGGCATTGACCTCCAGGCCAATTGGCTGTGAGGATCAGCTGTGTCTACGCTGGAAGAACTTCTGAGCTGGAGACACCCTTATGAGACAAGACTTGCAAAATTGCAAAAGCCTCTGTGCTCAGCTTTAATGGGACAGAGTCTCAGGGTGGAGCAGACAGCCTTGGCTTCCCGTCACCCCTGCCCTATGAGGCCCCTGGTTCTCAGTGTCCCTCGGTAATCGCTGTAAGCACCTCTGAGAGAAAGCCACCCTCGAGTTTCGCCCGCTGCCAGACAGTTTCTTGGTTCCCAGAAACTCAACCGGAACTGGAGTTCAGTGCAGTTGGGAGCTTCCGTCTCCCTCCTGCTTTAGAAAGCCAGCCGCGCACTCAGCCGCCTGTGCACTCAGCAGTCAGTCCTCTCTGTGCGTGCATGCCCCGGGACCTCTGCCTCCGCAGCTCCCCTGAGTCTCAGTGTGCTTTCTCTTTTCCTGACAGTCCAGTTTCTCCCCGAATGAGTCTGGGTTCCCATAAACTCACCCAGAACTGGAGTTCAGCCCAGTTGGGAGCTTCCGTCTCCCTCCCGCTTTAGAAAACCAGCCGCGCACTCAGCCACCTGTGCACTCAGCCACCCTTCCTCTCTGCGCGCTCGCGCGTCTCCGTACCTCAGCTTTTTGCAGCTCCTCTGATTCTCAATGTGCTTTCCTCTTTCCTTCTAGTTGTAGAATTTCCACTCAGCCAGCTTTCCTGTGGTTCTAAGTCAGGGGTGGGCAAATTTTTTGACTCGAGGGCCACAATGGGTTCTTAAACTGGACCGGAGGGCCGGAACAAAAGCATGGATGGAGTGTTTGTGTGAACTAATATAAATTCAAAGTAAAGGAGCGGAGGGGAGATCAAGAGAACCGGATAGAACAGCCGGATCCGGCCCGCGGGCCGTAGTTTGCCCACGGCTGTTCTAGGTGGTGTCCGTTTTGTCTTTTAGTTGTAGTTTTGATATTGTTGTGCGAGGTAGCAGTTTAGATGTTTACCTATGCCGCCATCTTGGTTTCTCCTGTATTTTCTATTTTCAATTGAAAATATTTAACATATAACATTGTAAATTTAAGGTATACAATATGTTTCTTTATAAAAGAAACATACATTTATATCTTATAATATGATTGCCTTTATAGGTATATTTATCACATTACATAATTATAAAACAATATTGTTGTCTATATTCATTACTCTATGCATTAGATCACTATAATTTATGTACTACTCATTGCAAGTTTGTGCCCTAAAACATTAGTCTTAGCTCCCCACCTCCTATTCCCTGCTAACCCATATTTTACTGTTTTTTTTTTTTTTTACTAATTTGACTTTAAAATTTTTTATATTTCACATATAAGTGATATCATGAAGTATTTGACTTTCTCTGTCTGATTTAAACTACTTGAGCATATGCTCAAGGTTCATGCATGTATTTGTAAATGGCAGGATATCCTTTTCATGGCTAATATTCCACTGTATATGTACTACATCTTTTAAATCTATTTGTCTGTTGATGGGCATTTAGGTTGTTGTTTCCATATCTAGGCTATTTTAATAATGCTGCAGTAAACATGGTGGTGCATGTATCTCTTTGAAATACTGTTTTCATTTCCTTTGGAAATATGCTCAGTAGTGGAATTGCTGGATTGTTTGGTAGATCTATTTTTAATTTTTTTGAGGAATCTCCATATTGTTTTCCATAGTGGTTGGACCAATTTACATCCCCACCAACATATCCTCACCAGCAACTGTTGTCTCCTATTTTCTTGATGCTAGCCATATATGTCTTTCCCACACACCATAGCATATTCCTTAAAAGATGCCTAGTGATAATATAAAATAGATACATAAAAAAATGAAACCCAGTTAGTCATCAAAAACAAAACAAAATTCCATCTCACTATGTTACAAATTTGGGAAAAAAGAAAATAAACTAGGTCTTCTATGAGAAATGAGTGATTCTAGGCCTGGAACAGTGAAGGTACAAGGTAAACTTGGAACATGCTATTATGCCTGAAAGTAAAGACGTCTTCATAAAAAAATAGATAACTTAAAACAGCAAAGAAAAGAAAATTCTTAAGGTAGAATGACAACTGATAAACATGGGGGAGTGCTATAGCTGGAAAAATTACTGTTTTGCCCTTATAGCAAAGATTGGTTTAGGATTGAATCATCAATGGATGCTAAAGCTAAGGTATAAATTCTGATGTGTAGCAGGATATTTGCATGGTCTGATAATGTCTTTCTATAGATTATTTATTAGGTGCACAGGAGGAATGCAGGAAATGTACAGTGGAGAAACTGGATAACACCTTGATTTAGTAATAAAAATTATCACCAGTGATGGACTTGTGTGTCTCTAGATATGATACTTTGAGGATACAACATTATGTTGGTATTTTGGCTGAGCATATGTAACCAAGTCTAATCATAAGCAAACATTAGCCCTAACCGGTTTGGCTCAGTGGATAGAGCTGAGGGGGGTCTGAAGGGTCCCAGGTTCGATTCCAGTCAAGGGCATGTACCTTGGTTGCGGGCACATCCCCAATAGGGGGTGTGCAGGAGGAAGCTGATCAATGTTTCTTTCTCATCGATGTTTCTAACTCTCTATCCCTCTCCCTTCCTCTCTGTAAAAAATCAATATATATTTAAAAAAAAGCAAACATTAGCTAAACTCAGACTGAGGAGTATTCTATATTATAGCTGACTTCTGCTGAAAGACTGAGGAACTGTTTCAGATTTAAAGAGATTAAAAGGACTTGACATATAAAATTCAATACATGATCCTTGACTATATCCTGTAGGAAGTATTATAAAGGGCATTATTGGTACAATTGGCAAAACTGAATTATGTACTGTAGATAAGATAAAACTATTGTATCTGTGATAAATTTCCTGAATTGGGTAACTATTGCAGCATTATAAAAGAATATCCTTGTTCTTAAGAAATATACACTGAAGCATCAGGGGGAAAAGGGGTATTCTCAAATGGTCCAGAGAGAAATAAACAATAAAATGTATATAGCTAGAAGAATGAGAAAGCAAATGTGGCAATGTGGTAAAAATTAGTGAATCTGAGTAAAGGGAACATGGAAGTTCTCTGTACATTTTTTTTAACATCTTTTCATTTAGTATGAAATTATTTCAGAATTGAAATAAATTGGGGGTAAATTAGTAAGTATGGTCATTTGTCAAAAATTTGACACATTCTGGAAATCAACATTTGCCCCATGCCATCTCTGTTTTCCCACAAGAATGGGTTAGTGGCACTCCTGAAAGGCATATTTGTTCTCAAGATGAACTCACTAGAAACAGAGACTCCAGAAGGTCTTGGTTTAACTGTCTTCTCTTGCTTATAAGTTTAGAAACATTATTATATGGAAAGGAGCCATTTGTTGCGGATAGAGGTTTTATCTTTTTCCTTTACTAGAAGTGGTATATGCTAAGCCTAACAGTTTCAACCTTGCCAAGTGTCTCTCACATCTCTATTTCTCAATTTGACATACTTATTATAATCTATATATATAAGAAAGCAGTGACCATAATGACCGAAGGCTCTACCAAACACTGGAAGTCAGTTCTGCAGTCAGTGCTGGGTTGCCATGGTGCCCCAGCACTGACTGCTGCTGCTGTGGGCGCGGTGACCCAGCACTGACTGCTGATGGGGCTGCGGATCAGGCCCAGAGAGAGGCCTGGAGAGAGAGTTAGGGTCTGATCCGCAGCCTCCGTGGCAGCTGTTGATCAGCCATTGCCTTTCTCTTTCTCCCCAGGCTTTGCCAGCAACTGCTCCCGTTTCTCTCCGGGCCTCTGTGGGGGCTGCTGATCAGCCCCACCTCTCTGATCAGGCCTGGAGATAGGCCTGGAGACCCTGACTGGCATAGAAACCAAACAATCAGAACCAAATCTAGGTGAACTGCGAGGAGCCAATGGCTGCCTAGAAGGTGGAGCTTTTGATGCTGACTGACATAGAAATGGACCAATCAGAACCTAATCTGGGTGAACTGGGAAGGCAGAACCTAAGGTGGGGGCTGAGAAGGGGTTTTAAGGCAGTTGGGGGCGAGATCAGGCTGGCAGGGGAGGGGAGTTTGGGGCGCGATCAGGCCGGCAGGGGAGGGCCATTGGGGGCGAGATCAGGCCAGCAGAGGAGGGCAGTTGGGGGTGAGATCAGGCCAGCAAGGGAGGGCAGTTGGGGGCAACCAGGCCGGCAGGGGAGGGCAGTTGGGGGCAAGATCAGGCTGGTAGGGGAGGGCAGTTGGGGGCAAAATCAGGCTGGCAGGGGAGGGAAGTTTGGGGCGAGATCAGGCCGGCCGGGGAGGGCCATTAGGGGCAAGATCAGGCCAGCAGGGGAGGGCAGTTTGGGGCGATCAGGCAGACAGGCAGGCAGAGAGGTTAGGGGCAATTGGGCAGGCAGGCAGGCAGAGGGGTTAGGGGCAATCAGGCAGGCAGGCAGAGGCAGTTAGGGATGGTCAGGCAGTCAGGCAGGTGAGCGGTTAGGAGCCAGCGGTCCCAGATTGCGAGAGGGATGTCCAAGGGGTCCCCGATTGGAGAGGGTGCAGGCTGAGCTGAGGGGAACCCCCCGCCCTCGGGGCATGAATTTTGTACACTGGGCCACTAGTAATCTATAAGAAATAACCCCTTAGTGGTACCCTGCACCTGATGGGACTTGCACACTTAATCTTTGGTTTAATCTCCACTGTCTCCAAAATTCTGTATGGAGATCAGAGCTGCTTATGGGATGTGGTTTGAGTATGACACATTACATAACCTAACATTTAGCTCTTTAACCATTTGCACGTGCACAGTTCAGTGGCATTAAGTACATTCACACTGTTCACCACCATCCACCCACAGAACTGTTTTCATCTGGTAAAACTGAAACTGTGCCCTTTAAACAATAACTTCCTACTTCCCTCCCCACTCAGGCCCTGGCAACTACCATTCTGTTTTCCGTTTCTATGAATTCGATTACTCTAAGTAACACATATAAGTGGACTCATTCTGTATTTGTTCTTTTGTAACTGAGTTATTTCACTAAGCATAATGTCCTAAAGGTTCATCCATATTGTAGCATGTGTTAGACATTCTTTCCTTTTCATAGATGAACGACATTCTATTGTGTTTATGTGCCACACTTTGTTTATTCATTCCTATCAATGGACACTTGCGTTGCATCCAATTTGGCTATTGTGAATAATGTTGGTATAAACACTGGTGTACACATATCTGTTCTCCTTGTTTGCAGACCATTTGGATATATACACAGAAGTGGGATGCTGGGTCAAATAGTAAATCTATTTTTAAGTTTTTGAGGAACTGCTGTACTGTTTTCTGTAGTGGCCGCACTATTTTACATCCCCACCAACATTACATAAGGGCTCTAGTTTCACTCTGTAACACTTGTTGTTTTGTTTCTTTTTTTGCTGGCAGTCATCCTAATGAGCGTGAGGTAGTATCTCATTGTGATTTGAGTAATATTTCTCTTAAATGTAAGCTCCCCTGAGAAGGAAAAACAGAAATATTATCAGATATTAATATTCTAAATTAGTTTATAAGATTTTCTTCTATTCTCAGAATGTCTGCTCTGTAGAATGAGGCAGTTAACAGGTGTGTCTGGATGGAAAATACTTGTATGTAGTAAAAAGAGCCTTGAGTTTAGAGGCAGAACATTACTGTCTGTAATGTCTCCATTATGTTACTGTGATGCCTTTGATAAGTCAATATAATCCACAGCAGCTGCAAGTTCTTTATCTGAAAAAAAAAATGTGCACAATGCTCTGAAGCAGTGGTTCTCAAACTTTAGCACACATCTGAATCTCCTGAGGGCTTGTTAAAGTGCAGAGCTTTGCACCCACCGTCAAAGTTTCTGATTCAGTGGATCTTAGGTGTGTCCTTAAAACTTTGCATTTCCAAAGATGATGCTGATGTTGCTAGATCAGGGACAACACTTTGAAAACCACTGCTCTAAAGAATTGTTTTGGGAGTGGTGTAATATGAATAAGACAATTCTATCCTACAATTGTTAAGCACTGTGAAATGCCAGAGATTTATTTAATCGTGTGAGGATAGAAAGGTCTCCTAAGATAGGCAGCAGAATTGAATAGAGTGGCACTTTTCACAATTGCACTAAAATCTCTGAGACTTGAGCATTCTGAGAAGTGGGCCAATGAGGAGAGGATATCAAGAAGAGAGAGATGAACTTTGGGAGTGAAGCTGGAAGGTTTAAAAAACTCATTTTATCTAAGACAAATGTTTGCCCAGAACCAGGCTACCTTCTTTTTGGAGTTTTTGTATCAGTAAAGAATTCTTTTTTTGGCTACCAGGGAGAGAAAACTCATAAATGTGTGTAATACCTATGTAAGTATAATACATCTTGAGTGGGGAATAAGTATAATTACATAGGCATTATAACAGGCTGGTGGCAGGCAGGTGGCCTCAGGCATTACTTAATATAGGTATTATACCCAGAATAGTGTCTCCTTTTCCTTTTGTATCTCTGAATCCTACCACTTTACCCCCAAGTTTCTGTAGCCTCTCATGTTTAGGTCTCTCCTAGAATATGGCATGCTTTCCAAATATCCCAGTCAAAATCCTAGCCTTTTCTACCTCCAGTTGCCCCTGGGAACCATGTGGTGATGAAGCTAATCAGATGGACTGATTCATGGGGAAAACACATGAAGAGGTTAAACCTGCAGTGAACTTTGGCTGTCACTGAATGGAAAAGTTTTTCCAGTCTGTGTTCTCAACCAGAGGTTAATGATTTTCTTAGCCTCCTAATACACCCACCATGATGTGGAGGCACTAATGAAGTCCAGCTTATACGTTCTTGAGACTCTCCTTGCAATTGTGCTTTGTAAACAATGAAATATATTTATTTGTGGTTTTACTTTTTCATTTTTTTTTCTTTTGAGCTTGAGTGGGGAGTAAGTAGAGAAAGAACTATGTCTCACCAGGAAGGTAAAAGTTAAAAGTATGTTTGAGGAAGTGAATATTAAGGGAGATTTGAAAAAAGGAAGGCTGGTAGCTGGGCCAATAGGCTGGTGGCAGGCAGGTGGCCTCAGGCATAGCCACCATGGGGGAGACAGAGGAAGGAAGGGAGAGCAAGAAGAAAATACAGACACTGGTTAGTGAACTAGCTCAGGCAGATGAGATGGGAGGGGGAGGAAAGGTGCGCTGACATTGATAGTTGTTGCTAAAGGTGGAGGTGAAAGGTGTGCCGAGCAGGCAGGAGAAGGAGGCCAGCTCTAGGTGCGGCAGGGCAGACAGGAAAGTGGAAAGACAGGGCGGTAGCCTGACTTGGGGAAGGCACCTAATGCCTGGTAGAGAGTTGATGTTTCTGTTAAGTACGAGTCTGGGGAGAAGTGAGCCACCAGAGATCAGAACACTGACCTAGACTCTGGATTCCAATAATTACAGGCTGTTGTTGTTCCTTGTGATTAAGCGCCTATCCCAGTGGTCGGCAAATTCATTAGTCAACAGAGCGGCAAACCGCAGCTTGCGAGCCGCATGTGGCTTGCGAGCCACAGTTTGCCGACCACTGGTTTAGTCCATTTGAATCCAATTTAGCAAACATTTAATGAATGTAATAGGTAGAATAATCCCATCCCCCCAATTTTTTTTGCCCCTTTCCTAGTCCCTAGAACCTGTGAATATGCTACTTTATACTTTGCTGATGTCGTTAAATTAATAATCTTGAGATGAGAATATTATGGATTATCCAGGTGAGACCAATGTAATCACAGTCCCTGATGAGTAAAAGGGGCGAGGGCGAGGGCGAGGGCGAGGGGAGGATATGAAGACACTGCTAGCTTTGAAATTGGAGAAAGGGCCACAAGCCAAGGAATGCACATGGCCGCTGGAAGCTCTGAAGGAAAGGGAATGGATGCTCCCTCCTGAACTGTAAGGCAATAACTTTTTTCCCATAAAGGCACTAAGCTTGTGGTAATTTATTATAGTAATGATAAAGAACCGATAAATTGCGAGAGCACCAAATGGTCCTATGGATTGGGGAATATAAAGAGGATTAGAATGTTGACTGTAGCCTTTAAATGAACACCAGTGTAGTGGCCCAGGTCAGGGATTGTCAAACTTCAATGTGCATAGAAATCACCTGGGGGTCTTGGCTAAAATGCAGATTCTGATGGGCTAGGTCTGAAGTGGCCATGAGATTCTGGTCTACGGTGGTTCACTTCTCCCAGCCTCTCACTTTGCCTTGCTCACCACTGCCCAGGTGATGCCAATGTTGTTGGTATGGGGACCACACCTCGTTTACCAAGGGTGTCTAGGCTATAAGTCAGTTCTAGAGGCTAGGCATCCAAGAGGAGCAAAGCTTTTAGGTTATGATGGTGAAAATGATTCTGGTTTTAGACATAGAGAATGGCTGGAATGATCATCTGACTTAAAGTTTAAAGGTCAGAAACTTACTAGCAGAGGGATCTTGGGGCTCTGAGCTTTTTAAAAGGATTGTTGTGATAATCAAGGTGGTATGTATGAAAGCAGTAAGTAATTTATAAAGCACAGTGTACAAATTCGAGTCATCTCTTCAAATGTCAGATGAAAGATTTGGCAAGAAAGTACCAGTCTCATTCTGGATCATGCTTTTCTAGCTCAACTGAAGTAAAGGAAGAAATATTTGGATGAAAACAAATGCCAAATCCGACTCATTTATCCGACTCATTTTTTTCCGTTATTTCCGGTAAGTTCTCTGTTCTGCTCTGATTATAAAACACATATGGAATAGAATACTTGGAAAACAAAACAAAAAGCTTATTTAGAAAATAAAGAATTGTCACCTGTAACCCCATAATTCAAAGAAAACCAGGAACTAGAGAATTTCCAGGAATTTGAGTTGATTTGTTGTCCTTTAAGAATCATTGCAGATTTTTGTCTTTTGAATATTATAGAAAAGCATAACTGGTTGCTTTTGTGTTGTGCACTATGATTGCTACTCTGTAATTACAGTGACCACAACAATCCAGTCACACCAAGGGACACTTTACCATAAAGCAGTAGTTCTTAACTGGGGCAATTTTGCTATCCAGGGACATTTCACAGTGTCTGGAGACATTTTGTTGTTATGACTGAGGGATATGAGCTACTGGCACCTGGTGTAGATTTACCAGGGATGCCATCCAATATCCCACGATGCACAGTACTGCACCCAACAACAATACTTATCTAACCCAAAATGTCAGTAGTGCTAATGTTGAGAAACTCTGCTGTAGAGCAGTGGGTTCCACATAGGCTTGTTACACTAAAGATTGCCCCCACCCCCACCCCTACCCCCACCCCCACCAAATTCCTAATTTGGAAGGAGGCAGAGAATTTGCATTTCTATCACATTCTCAGGTGATGCTGATGTTGTTGGTCTGGGAGCAGCTCTTTGAGAACAATTTCCATAGGGCTTAATAGCTACACCACTGTAATTGGTCTCATATAAAGTGTTAGCTCCATAATTTGTGCTCTCTCTCATATTTAATTAGGATTTCCCTCTTTTTCTGGTATGCTGCAAACATCTCTTAGGCACAGGCCAGGTCTCCTCTTTTCTTTGGCATGTCCTAGGGTGCGAGGAACAGGCCTCTCTCATTACTGTGGACCAGACCGTTTCATTTGGCTGCATGGACTTGGCACCATATAAGACCTGGCACCAAGGACATATGAGTGAGGTGTTGGCTTGGGAGAGATTGATGGGGAGAGGGAAGCAATGGGGCAAGTGAATGTGGGAAGAAAAGAACCATTTTTGTTGTGCTTAAGACCCCCCCTTACACCCTCCCCACAGTGTCCTGAAAAGTCAACATGCCTGTGCATAGCTTTGCAATCTCTCTATTTAAAAGCCTAAGCACCAGGCTGACCAGCCGAATGGCGACCAGCCCGCTGGTAACTATGACGCGCAATGATCACCAGGGGTTAGATGCACAATGCACAGGCATGGAAACATGCAACAGACTGATGAATCTCAGAGGGAAGGAGGGTGGGTGGGAAGAGATTAACCAAAGATCTTATATGCATACTGGAGGCCCGGTGCACAGTGCACGGTGGGGTCCCTTGGCCTGGCCTGCGGGGATTGGGCCGAAACTGGCTCTCCAACATCCCTGGAGGGGTCCCGGATTGCGAGAGGGCGCAGGCCAGGCCAAGGGACCCCACCGGTGCACAAATCTGTGCACTGGGCCTTTAGTTTCTTATAAAACACAGTCTTTTAGTCTGAAACGTTAGACTCCCCACCTAACATGCTTATTGATGCTGAAATCAGGTTTACTTTTCACTGTCATCACACCAGTAGGCCCAAAGAGGGCAGATTCATCGCCTGTGTCCCTGAGTTCTTTTCTCCAGGGATTCTTTTTCTGACCTTGTTCCCTATTGTCCTTGGGCCATTCAGCATGAGGGCAGGGCTCACCCACCTCTGACACATCATATTGAGTTGGACAAGGGTGGCGAGTGGATTCAGCATGAGGAAAACAGAGGCAAGGTTGGGAATGGAAGGCAGGGGCCAGATCCAGGCATTGGTTGGGCCAGGAAGTACCTGGACCCTTTGGTAACGAACCAAGGAACATATTGACCCTTGTGCTCAAAATGAGAAGCTAGGTAAAAGGTTGGGAAAACACTGGGTTTGAGGAGTCTAAGAATGTGAGAGCTCACAACTGAAGTGAGGCCTATCTTGGAAGCCTCTGATGATTTCTGCTGGGCCAGAAAGTAAACAGATGCCAGTCTTAATGTGCTAACCTGGTTAACCTGGCTGATGGGGATGAGTGCTTCAGGGCATGAGAACAGTTAATAGTTTTTCAGGTAGAGGATGAAGAAGGGTGCTCAGGGTGTTTCAATTTCTTATAAAATATTCCTTTTCTTATGCTGTGAAGACAGCATTTATTTTGTTATTTTAAAAAATATCACTTATTGATTGATTTTAGAGAGAGAGAGGGAGAGAAACATTGGTTCCCTGTTCCACTTATGAATGCATTCATTGGTCTCTTCTTGTATGTGCCCTGACCGGGGATTGAACCCACAACCTTGGCATATTGGGATGATGTTCTAACCAACTGAGCTACCCAGCCAGAGCCAAATATTATTTACTAGAGGCCCAGTGCACGAAATTTGTGCACTGAGGGGGCAGGGGAAGAGGAGTCCCTCAGCCCATCCTGCACCCTCTCCAATCCAGGACCCCTCAGGAGATGTCCAACTGCCTCTTGCAATCCGGGACCACAGGCTCCTGACCACTCGCCTGCCTGCCTGCCTGATCACCCCTAACCCCTCTGCCTGCCTGCCTGATTGCCCCTAACCACCTCTGCCTGCCTGATCGCCCTAACCACCTCTGCCTGCCTGCCTGATTGCCCCTAACTGCTCCCCTACCAACCTGATCGCCCCTAACTGCTCCCCTACCAACCTGATCGCCCCTAACTGCTCCCCTGCTGGCCTGATTGGCCCTAACCACCTCTGCCTCGCCCTGTACCCGGGATCCAGGATTCCCGCCTCTGGCAGGTTGCAGGCACCTGGGACCCTGGCTTCCCTCCCTCTGGCCAGCCATGGGCACCAGGACCTAGGCTGGCTTCACCTGGGCCGGCCACAGCCACAGGGGACTGTGAGCAGGTGGCTTTGCCCGGGCTGCAGCCGCTGGTGCCCAGGACCTTGGGGCATGAAGCTTGTCCCTCTCCCGGGCTGCAACCTGGCTGGTCCCCATTCCTCTCTCAAGAGCTCATTTGTGTCTGGCTGGTCCTCCATTCCTCTCTCGCGAGCTCATTTGTGCCTGGCTGGTCCCCATTTCTCTCTCCCCAGTGTTGAGTATCTGAGCAGTTATGGTGTGAAGTCGTGAGGGCGTGATGGCCATTTGCATATTAGCTCTTTATTATATAGGATTGTATGAAAAAATGGAAAATAACTTATACTCTGAACAATAAGAGCTTACATAAACTATGCAAAATCCATAATGTAGCCATTAAGCTGTTTCCTTAAAATATTTAATGAAATAAAACTGTCTCACAAAATATATATATTTTGCAGTTTTGCAGCTTATTTTATTATTATTTTTGATGTATATTTTTTATTGATAGTATTACAGATGTCTCCTGTTTAACCTTCCTTATCTTACTGTTATTTTAATACTTATAATAATTTATACTTATTTAACAATTAAAGAAGGATAACATGACATTAAGCATCTACAGTTCTTCTCGCTAGTACGGCAATGTAATCTTCTTCCCCTCTCAGAGCTAAGGAAATGGAAGTTAAGTCATTTGTCCAAGTAAGTGTAGAGCTGGAATCTATACTCAGTTCCCTCTGTGAAGGTCTATGTGCCTTTCACTAAAGTGTGAGGCAATTTGGGTAACACGTGGTTTCCCAGGTTTCCTTCCTGATCATTCCAGAGTGCTCTCTCCATGCAGGGGACACCTGTCTCCCAATAATGGGTTCCTACAACTGTAGTATTTGATTTTGCTAAAATTTAGCCATTTCCTTAGGAAAGTTTTTTAATGGTTTCCCTTTAAATATGAAAAAAAATTTCAAACCATAAAGATATTAATGCATTTCCACCTTAACCTGCAGATTTTGGGGAGGGAGAGTGAACTTTTGAGACACTGAAGATTAAGTTTGTAGTAGGACATGTCACCCTTATATTCCACATGACCATCCTTGAGGGAAACAAGGGGCAGTGCTCATGGAAGACCTCCCAATGCAAAGCTGCATTTGGCCACAGGGAGTTCCTCCTTCAGCTGTGCGAGTGAGAGTCACACCAGAGGTTCCTATAAAACATGCTGCATCACTCAAGAATGCTTCGCCCTCATTCACATGAGCAGTCTGAGTGGTGCTATAAAACAGAATTTATCACCCTGAGTCATGGAGAGGGAGAGTTCTGGGCAGAGCTAGAGCCAGGAACAGAACCTGAGAGGCAGAAGGTGGAGACCAGGGTTGAGGGGTCACAAGGGACTAGGAATCATGGATTAATACTCACATCAGGGTGCCCTGTAGGATCGCAGCATCCTAAAATATCAAGAACAAAGTGGACAGCCCAATCTGGCAGTTCTTACTGGACAAATTCTGATAGAAACCAGGGATGTGTCTAGAGCCAAACCAGAGATGTGTGCATTTATTTTGACAGTACTTTCTTCTAAACCCCAAAGTTGGGATGTGACAAACTTCTTAGATCTTGCTTTTAAATATGGCATTTTACATACGTTCTTGAAAAGTGCTGCTTCATCTTTTCAACTTACATCAGAGCAACGTAGCCCAGCTTTATTAGAATCCCCAGCCCCCTTTGTAGCCAGCCTGGCCTATCTTCCCTGCCTGGAGTTCTTTTTGCTGCAAAGGGATGTCTCAGCTGTTGCAGCAGAGTCTCAGGAAGTTGGGTGTGAGGCGTGTTGTGAGAGCCTCCAAGGCCACTTCACTCTCAGCAATGCCCACTAGGTGACGCCTGTGAGTGGGCTGGGCCTTCCAGAACGCTGCTTCCTCACCTCCTTCCTTCCCTGGCCCACATCTTGTCTAGAAGATGCTTAACTGCAAGATCCTTAAAGAAGGTATTCTGCACCTAGTGCTCAGAGAGGACATTGAGGATCTCAGTCAGCTCCCTACTTTTGAGGGGGACACTGATACCTCTGCTTCGTCTATGTGGTGGTCTGATTATGAAAGTAGGGAAAAGGAACAAAACCCTTGCATAACCAGAATGACTCTAGATTTCTGGGTAGGTTCATAACTGCTTTAAAAATGCAAACAAGTGTGGCTGGCGTGGCTCAGTGGTTGAGCATCGACCCAGGAACTAAAAGGTCACTGGTTCAATTCCTGCTTATTTCACATGCCTGGATTGTGGCTCAATCCCCAGTAGGGGTACATGCAGGAGGCAGCCAATCAGTGATGTTCCTCTCTCATTGATGTTTCTATCTCTCTATCCCTCTCCCTTCCTCTTTCTCTAAAAATCAATGAAAACATTAGAAAAAGAAAAAGAAAAAAATAAAGCAAATAAAATTTCCCCAAACTAAGGTGACTTCTGATGCTCCTGGGATGATAAGCTTTACTGTGAGCTTTCTAGAAAGAAGATTGGAGTGAGGCATGTTTATTTTTCACTGTAGCAGTGGGTCCCAAATAAATCAGTGTGCATCAGATCGCCTGGAAGGATTATTAAACCACAGATCTGTGAGTTCCACTCAGAGTTCCTGATTGAGAAAGTCTTGGCGCGGGGTGGGGGGCGGGGAGGCCTGAGAATTTGCATTTCCAACAGGTTCCCAGGTGATGCTGCTGCTGCTGCTGCTGTGGGAACTCATGCAGAGAACCATTGCATGCCAGCATTCTATATAAATATGTGGGGGCAGAAGGGATGGGGACTAGGAGCTGGGACATTGTGGAGAGGGAGGGGACAGTGAACTGAAGCAGCGTAAACAGATTCCCTCCTGGCTATAGAAAACTCACTCCCCCTTTCCTTGTATAGCTTTTCAGATATTCTCCTGATTCCAAAGAATGCCAACAGCACATTGTGCTTTTGTTAGATAAATCCACCGGGCAGGGATAAGTTAAATCTAATGGCAAGTTAGGGACAAATAACCAGGCAGCTGGGCTATTACTGGAGATACATTGAGGTGATTTATTTAAATTTGCTTGATGGTTTTTCTAGTAGGGAAATGAAATGTTCTCTCTGTACTGCAGGTGTTCAAGTGCTTTTTTAAATGGCTAAATATTTAAAGTGACAGTCAAGTCAAGGTTAAGAAGGTTAAATGAGAGTACATTCAAAGCCAGTGGTTGCCGAACATCCTGATTAAAACTCTTGTTCCTTTAGAAAGGTGAGAGCAAGTATGTAGGTTCATATGAAAATAAAACCCCAAACCACTCTTGATGTGTGTGTTAATACTGCCCAAAGTGTCCTTATGTGACACAACCTCTTTACACAGATTTTCAGTTGTTTTTCCTTTTTTATTTTTCTAAACTAAAGGTTCTATGCAGCATGAGATAGGTTAGTTTGATGATCTCCATTCCACAAGGGAGGACTGTGGCCCAGGGTGGCTAAATATTAAGCTGAAAGTTATTTGGATGAGCATCCAAACTGGAAACGCAGAGTCCTGGACTTGAGTTTCCAGGCCCCACCTCCATTTTGCTGCCCTGACTTTCCACCTGAACTCCCTCTATTAGAGCAATTCTTCTATAGTTGTGTCTGATCCTCCATTATAACTGGGGTCCCCTTAAGGTCTGATGTTTCCCTCTCATACCAAAATGTTCAGCCCTCAGGTTGATAGCAGGGCAGCAGGCATTTTTTTCTTGTATCTTTCATGTAATGACCATGAAATTTCTTCCACAAGAACACAGAGGTTTTGTTCTGTTCTGTTTCTAATTTCAGAACAATAAGTTCCCACTGCACCACCACCCACCGGAAAAAGAGCACACAGTGACTGACAAGATGAGGTCTTTGTTTGGTTGTATTTCAAATCTTGTGCTTTCTCAGTCCCCAACACTTCGGTTATAAATCACTAAAAGGTGGATGTTCTCTAAAATGAATTTTGCATGAAATGTCAGCCAGAATCTAGGGGACAGCTACAATATTTACAACTGGCGGTATTTCTTAGGGGAGGTAAAAGAAAATGAAGCCAATATAGTTTAGCTTAGTACTGGTGGGTGGGGAAGAAAGGGGAGATAGAGAGCACATTTCTTTCACTCACCCATATAGTTTGTTTCTGCCATTTTTCAGAGCAAATAAAACCCGTGGTGCTCAAAGCACTGGGTTCAAAAGTGTTGATCCACGGGGCCAGAAGAATGTGGGCAGCTGTGTAAGGGGGCAAATAAACAAACTCGAAACTATTATGGGAATGTACTTGTTAGTAGGGAGACTGTTTTACTAAGTTCTCTATTTCTGTAAGACAATTAGATCCTAATCACAGCTTTTGCTCATTTGCCTTTCAAAGAAAAGTGTTCTGTTTATTTGGGGGAGGAAATGTTGCAGAGATAAAGTAACATCCACGTGTCCTTCATTGACAAGAAAACACAAACCATCTCTGCCTGCCATTCAAGGGCCTCCAAGTCTGACACTAAATGACATTTTCAATTTTTCTCCCTCGAGTCTTTCCCTAACTGTATTCTAGTCACCTGAGCTCTTTGAGCATTTCTGTCCTTGTGTAGAGACAGAAATTGTGTAGAAAACTCTTTACATATGGTACATTTCCTCCCCGCTGCCACCTCCCTGGCTTTCTTTGCCCAAGTAGTCTTGTCCATTGAAAAACACACAGACCTTTATTCCATTGTATATATGTACCACATTTTCTTTATCCAATCATCTATTAAAGGACATTTTGGTTGTTTCCATGTCTTGGCCACTGTGAATAATGCTGCAATGAACATAGGATACATATATCTTTGCAAATAAACATTTTTAAGTTTTTTGGGTAGAAGCCCAGAAGAGAGACTGTGGGGTCATATGGTAACTTAATATTTTGAGGGACCTCCATACTGTTTTCCACAGTAGCTGTACCACTGTACATTCCCACCAGTGAATGAGGGTTTCTTGTTCTCCACTACCTCTCCAACACTTGTCATTACTTGTCTCATTGATAATACTCATTCTAACAGGTGTGAGGTGGTATCTCATTGTAGTTTTGATTTTGTATTTCCCTAATAGCTAGTGAAGTTGAGCATCTTTCATATATCTGTTAGCCATTTGTATGTCTTCTTGGGAGAAATGTCTGTTCAGGTCCTCTGCCCACTAATCGACCATAAGATGAAATACTGCCATTTGTGACAACATGGATTCATCTTGAGAATATCATGCTAAGTGAAATAAGTCAGACAGAAAAAGTCAAGAGCCACATGATTTCACCCATATGTGGGATACAACACTGAAAGCAACAAACAAGAAAAACAAAAACTCATAGACACAACAGAATGATAGTTATCATAGGGAAGGGGATTTGGGGGTAGTAAAGGGTAAAGGGGGTCAAATGGTGACAGAAGATTTGACTTTGGGTTGTGGGCACAAAATGCAATATGCAGATGATGTATCATAGGATTGGACACTTGAAACCTATATAATTTTATTAACTAACTAGAGGCCCGGTGCATGAAATTTGTACACAGGTAGGGTCCCTAGGCCTGGCTGGTGATTAGGGACGATCTGCAGGGTGACCATTGGGGCAATTGGTGGGGGCCCTCCCACTGGCATCCACCTTGGCTGGCCTGGGGCCTGCAGGCTGGGGGCAGCTCCTGTGTTGATCATCTGCCCCCGGTGGTCAGTGCATTTCATAGCAATGGTTTGTTCCTCCGTTCAGTTGATTTGCATATTAGGCTTTTATTATATAGAATATCACCCCAATAAATTAAAAATAATCTTAATTAAAGTACCTCATTGTCTTAGCTCAAGCTGCTCTAAGAACATACCACAGACTGGGTGGCTTAAACAACAGACATTTGTTTCTCACAGTTCTGGAAGCTATCAAGTCCAAAATAAACATGCTGGCAGATTCTGTTCCCGGCTGGCAAATGGCAGCTTTCTTGCTGTGTCCTCAGATAGCTGAGAGAGCCTGTGAGTGCTCTGGTATATCTTCTTATAAGGATGCTAATCCTGTTGTGGAGTCCTCATCCTCATTACCTCATCTAAACCTAATTCCCTCCTAAAGGCTCCAGCTCCAAATACCATCATGTTAGGAGTTGTGGTTTCAACATATGCATTTTGAGGGGACACAAACATTTAGTCCATCACATTCACATACCATACAATTCCCCAATTTAAGTGTAATTGGATTGTTTTTAGTATATTCAGTGTGTAACCGTCGCTATAATTTACATTTAGGACATTTTCATTGCCCCCAAAAGAAACCCTGGACTCATTAACTGGCTATGTCTACATATATCTATATCTAGATAAATAATTTCTCCATAGATTGGCCTACGTAGGATGTTTCATATAAATAGAATCATATAATATGTGACTTTTGTGACTGGCTTCTTTCACTAAGCATACTGTTTTCAAGGGTCATCCAAGTTGCAGCATATATCAGTACTTTGTTCCTTTTTATTGCCAAATAGTTCATTGTATGAAGCTAACACAGTTTTATTTGTTCATTCATAAGGTGATGGACACTTAGGTTGTTTCTATCTTTTGGCTATCATTAATAATACTGCCATAAATATTTGCATACAAGTTTTTGTCTGGACATAGGTTTTTATTTCTCTTGGATATGTACCTAGGAATGAAATCGCTGGGTCATGGTAACTCTGTTTATCTATTTAAAGAAATACCAGACTATCTTTCAAAATGACTGTACCATTTTACCTTCCAACCAACAATAAATGGCAGCTACAATTTATCTACATCCTTGCCAACAAAACTATTGCTGTCCTTTTAAAATTTAGCCATCCTAATGAGTGTGAAGTGGTTTTAACTTACATTTCCCTTAAGCAATAATAAAATGACTAATGGAAGTATTTTCTAATTAGATATAGAAGTAAGGGCCCAATATTCTTTTGCATGATAGCTCCGTTTGTTGAAGATTATTCATTCTCCATTGAATTAGCTTGGCACCCTTGTCTACCATAAGGTCAGTTGACCATAAATGTGAGCACTTATTTATGGGCTCTCAATTCTATTCCATTGGACTATATGTGTGTCCTAACACTATCCTGATTATTGTAGTTTGCTAGTAAGTTTTGAAATTGGGAAGAGTGAGTCTCCCAACTTTGTTTTTCTTTAAGATTATTTTGGCTATTCTGGGTTTCTTGCATTTCCGTATGGATTTTAAAATCAATTGTCAATTTCTGCAAAAAAGTCAGCTGGGATTTTGATAGAGATTGTGTTCAGTCTGTATATGAATTTGGGGAGTACTGCCATTTTAACAGTATAATGTCTTCTGATCTATAAATATGAAACGTCTGTTTACTTATATCCTCTTAAATTTCCTTCAACAATCTTGAAATTTTCAGAATATAAGCTTTGTACTTCTTTGGTTAAATTTATTCTTATATATTTCATTCTTTTGATACTATTGTAAATGGAATTGTTTTCTTAATTTCATGTTTGTGTTGCTCTTTGCTACTGCATAGAAATAAAGTTGAATTTTGTATATTAATTTTGTATCTTGTAATCTTGCTAAACTCATCTATCCTAATAGCTTTTTAGTGAATTATATAGGATTTTTCTGTAGATGAGATCATGTTCTCTGTGAATTGTTTTATTTGTTCTTTTCCAAAATTGATGCCTTTTTATATCACTGTCTTGCATAATTGCCCTGCCTAGAATCTTCAGTACAGTGTTGAATAGCAGTTGTTTGCCATTTTTGTTTTGTTCTTAATCTTAGGGTGGTAGCATTCAGTCTTTTACCGTGAAGTATAATTTTAGCTGTAGGTTTTCTGTAGATGCCC
The DNA here is from genome assembly GCF_963455305.1 of Plecotus auritus. NCBI lineage: Eukaryota > Metazoa > Chordata > Mammalia > Chiroptera > Vespertilionidae > Plecotus > Plecotus auritus. The sequence continues at coordinate 138,667,343 of NC_137776.1, read as the reverse complement.
TTTATCAGGTTGAGGAAGTTCCCTTACACTGTATTTCTAATTTGTTGAGTGTTTTTATCATGAAGGCATGTTGAGTTTTGTCAATGCTTTTTGCTTCTCCTATTGATCATGCAATTTTTACTCTTTATTGATTGTGGTGTATTACATTAGTTAAACAAACTTATTTATGGGATAAATCCCACTTGCTAATTGTGTATAATCATTTATATGTCGCTGGATTCATTTTGCTAATATTTTGTTGAAAATGTTTGCATCTATATTAATAAAGAATATTGGTCTGGATTTTTTTTCTTTGTGATTGCTTTGGTATTGGTTTTGGTATCTGAGTAATATTAGCCTCACAGAATGAGTTGGTAAGTGTTCTACTTTTTGGGAAAGATTTGTGAAGGATTGGTATAAATACTTCTTTAAAGTTTTGAAATTGGGAAGAGTGAGTCTCCCAACTTTGTTCTTCAAGATTATTTTGTCTATTCTGGGTCCCTTGCATTTCCATATGGATTTTAGAATCAGTTGTCAATTTCTGCAAAAATGTCAGCTGGAATTTTGATAGAGATTGTGTTCAGTTTATATTTGGACATAGGCTTTTCTTTGTGAGTTGTTTTAAAATTAATAAGTCACGCCCTAACTGGTTTGGCTCAGTGGATAGAGTGTCGGCCTGAGGACTGAAAGGTCCCAGGTTCGATTCCGGTCAAGGGCATGTACCTTGGTTGCAGCCACATCCCCAGTAGGGGGTGTGCAGGAGTCATCTGATTGATGTTTCTCTCTCATCAATGTTTCTGACTCTCTATCCCTCTCCCTTCCTCTCTGTAAAAAATCAATAAAGTATATTAAAAAATATCTTTAAAAATAAAATAAAATTAATAAGTCACTCTACTTGTTAGGGCTTATTTATATTTTTCTAGTTATTGATAAGCTTCAGTAATTTGTATGTCTGTAGGATTTGTCCATTTTATCTAAGTTGTCTAATTGTTTGGCATACAGTTGTTCATGGTATTTCTTTATATTTCTCTTAGTAATAGTTTTGCCTCTTTCATTTCTAACGTTAGTAATTTAAGCCTTTATTCTTTATTTTTCCATCAGTCTAGCTAACGGTTTGTAAATGTGTTCTTCTCAAAGAGCCAACTTCTAGTGTAATTGATTTTTCTATATTTAAATTTTTTATTCACTTCTATGCTAATATTTTATTTTATTTATTCTGCTGGATTTGAGTTTAGTTTGCTGTATTTCCAGCTTCTTGAGGTAGAAGATTACATTGTTGATTTGAGATCTTTTTTCTTTTACAATATTGTCTATTACAGCTATGTATTTCCCTCTAAGAACTGTTTTACTAGCATCCAATAAATTCTGATAAAATTGAATTTTTGTTTTCATTCATCTCAAAATATTTACTAATTTCCCTGTGATTTCTTCTTTAAACCATTGGTAAGTTAGGAGTGTGTTGTTTACTTTCTACATTTGTGAATTTCTCAAACATATTTTTATAGATTTCAAATTCCACTGTTGTTGGAATAGATAACCTTGAATCATTTTATTTTATTTTATTTTATTTATTTATTTATTTATTTATTTTTTTAAATAAATCTTTATTCAGATTATTACAATTGTTTCTCCTCCCCCCCCCCATAGCTCCCCTCCACCTGGTTCCCACCCCACCTTCTGCCCTTACCTCCCCCACCATGGTCCTCATCCATAGGAGTATGATTTTTGTCCAGTCTCTTCCTGAACCCCCCATACCCCTTTCCCCCTGAGAATTATCAGTCCACTCCCTTTCTATGCCCCTGATTCTATTATATTCACCAGATTATTCTGTTCTTCAGGTTTTTAATTCACTTGCTTTTTAGGTTCACTTGTTGGTAGATATGTATTTGTTGTTCATAATATTTATCTTTACTCTTCCTCTTCTTTAAGAATACCTTTCAGCATTTCATATAATACTGGTTTGGTGGTGATGAACTCCTTTAGCTTTTTCTTATCTGTGAAGCTCTTTATCTGCCCTTCAATTCTGAATGAAAGCTTTGCTGGGTAGAGTAATCTTGGTTGTAGGTTCTTGCTATTCATCACATTGAAAATTTCTTGCCACTCCCGTCTGGCCTGCATAGTTTCTGTTGAGAAGTCAGCTGACAGTCGTATGGGTGCTCCCTTGTAGGTAACTAACTGTTTTTCTCTTGCTGCTTTTAATATTCTCTCTTTGTCTTTTGCTCTTGGCATTTTAATTATGATGTGTCTTGGTGTGGTCCTCTTTGGATTCCTTTTGTTTGGGGTTCTGTGGGCTTCCTGGACTTGTAAGACTATTTCTTTCATCAGGTGGGGGAAGTTTTCTGTCATTATTTCTTCAACTAGGTTTTCAGTATCTTGCTCTCTCTCTTCTTCTGGCACCCCCATAATTCTGATGTTGGTATGCTTGAAGTTGTCCCAGAGGCTCCTTACACTATCTTCAACGTTTTGTATTCTTTTTTCTTTTTTTTTGCTTTTCCGGTTGAGTGTTTTTTGCTTCTTTGTATTTCAAATCTTTGACTTGATTCTTGCGTTCCTCTAGTCTGCTGTTGGGTCTCTGTATAATATTTTTTATTTCAGTCAGTGTATGTTTAATCTCTAGTTGGTCCTTTTTCATATCTTCGAGGGTCTCGTTATATTTATCGGCCTTTTCTAAGATATTCTTGAAAAGCCTTATAACCGTGGTTTTGAATTCTATATCCAGTCGTTTGTTTTCCTCCATTTCTTTCGTTTGTGATCTGTTTCTTTGACACCACATTTTCACTGCTTCCCTGAGTTGGTAGGATAGATTTGTGTGCTAGGTTTCCTATATGGCCCAGTGGGTCGGCCTCCCCAGTTAACCTGAGGTGGACACTCTTGGTGCACCTCTTTGTGGACTGTGTGTATAACCTTGTTGTAGTTAAGTCTTGATTGTTGTTGGTATCACTGGGAGGAATTGACCTCCAGGCCAGTTGGCTGTAAAGATCCGCTGTGTCTATGCTGGGAGAAGTTCGGTGCTGGAGACAGCCTTATAGGATTAGACTTGCAAAATTGCAATAGCCTCTGTGCTCAGCTTGGATGGGGCAGAGTCTCAGGGCGGAGCAGACAGTCTTGGCTTCCAGTCAGCCTTGCCCTTGCGTCTGCGTGCGCCTCTAGACCTCTGCCTTCCCTGGCTCCCGAGTCTCCGCCCGAGAGCCCAGATTCCCCCTACAAGAGCGTGGTTCCCCAGGGGCTTGCCTGGAACTGGGGTTCAGTGCAGTCACAACTGGGGTTCAGTGCAGTCAGGAGCTTCTGACTCCCTTCTGCTAGGGAAAGCCTGTAGCAACCTCCGCAGCCTTTGTGCACACTGGTGCGCGCGCTTCAAGACCCCTGCCCGCCGGGGCTCCCCCGGGTCTCCCCCGGCTCTCCGAGTCTCCGAGTGCCTTTCTCTCTACCTGACAGTCCAGACTCCGCCTGTATGAGCCTGGGTCCACGGGGTTTCGCCCGGACTGGGGTTCAGTGTAGTCAGAACTGGGGTTCAGTGTGGTCGGGGGCTTCCTTCCCCCTTCCGCCAGAGAAAGTCAGCCAGGCTCTCAGCCGCCCTTCCTCTCTGCACACACAAAGACCCTTTGCCATACCTCCAATTCTCTGTGAGCTTTTCTCTTTCCTTCTAGTTGTAGAATTTTCACTCAGCCAGCTTTCCTGTGGTTCTGGATGGTGTCCGTTCTGTCTTTTATTTTTTTTTTATTTATTTATTTATTTTTATTTTTTTAATAAATCTTTATTGTTCAGATTATTACAGGTGTTCCTCTTTTTTCCCCCCTAGCTCCCCTCCACCTGATTCCCCACCCCACCCCATGCCCTTACCCCCCGCCACTGTCTTCATCCATAGGTGTAAGCTTTTTGTCCAGTCTCTTCCCGCACCCCTCACATTCCCTCCCCCCTGAGAATTGTCAGTCCACTCCCTTTCTATGTCCCTGATTCTATTATATTCACCAGTCCATTCTGTTCTTCAGATTTTTTATTCACTTGATTTTTAGATTCACTTGTTGGTAGGTATGTATTTGATGTCATTTTGTTGTTCATAATTTTTATCTTTACCTTTTTCTTCTTCTTCCTCTTCTTAAAGAACACCCTTCAGCATTTCATGTAATCCTGGTTTGGTGGTGATGAACTCCTTTAGCTTTTTCTTGTCTGTGAAGCTCTTTATCTGACCTTCAACTCTGAATGATAGCTTTGCTGGGTAGAGTAATCTTGGTTGTAGGTTCTTGCTGTTCATCACTTTGAATATTTGTTGCCACTCCCTTCTGGCTTGCATAGTTTCTGCCGAGAAATCAGCTGACAGTCGTATGGGTGCTCCCTTGTAGGTAACTAACCGTTTTTCTCTTGCTGCTTTCAAGATTCTCTCTTTGTCTTTTGCCCTTGGCATTTTAATTATGATGTGTCTTGGTGTGGTCCTCTTTGGATTCCTCTTGTATGGGATTCTGTGCGCTTCCTGAACTTGTAAGTCTATTTCTTTCACCAGGTAGGGAAAGTTTTCTGTCATTATTTCTTCTAATAGGTTTTCAATATTTTGCTCTCTCTCTTCTTCTGGCACCCCAAAAATTCGGATGTTGGTACGCTTAAAGTTGTCCCAGAGGCTCCTTACACTATCTTCATATTTTTGGATTCTTTTTTCTTTTTGTTTTTCTGGTTGGGTGTTTTTTGTTTCCTCATATTTCAGATCTTTGGTTTGATTCTTGGGGTACGTTGATCTACAGTTGAGTTTCGGTATATTCTTTATTTCAGACAGTGTATGCTTAATTTCTGACTGGTCCTTTTCCATTTTTTTGGCATTCTCATTAAGGTCCTTGAAGGTCTCATCAAGTTTCTCGGCAGTTTTTAGAAGATTCTTGAGTAACCTTATAAATGTGGTTCTGAACACTATGTCGTCCATTAGTTTGCTTTCCTCCATTTCTCTCATTCGTGACATGTTTCTTTGTCTCCGCATTTTGCTGCTTCCCTGTGTTGATGGAGTGGCTTTGTGTGGTAGGTGACCTATAGGGGCCAGTAGCTCAGCCTCCCCAATCACCTGAGGTGGACGCCTTTGGTACACCCCTTTGTGGGCTGAGTGCAAAGTCTTGGTGTAGTTAAGCCTTGATTGCTGTTGGTACACTGGGAGGAATTGACCTCCAGGCCAATTGGCTGTGAGGACCCGCTGTGTCTATAATGGAAGAACTGCTGCGCTGGAGACACGCTTATGGTGCAGGGCTTGTTTCAGTGGGGCTTTGGTGCTCACTGAGTCTGCCTCTTGAATGTGTCACTTATGGATGTGAGGAGTTGAAATCTGGTGTCTCACACTGACCACTAGGTACACTGGCTTCTGGATCTCCAATGGGGTGCAGGTCAGCTACTGTCTGAGGCCACCCAGCAGGAGCTACAGCAAGAACTACAGTTTTCTCCTCGTTCTGTCTTTTAGTTGTAGTTTTGAAATTGTGCAAGGCAGCAGTTTAGGTGCTTACCTATGCCGCCATCTTGGTTTCTCCTTGAATCATTTTAATCCTTTTAAGTTTATTGAGGAGTGTTTTATGGATTAGCACGTTACAGGTACACTTGAAAATAAGGTGTATTCTTCAGTTGTTGGGCGTAGTGCTATAGACATTTCTACATGTCTGTTGGTCTTGTTGCTTTATGATGATTTTGAAGTCTGTTTCCCCATTGATCTTTAGATTACTTGTTTTATCCATTATTGAAAGTGGATTATTGAAATCTTCAACTGTTCATGTTTAATTGTCTATTTCTCCCTTCATTTTGTCCTTTTTTGCTTCACATATTTTTTGGTCTCTGTTGTTAAGTGGACATATGTTTATAATTATTATATCTTCCTGATTGATTAACTCTTATCATTATGAAGTGTTCTTTATCTCTAGTAAAATTTTGTTTTAAAGTCTACTTCATCTGATATTAGTATATCTACTCCAATCCTCTTATGGTTTTTGTTTGTATGCTATATCTTTTCCATCATTTTACTTTCATACTATTTGTATCTTTTAAAGTAAAGTGTGTCTCCTGTAGACATCATATAGTTGGTCTTGATTTAGAATAAAACCTCAATCTGCTATTCTTTGCCTTTTGATTAGATTGTTTAATACAATCCTATTTAATGTTATTAATATGGTTAGATTTATACCTACTATATTCCTTTTGTTTTCTATGTGCCTTATGTCATCGTTGTTCTTTTATTCATCCTTTACATTTTACTTTTGTATTAAGTAGATATTTTTTCTAGGGTAATATTGTAATCCCTTTAATATTTAGTAAAATTACATTTTTTTCATTGTGGCTCTATGGCTTACCATATTCAAAATAAATTATCTAAATCTACATTATACTAACTTAATGCCAGTACCATATAGAAACTTTATTCCTATGTAATTTCATTATCCCCTTCTCATTTTATACTGTTAATTGTAATACATATTATATCTATGTATGTTACAAACTCAGTCATACGCTATTAAAATTATCTTATGTAATCTTATGTCTTTTAAAAAAGCTGAAAGAACAAATATATTTTTGAGATTTTATATTAAATTTTTAAAATTACTGTTTATAATTTTCTTTATTTGTTTCTCTGAATTTGAGATACAATCTGGTGTCATTCTCTTGTTATAATACAGAGAATGACAATTCACTTCCTCATGCTATTATTCTCATCAGGGATTCTCAGACTCTTGAATTTCATAGAATACGATTTCAAATTTATTTTGGGATTGACCTAGGGCAGTAGTCGGCAAACCACGGCTCGCGAGCCACATGTGGCTCGCGAGTCATGGTTTGCCGCTCTGTTGACTAATGAGTTTGCTGACCACTGGACTAGACTAAATGTTACCATGTAGTTGGAAGCTGTGAGGATTAGGCAGTTGTGGCATATTGTGTGCAAAGAGGTAAAGGGTAGGATATGACAGTAGTCGGCAAACTCAGTCAATAGAGCGGCAAACCGCGGCTCGCGAGCCGCATGTGGCTCGCAAGCCTCGGTTTGCTGGCCACTGACCTAGGGTTGCCAACTTTTACTTTGTAATTATGGACATAAAAAAATTTAACTAAATATCCTTTACTATCATCATCATTTTTTTTTAAAAAAGGATATTTTTACCATCCCTCTTTCTAAATAGGAAGGTGATAATCCCAGAGACAGAACAATTCTTCTTGAAGAAAAGACAGTTGGAAATGTTAAACTAGAAATTTTGCAGCAGTCTGATAAACTTCATCACAGATGAGCATTTGGAAACTTTGGGTTTATGTAAATAATAACAACAATGTCATCATCAGCATTAACACCAATGACTAATTTTATTTAATCCATATTATGTCTGAGTCACACTGTTCTTAAGCAGTCTATGTATAATGACTCATTTACTAACATAATCTATGGAGTGGATAAGATTATCATTATCATTTTACTAGAGGCCCGGTGCATGAAATTCTTGCCCAGTGGGGGGGTGTCCCTCAGCCCAGCCTGTACCCTCCCCAATCTGGGACCCCTCGAGGGATGTCCGACTGCCTGACTGCCCGTTTAGGCCCGATCCCAGTGTGGGATCGGGCCTAAACGGGCAGTCGGACATCCCTCTCACAATCCAGGACTGCTGGCTCCCAACTGCTCGCCTGCTTGCCTTCCTGATTGTCCCTAACCACTTCTGCCTGCCTGCCTGATCACCCCCTAACCACTCCCCTGCCAGCCTGTTTTCCCCTAACTGTCCTCCCCTGCAGGCCTGGTCACCCCTAACTACCCTCCCCTGAAGGCCTGGTCACCCCTAACTGCCCTCCCCTGAAGTCTGGTTCCCCCACCCCTAACTGCCCTCCCCTGCAGGCCTGGGTTCCCCCCCAACTGCCCTCCCCTGAAGGCCTGATCACCCCTAACTGCCCTCCCCTGCAGACCTGATCACCCCTAACTGCCCTCCCCTGCATGCCTGGTCCCCCCCAACTGCCCTCCCCTGAAGGCCTGATCACCCCTAAATGCCCTCCCTTGCAGACCTGATCACCCCTAACTGCCCTCCCCTGCAGGCCTGGTCCCCCCCAACTGCTCTCCCCTGCAGGCCTGGGTCCCCCCCCAACTGCCCTCCCCTGCAGGCCTGGTCACCCCTAACTGCCCTCCCCTGCAGGCCTGGTCTCCCCCAACTGCCCTCCCCTGCAGCCCTGGGTCCCTCCCAACTGCCTTTCCCTGCAGGCCTGGTCGCCCCCAACTTCCCTTCTCTGCCGGCTTGGTCACCCCTAACTGCCCTCCCCTGCTGGCCTGATCGCCCACAACTGCCCTCCCTTGCTGGCCTGGTCCCTCCCAACTGCCCTCCCTTGCTGACCATCTTGTGGTGGCCATCTTGTGTCCACATGGGGGCAGGATCTTTGACCACATGGGGACAGCCATCTTGTGTGTTGGAGTGATGGTCAATCTGCATATTACTCTTTTATTAGATAGGATAGAGGCCTGGTGCATGGGTGGGGGCCAGCTGGTTTGCCCTGAAGGGTGTCCCGGATCAGGGTGGGGGTTCCCTTGGGGTGTGGGGCAGCCTGGGCGAGGGGCCTGTGGTGGTTTGCAGGTTGGCCACGCCCCCGGCGACCCAAGTGGAGGCCCTGGTATCTGGGGTTTATTTATCTTTTACAATTGAAACTTTGTAGCCTGGAGCGGAGCCAAGTCTTCTGCTTGCTCCACGGAGGCAGCAATTTCTCTTGGGATTTATGTATCTTCTATAATTGAAACTTTGTAGCCTTAAGTGGAGGCCAAAGCAGGCCAGGGCTGCAGAAGCTTGGCTTCCTCCATCACTGGGGGCAACCCTAGCCTCCTGCTCTTTCCAGCTCCATGGCTGCTGCCATTTCTGTTTGGGTTTATGTATCTTCTATCATTGAAACTTTGTAGCCTTGAGTGGAGGCCTAGGCCGGCAAGGGCAGGCGGAAAGCTTGGCTTCCTCCATTGCCGGGGAAACCCAAGCCTCCCTCCTGCTCTCTGTGGCCGTAGCCATCTTGGTTGGGTTTATTTGCATATTTGCTCCTGATTGGCTGGTGGGCATGGCTTGTGGGCATGGCTTGTGGGTGTTGCGGAGTGATGGTTAATTTGCATATTACTCTTTTGTTAGATAGGATAGTGGAGAACAGACCCAAAGTCCTATAATAGAAGAGCCAGGATTCACACCTCAGAGTTATGTCTCCAGCATCTGTACTCAAAACTGCTATAATGAGCTACGGCAGGTTGGTTGGGTGTGGTGCTAGTCTGTGATGGGTTAATAGAAGTAACTCTCACTCAGACATTGTTTTTAATGTGTTTTTTTATTTTTTTATTTTAGAGAGAGAAGAAGGTAGAGGAGAGAAACATCGATTGGCTGCCTCTTGCATACCCCCTACTGGGGATCGAGCCCGCAACCCAGGCATGTGCCCTGACTGGGAATCGAATCAGTGACCTCTTGGTACATAGGATGACAGTCAACCAACTGAACCACACTGGCCAGGGCTCAGACATTGGCTTTGTTAGGGACAGTGAAAAATAAGGTTCATAGTGTGTCCCAGAGAGAGGAACTTAGACCTTGATTGTGTGAGTGTTAGGTTGAATCAGGCAGGAGCAGTGATCTCTTTATGTGCCCTGAACCAGAGAGCATACTGGTTGTACAGAAGTATTATAGAACAAGGTGGGTTTATTATTCAACAAGCTGCAAAAGCCAAAAGTTTGAGTATCATTTTTTTAAATAAATCTTTATTGTTCAGATTATTATAGGTTTTCCTCTTTTTTTCCCCCCATAGCTCCCCTCCACCTGATTCCCCACCCCACCCCACCCCATGCCCTTACCCCCCGCCACTGTCTTCATCCATAGGTGTAAGATTTTTGTCCAATCTCTTCCCGCACCCCTCACACCCCCTTCCCCCTGAGAATTGTCAGTCCACTCCCTTTCTATGTCCCTGATTCTATTATATTCACCAGTCCATTCTGTTCTTCAGATTTTTTATTCACTTGATTTTTAGATTCACTTGTTGGTTGGTATGTATTTGATGTCATTTTGTTGTTCATAATTTTTATCTTTACCTTTTTCTTCTTCTTCCTCTTCTTAAAGAATACCCTTCAGCATTTCATGTAATCCTGGTTTGGTGGTGATGAACTCCTTTAGCTTTTTCTTGTCTGTGAAGCTCTTTATCTGGCCTTCAACTCTGAATGATAGCTTTGCTGGGTAGAGTAATCTTGGTTGTAGGTTCTTGCTGTTCATCACTTTGAATATTTCTTGCTACTCCCTTCTGGCCTGCATAGTTTCTGCCGAGAAATCAGCTGACAGTCGTATGGGTACTCCCTTGTAGGTAACTAACTGTTTTTCTCTTGCTGCTTTCAAGAATACCCTTCAGCATTTCATGTAATCCTGGTTTGGTGGTGATGAACTCCTTTAGCTTTTTCTTGTCTGTGAAGCTCTTTATCTGGCCTTCAACTCTGAATGATAGCTTTGCTGGGTAGAGTAATCTTGGTTGTAGGTTCTTGCTGTTCATCACTTTGAATATTTCTTGCTACTCCCTTCTGGCCTGCATAGTTTCTGCCGAGAAATCAGCTGACAGTCGTATGGGTACTCCCTTGTAGGTAACTAACTGTTTTTCTCTTGCTGCTTTCAAGATTCTCTCTTTGTCTTTAGCCCTTGGCATTTTAATTATGATGTGTCTTGGTGTGGTCCTCTTTGGATTCCTCTTGTTTGGGGTTCTCTGAGCTTCCTGGACTTGTAAGTCTATTTTTTTCATCTGGTAGGGAAAGTTTTCTGTCATTATTTCTTCTAATAGGTTTTCAATATTTTGCTCTCTCTCTTCTTCTGGCACCCCAAAAATTCGGATGTTGGTACGCTTAAAGTTGTCCCAGAGGCTCCTTATACTATCTTCATATTTTTGGATTCTATTTTCTTTTTGTTTTTCTGGTTGGGTGTTTTTTGTTTCCTCATATTTCAGATCTTTGGTTTGATTCTTGGGGTCCTTTGACCTACAGTTGAATTTCTGTATATTCTTTATTTCAGACAGTGTATGCTTAATTTCTGACTGGTCCTTTTCCATTTTTTTGGCATTCTCATTAAGGTCCTTGAAGGTCTCACTAAGCTCCTCGGAGGTCTCATCAAGTTTCTCGGTGGTTTTTAGAAGATTCTTGAGTAACGTTATAAATGTGGTTCTGAACTCTATGTCATCCAGTAGTTTGCTTTCCTCCATTTCTTTCATTTGTGACATGTTTCTTTGTCTCCGCATTTTGTTGATTCCCTGTGTTGATGGAGTGGCTTTGTGTGGTAGGTGACCTATAGGGGCCAGTAGCTCAGCCTCCCCAATCACCTGAGGTGGATGCTCTTGGTACACCCCTTTGTGGGCTAAGTGCAAGGTCTTGGTGTAGTTAAGCCTTGATTTCTGTTGGTACACTGGGAGGAATTGACCTCCAGGCCAATTGGCTGTGAGGACCCGCTGTGTCTATAATGGAAGAACTGCTGCGCTGGAGACACACTTATGGTGCAGGACTTGCTTCAGTGGGGCTTTGGTGCTCACTGAGTCTGCCTCTTGAATGTGTCACTTATGGATGTGAGGAGTTGAAATCTGGTGTCTCACACTGACCACTAGGTACACTGGATCTTCAATGGGGTGCAGGTCAGCTACTGTCTGAGGCCACCCAGCAGGAGCTACAGCGAGAACTACAGTTTTCTCCTCTTTGCTTGGGGTTTGGAGGTTTTGGAGCTGTCTGAACTGGGCTGCAATTTTGCTAGGTTAAGCTGCAATAGGGCAGGCCATTCATATGCTAAAGCCTCTGCTTGGAGCTTGGGTGGGTTCGTAGATTGTGCGGGGAGGGGTCTCAGGGCGTCACTAGGCTAGGGCGTGGCAAACAGCGATGGCTGCCAGTAAGCTGGCTCTGTGTCCCCGCGTCTCGCGCCCCAGTGCAGTAAACAATTATTCCTGTGCACAGTCCTGCAAGCAAGCCACTCTCACTTTCCGACCCGATGGCAGACAGTCCAGCTTCTCCCCTTAGGAGTTTGGGTCCCCCGCGTCTCCCCAGAAACTGGAGTTTGGAAGTTCGGAGTAATCGGGAGCTTATCTCCCTTCAGGTTGAAAAAAGCAGCGCTCCCAGTCGCCCGCCACCAGCCCGATTTGCGCGCCTCCGTACCTCAGCTTTTCAGTGCTTGTGCACGTCTCAATGCTCTTTTCTCTTTCCTTCTAGTTGTAGAACTTCCACTCAGCCAGCTTTCCCGTGGTTCTGGGTGATAGACGTTTTGTCTTTTAGTTGTAGTTTTGAAATTGTTGTGCGGGGCAGCAGTTTAGGTGTTTACCTACGCTGCCATCTTGGATCCTCTCCTTGAGTATCATTTTTGATGTTCTCATTCTCATAACCTGTCAATCACTGTGTTTTATTAATTCGCTCTCCTATATACATTTCATATTTATCTACTCGTAATTTTCTTCAGCTCCATACATAGCTTGCCTAGCTTATTTAAGTCTCCTAAACTGGCCTTCCTGCCATTAGTCTTGTTTTTCTTGAATCCATTTATTCTGCACACTGACTGAATGGGTTTTCTAAAACACAAATCTAATGAGGTCATACCTCTTCTTATAATCTTTAAATTGTTTTCTTCTACCTTCAGAACATTCTTAATGAACACTACAAGGCTTTCGCTTCTTCATTCTCTGTCCATTCTCTCTTTCTTTTTCTAATCTGCAGCCATAATAAACATCCTGTTTTCTTTAAATGCTTTTATAATAGCTATTTGTTGAATAAGTAAATAAATTCTTATCTTACCAAGATTAAAAAAATTTAATCATGAAAGTTACAGTACTACAAACTAGGGCGGCTCAGGACAACAGAAATATTTATTGCTCAGTTCTGGAGGTTAGAAGTCTGAAATCAAGATATGGACAGGGTTGGTTCTTTCTGAGGGTTGTGAGGGAGAATCTGTACCAGAGTTCTCTCCTAGCTTTTAGCACTCTTCATTCTTTGGCTTATCAATGGTGTTCTCCCTGTGTCTTCACATCATCTACCCTCTATGCATGTCTCTGTTCAAATTTCCCCTTTTGATAAGAGGACAACCATATTGGAAGAGAGGTCACCCTAATAACCACATTTTATCTTATCATCTGCAAAGACCATCTTTGTAAAAAAAGGCACATTTATAGCTACTGGGAGTTAGGACCTCATGTTTTTAGAAGACACAATTCAACCTATAACAACATCTTTCCTGATATAATCTATTTCAGAAACTGGTCCTAATATGAGGTGACAGGAGAAGATTTGACTTTGGGTGGTAGGCACATGATGCAATATACAGATTTTGTAACATAGAAATCCACACATGAAACTTATATGTTTATTATGACCAAGGCCACCCAACCAATGAAAAAAAAAAACAAACTAAAGAAAACCCTGACAAACAAATATAGATCTAGACACATAGAAGCATGCAACAGACTGACAAATATCAGAGGGAAGGAGGGGCAGGAAGAGATCAACCAAAGAACTTAGATGCATATATACATAACTAGAGGCCCAATGCATGAAAATCGTGCAAGAGTAGGCCTTCCTTCCCTCAGCTGCCGGCACTGGCTTCCCTCTGGCATACGGGACCCGGGCTTCCCTCACAACCCTGGCTTTGTCTGGAAGGATGTCCAGTCTAATTAGCATATTATGCTCTTATTATTATAGATTGCTGTACACAGATAGTAGTGTGGTTAAAACCTAGGGAGGGGGTAGGGTCAGGGTGTAGGGAGTTCATGGGGGGGGGGGAAGGGACATCTGTAATACTTGCAACAATAAAGATAAATTTTAAAAAATTAATAAATAAAATTCAGTAAAAATTGAAAAAGAAACGTTGGACACAGATAAGGGCACTCTCAGGAATAATTCTACCATTTTAAATAATTTGTTAGCATTTTGGTGTGTTTTCCTTTGTTCATTTGTGTAAGTACAGTAGGAATCCTTATCAGGAGTGTCTTTGGAACAGAGGTCCTTTCTCTAGGCATCCTGTCAAAGACATTGACTAGGACCCAGAACAGTTCTGGAACCCAGAATGCAGTCATCAAATAAATGCTCTCTGAATGAAGGACTGTACACGGCACCAGAGAAGTGGAAGTGCCTTCCGTTGCAGTGGACAGCAGAGTGGAAGGGGCGCCTGCTTGGCAAGGATGCCTTGCTGCTTGTTCACACTGCTGCTTCTAGATGCCACCCCCATGACTTTTATGAAGTTATATGCTTTTCCAAGAAAAATATTAATGTTCTTATCATTTTATCAAAAGAGGCTATTTTGGACTCTAATTGAAAATGAAAATTCAAGAAAATTGAAGGCTGGTTATGACAGTAAAGGGACAATTATATTTTTCTAGGCCTATTTTCTTTCCTAGTTAAGCATTTGAAAATTTTATTTTGCCTCTTTTTTCCCCTATTTTTCTTGTTCTTTTACCTATACTTCTTTATTTTCTCCCATGTACAGATGGTACAGTCTTCTCTGATTGTGCTCTCAAACTCCCGAGGACAAACAAATGAAAATGCAACAGGACTTGAGTGAGGGCTGGATTCACTTGGCGTAGTTCAGAGACCTGACCTATGTGTGTGTCGGGGGATCTTTCTGGGGAAGAGACAATCCTTAGGCAGGCAATAGGTGTGTGTGTGTGGGTGCACATGGCTTTTCCAACTTCTGCTCAAAATGACCTAATGTGCTTCTTTATGATGGTGCTATCACTTTGCGTGGCTAATCTTTTAACAAATACAGGGGGGGCAAAAGTAGGTTTATACTTGTGACTATGCAAAACTTTATTCTTTTTTTTAAAAAAATATATTTTATTGATTTTTTTACAGAGAGGAAGGGAGAAGGAGAGGGATAGAGAGTTAGAAACATCGATGAGAGAGAAACATCGATCAGCTGCCTCCTGCACACTCCCTACTGGGGATGTGCTCACAACCAAGGTACATGCCCTTGACCGGAATCGAACTTGGGACCCTTCAGTCCACAGGCTGATGCTCTATCCACTGAGCCAAACCGGTTAGGGCGCAAAACTTTATTCTTGTATTATTTATTAATTATTGTATTATAACTGTAAATCTTCTTTTGATCACCCCTATACATTGGAACCCCTATGCCCGTGAGAAAGTCTATACTTACTATAATATGAAATTGCTTTTCAATGTTTTTGGTTGTCTAGCACTGTGCCTTTCCAAGTACCTCCCACCTCAAGAGCTGTAAGGACCAGACCTTGCTTTTCTCTAGTCTCAAAAGTTGAGCCTCAATAAACCACTTTTAGAAGTTACTTAAAACTATTGAGGTATCATGGTGGAGTGGCGGGGGAAAACCAAGTATGGAGCCTGGTAGGAGTGAGGAGATGCATGTTATAGCTCCTGAACTGAAACCAATTCACTGTGTTGATATTCAACATGTTGCTTCCTCTCTCAGTGCTGTTTCCTCATCTTTACAGATGAGAATTGGGCAATACTAGATAATTCTTGATATTTCAGCTCTGAAGTGTTCCAGGGTTGTCCCTATTGTTAATATTAAGCAGATGTTCCTTCCAAATACTATCAAGAGAAGAAGTCCATGTGACTCACTCTGGACCCACAGCCCTCAGGATGACTCTAGGGAACTGGGCAGGGCATATTACAAATACTCAGTACATTTTTTTTTTGAATAAACAACTGAGTGACACTCCCTGGGTTCTGGGGTTAAATATAAATAAATTATGATTCCAGAGAGGCACAGGCAGATACAATACAGTGTGAGAAACACTTATATTAAAGACTTGAGCCAAGAGCGTTGGCAACACAGAGAAGGGGGACACACTGAACTGCCTGAAAGGTGTGTGGGTTGTGTTTGTGTGTGTATGTGTGCGAGTGCACATATGCTATGGAGGGAAGTTAAGGGAAGGCTTCACAGGGTAAGTAAACTTTATGTTGGAGAAGTGGATGAAGGGAACTCCAGGTAGAATGAGAGAGAACGCTTACAGAACAACCACCAACTCACTGTGGCTTGAATGCAGGCTTCCAGGTGATATGGAGGTGGGAAGTAGTGGGAAGAAAGGCAGGGGTTGGATCACAAGGGTCCTTTTAGGACAAGTTAAGGAGGTTACTCCTGTGGGCAAATAGGAACCATAGACATTTTTAAAGGCCATTTGATGAGATCAAAACCCCAGGGCTAATTTTTGTTCAAGATGCTGGCAGACGAGGAAAGTGTCTTCTCTCCTGTAGCCAGAATATGGGGACACTTTAAAAAGTATATTTTTATTGATTTAAGAGAGGGAGGGAGGGAGGGAGGGAGGGAGGGAGAGAGAGAGAGAGAGAGAGAGAGAGAGAGAGAGAAAGAAGCATTAATGATAAGAGAGAATCATTGATCAGCTGCCTCCTGCATGCCGCCTACTGGGGATGGAGCCCGCAATGTGGGCATGTGCCCTGACCGGGAATCACACCATGACCTCCTGGTTCATAGGTCAATGCTCAACCACTGAGCAACACCAGCTTGGGCTGGAGACACTTTTTTTGGGTTATGTCTGGACAGAGGTTTGTAAAGTGACCCAATGCTGCCTCTTTATGAGCCAGAGTTCAACTTCTGAATCTCCCGGGGATTAAGGTGCTTCTTGGAACAAGATACTCACTCAATTTCTGTTGGTATAGGCACCTATTTTACTGGCTCTCTGTGCAGGTGAGACTAGGAAGAACATGAATGTAAGTATCAAATATTCTAAAGAACATGTGGATTAAGTTGGTGAAAAGTGAAATTTCTCTCCTTCATGAGTAATGCCTTTTAAAAAATTAGAAACTTTACAATAATAGTGAGAAAGCCCCAAAGACCGTGGAGATGTTTTTGAATACTAAAACACCCACATGTGCATGGTCAGAGTGATAAAAGACGTGTTTTCTAACTGGAATGCATTGACATCTTAAAAGGCTTCCTTTGTTATACTTAAACTTGCATGTCAAAAATTATTCCCTGCATACAATTTATTCTCCATTCAGTGTTACCACACAGTGATGTTGCTATAAAGCAAGACAGCACACTTTTAAGGTCTATGTAAGCTGTGATTGTTGAACAAGAATCTTGACAATGCCAGGCTAATCTCTTCTGATTGGTGCTGGATTGATATGGTCTGACAACATAAACCCATGCTGGAATATTCTAATCCATCACCTGGCGTAAGAGGCATTTTACCTTGGGCTTTACAGGAAGAGAATCCATTTGCATCTGTGTTTCTAAGTGAGATTTTCTAGGGGCATGAATGTTCCAACTTGCCACCATCTCTATAAGGAGGGATCACAACAGGCAGTCTTGAAATTAAAGAAACAGCAACATGTTTGTATAGATGTGTCTGCACTTTCATTCAGAACCACTGTGACCCTGATTGTCTTTGAAATCTTTCCTTTGTGTGATGTTTCACAATTTGCTCTCTATCACATGAAAAAATCTGGGCTAGGGTAAAGATCTTCACAAAATGGCCTTTACCATAACAATATTCTCCTTAAATAGTCCTTCATTTCTCAGTGGAAATGCAAGGGACCAGACATTATGGAGTAGAGACAAGTCTGTCCCATGCTCCCTGTCAGTGTTCCAACCTGCAGAATTCATGAGCATGCTGCCCTGGTGGCAGTTTCATGCCACTAAGTATGGGGAGAGGTGTTATGCAGTAATAGACAAGTAAACAGGTATTAGAATTGGTACCTGGACAACCTTGAATAATTTATTTAACATGAAAGCTCAGTTTTTTTTTTCTTTGAAAGGGGCTAATGATAGTAATATTGATAATCTGTTAACTACTTTTTACTTGCTGAGCATTTGTATACATACATAATTATACATCATATATACATGGATATACAATCACTTTTCATTATTCATGGTAGTGATGTTCTATAAAATCACTGCAGACACTGGACCTGCAAATATTGAAGAATTGTTTCTAGGGGAAATAGAGGGTTAAGTTCCTGACAGTCTCTGGTCACACTATTTTCATCTACCAATCATTACAGAACCTGGTTTCGAAGTGTGTTTCTTTTTAAAGACCTTAATATATTCATTAACATTGAACTCACAGCCAGCCAACAGCACCGTTATCCTGTCTGAATGAAGCTTATCTAATAACACATGATTTTTGTCTGTGAGGCACATCACAGTCTTTTGTGCTGAGGAGCACTAGACAGCCCGGCAGCACTATGCTTGGGATCATTTTGAACAGCAAAATCACCAACAAAAATAAGAAAAGCATGGCACTAAATATACCATGAAAAGCCACCTGTTTTTAGTATGAGAGCTGAACAAGAAGGCATAGTGCAGTCTTGTTTGACCTCAGCTAGGATTGTGTGTTTTGACTGGGTCACATTTTCACCACTCTGCGCATGTCCGTGAATGACTGCAGAAGAGCAGCAAATATTAACTTGGGGCTTACAAATAAATTTAGCAAGCAGGGGAATCAGCAAATATGGAGTCTGTGCATAATGAGGATCAAGTGTATGTAAAATCTCATTTAGAGAGCAGAGTTGCGTAGTGGAAGCGTGCTGGGCACACAAGATCTCATTTAATTATCACAATACCTCTATTGTGTAGGATTAGATGTGTGTTCTTGACCATTCCACAAAGCTGCTCTACTACTGCTTCTTAACTTTTTTTTTTTTAAATATATTTTATTGATTTTTTACAGAGAGGAAGGAAGAGTGATAGATAGTCAGAAACATCGATGAGAGAGAAACATCGACCAGCTGCCTCCTGCACACCTCCCACTGGGGATGTGCCCGCAACCAAGTTACATGCCCTTGACCGGAATCGAACCTGGGACCTTTCAGTCCGCAGGCTGATGCTCTATCCACTGAGCCAAACCGGTTTTGGCTTAACTTTTGAATGTTAAATGAGATAATGTGTATAGCAACAATATTATTTGAAGTCTCTGATTTCCTCTTTTGCATTGTTTTGGGCATGACTTTCCTCTATTCTCCAGCGGCATTGGTTTGCCTCAGAGAGAATGGAGAAATTATAGTAGAGATGCTAAGAGAAAGAGAGAGCCAGTGATGCAGCCACCACTATTACAGTGCTTATTAGTTGCAGGTACTGTTCTTTGTGCTTTACATACATTAATTCAATCCTCATAATAGACCTACAAGACAGGTACAATTATATAATATCACGCAAGCAATCTGGCCACTTATGCTTTATGGTACATCACAGCAGTCAGGTTTTGACATGCAGAGTATAAGGTTTTATTAGTCCAGAACAAAAAGTGTGCTCAAGCAAAACAGTAATTCCTTAGAGAAGTAATTCCTTGCTTACAAATTAAGATCAAAGCCTGGTGACTAGAGATTTCCTTTGTAATGTACAGAGACTGCTCCTCCTCTTTTAGGGCATGGGGACTCCATGAAGGAACAGGATGCAATGCAGATTGGAAGAAATCAAACAGTTTGTCTCTTTTTCCATGGTAGTCTGTGGGAAGGAGTAGGCAAAAGCAGAAAATCAATTAGTTACTTGGGTTATGGCTCTACATGTACTTTCCCATTGCCAGTCAAGGTCAAAATCCTGAAGAAGGGATATATTAGATATATTGAAGGGAAAGTAGAAAGAAGGAGTTTTGTAGGAAACAGTCTTGTATTATGCCCTGTGTATCTGAGAACATCGTTGCTGTAGTAGGGTTAGGCAGAGAGAGACCTGAATCAGGGTCGCTGCCGGTAGCTGTGCAGGGGGTGAGTGCACGACTGACTCCGCAGGTCACTGCATACTTAGGCTTTGATGGGAATGCTTTGCTGTAATTTGCGGTGGTCCCGGTCTGAATTGGCTTTTGGGAGTCTGTTTTGGCTCCTACGTGTGGTAAGGAAATGTCCAGAAAGTCCCCTGTGCCTCATGGAGGTGTATGGATCGAGGTTGATGTGGCTAGCAGGCAGCACTCTCAGAATGGGTAACTCCCTGGAATAGAAATCAAGTGGGAGTCTTGTGCTCAGAGGGATGTACTGTGCTAGCAAGAGCTGAAGGAGGGCCAGTTCAGCAGAAAGGACCTGCAGACCTGATGGAGCTGAGAGAAGGGATCCAAGCTCATTGGCCACAGACCTCATAGTTGATGCCCACAGGATGAGTAATGACCAAGTCAGTATAGGACCAGGGTGCAGTAAAGCCCAGAAAGGACTCCGAGCTGAGTGCCTACTATGCTTTGGATTATAACGATGGCTAAAATATAGGCTTTGCTTTCAAATTCCTTAGGCTTATAGGAAATCCAGACTGACGTACATAAATGTAAATAATGTTGGTAATATGGTATTAAAAGTGTGTCTGAGATAACATGGTGGGGGGACACACGGGAGGGCAGAGCAGGCAGGAGAAACTTCACAGGAGAGGTGATGCCCTCTTGGGCTTCGAAGGATGATTGGGATTTTGTCAGGCTGACTAGGTGGGAAGAGACTTGATGAAAGGTGGAGGGCCCGGTTTATGCAAAGGGTTGGGGATGTGAGAGAATCTGGGCTCTCTAGGCAGGAATATGATCCATTTCTTGGACTTATGAGCAGTACAGAAGTACTTAGGATTTGCTTAGTAATCTTATCTATGAATTTGTGTTTTGTCAGTGAAGTTGGTGGGACAAAAGAGCATGTGCTAGGGACTTGGAACAGTGGCTCACCCTGGGTCCCGCCTCCCTATAAGGGAAACTTGGTCACCTACTCCCCATATCCTGGCTCATAGGGCCTTGCCTGGCTTCTCTCTTCCCCCCATTACTCCCTTAGCTAGTGACCACTGATGCCCTCTGCCCCAGTGGGGATCTGGGTGTGGGGGCTGGGAGGCCTGGGGTAGGAGCATGCGCCACACCACATCTTGGAGTGGGGGCATGCTGGTGGCCATCCATGTCCTGAGCTGGCAGCACCACAGTGCATTGTGCAGGGCAGTTGGTGGGGGTTAGCCTCTTGCCCATACTTGTTCTAAATACTTAGCACATCCTGGCCTGGGTGTTGCCCACCTATAGTGGATGGAGGTAGCAGGTCAGTCCCATCCTGGTGGAAGGGGAAACTGGCAGCCAGGGCTGTGCATGTTCCACTTCGCCCGGCACCTGTGAGGGTTTGAACGCTTCCTGCAAATGTTCCCATGCCCGGGGAGCGTGGCATTAAATGGCAAACAACACCATGGCAGGTCAAGAGAGAGACTGTGGAACACAAAGTATTTTTTATTTCATAACTTTTAATACTTTTTCCCACACTTTTTTTTTTTTTAAACAAGGGACCTAGAATTTTCATTTTGCACTCTGCTCCAAAAGTTATGTAGCAAGTCCTGAGTTTGGGGGAAGGGATGGATGGATGAATGAATGAATGAATGGATGGGAAGGGACAGTTCTAAGTGCAGACCCCAAGCCACTGCATCTTCCTGCCTCCTATTAGGGTACTAAGTGACATCACATTACAGGAGCGCTAATTCAGTTCTCATTTTACAAATGAATAAGGTTCACAATAATCATTCCAATTCACCTGGGAAACAAATGACAGAGCCAGTGTCAGAGATCCCAGCTCTAGGATTCACCCTGTTGTCAACCCTGGAGGCACCCACTCCTCCTTAACCCTCCACAGCCAGGGTGATATACAAAACACAAGGTTGTGGGGAGGGGGCAATGGTAAGATATGTACACATATAATACTTTAATAAAAAATATGTTAAAAAAACACACAAACAAACAAACAAAAAAACAAAACACAAGGTTAACACAAAGGAAAGGAGGAATGTGTTAAATCATACCCTAGTGGCCTAGGAGAGTTAATACCTGTTCCAACGCAGGCAGTTTACTGGCCAGCAACAGAAAGAAGAATATGGAGTCAGGAGATTATAAACTCTGGAGTTGGTGGTGTTGGGGGAGTCTGAGATTATATGGCCCAACCCTAACAGACAATGAAATGGACTTGAGGTAAAGTGACTCACACAAAGTCATTCAGTTACTTGCTTCCAGAGCTGGACTTGACTCAGGTTTTCTGATTTCAAGGCCAATGCTTTTCTAACTCTCCTGTCTTTGAGCCCAATAACGAATAAAAGTGACCATAAATCTGGTGGCAAAGAATTCACTTGACATTTGTATAGCACCATATATTTGTAGCTTCAGAGTGATGTTTTTTCTTTTTCCTTCTGGACAAGAAACTTTAGTGGCCTGATATTTAGGCAGACCAATGTTTTTTGAGGATGAAATTTATGAAGCATACAAAATTGGCCCCTAATCAGCAGGGTTTCCCAGCTTGGATCTGGACACAAGCAATAAGAAATAGAGCCTCCTCTTCTGGAACAGGGGCTGTTTCAGCCTCGCAGAGGCAGCAGTGCATTAACACAATTCGCCCGGCTGGTCTCTTGGAGTAGGTGTGAAGGACTTGCTGGAATGGGCCAGGGGCAGCTGAGGAAACCACATGCCCTTCTGCAGTAGTAATACAAAAAGACAATGCTCTGGAAATTCCTTCCAAGATGGTCTATTTATTATAATCCAGGGTAGTTTTGCTTGCTGTCTAGGGCCAGTGCTTTCCCCTATTAGGTCAAAATAAATCTTTGGAACTATGAGAACAGCCCGAGGAATCCCAAATGAACAGAGTAGATAGATGATATAGTAGCTCAGACCACTTGGCTAGGTGTTAAAGTGAGACGTAAAGTGGAGTGGATTATTTTTCCCAAAGAGTGGTCTTGCCGCCAACTGTCAGTTAATAAGTCCCTCGCTACTTCTGGGATCTTGAATGAGATGGAGATGCTTGCTTAGACATAAGAATACTCTTTCATTGTTGGACTCATTTCTGGGATGTGACTTGGAGGGAATTGTGTCATACCTCCAGTGTCCTGACCTGGAGTTTTAGTGTTAGCTGGTTCCATTTTGAGCCCCACTCAGTGCTCCCCTGCTCCCTCTCCATCACTTAAAGCCTTGTGCTGACTGTATCTATTGCACCCTAGATAGATTCTTAGAGTGCTATAACTTGGAGGAGACTTTGGGTCCTGTTGATCACGTTCCTTATTTTATAGATGGGGAAACTGGGGACCAGAGAAGTTTAGTCACTTATTCCAAGTGATCCAGTTTGTTGGTGGTAGGTTGGGGATAGAACCCATGTTTCTTCCCTCTATTCCATGGTACCTGGACATATACCTATTACATATCCTATATAATAAAAGGCTAATATGCAAATAGACCGAACGGCAGAACAACTGAACAACTGGTCGCTATGACGTGTGCTGACCACCAGGGGGCACGCGGAACATGGCGGGCATCGGCCACGGCAGGATGGTGGAGTGAGTGGGGGTGCCAGACCAAGGCAGGGTGCCAGTTGCTGTCATTGCAGCAAGCCTCTGGTGGTTACTGAAAATTCTTTGCTCCCGTGTGCCGCAGTCCTGCCTGGCGCTTGCACCCGCTGCCCACGCTTGGCGCTGGTCCCAATCGCTCTGTGCCATCAGCGGGTGTGAGCAGTGGCTAAGAGCCCTGATTGCCCCTGAGGGCTTCTCTACCTCCCCCTGCTCCTAGGGGCAATCAGGGCAGCAGCTGCTGCTCGCACCTGCTGATGGCGCCAGCCCCGCTTGCACCTGCTGCTGGTGCCAGCCCCAATTGCTCCGTGTGGTCAGCAAGTGTGACCAGGGCCAATGCCATCAGTGCATGGGAGAGGTGGTGGGAGCAGCTGTTGCTGGCAGACAGGGGACTGGGGGCTGCCGTGGGAGGGGCCAAGTGGGGGTGCGGAGGATGGGCCAAGATCCACCCCTGTGCCCACCGCAGCCTCGCAGCCCACAGTTTCTTTCAAGGTGCACGAATTCATGCTCTAGGCCCCTAATATTTTAATAATTTGAGGAGAAACTCTTGAAATGATAAACTTGGCTTTCAGGTATAGGATTTTAAATAACGCTTTGGAAGGCTGTTTCCAGTGAACTCTGGTACTTGATAACCCCGATACCCTTTGGATTTATGTCATAGGATTGCTGTGGATGTGAAATAGACAGGTGCCTTGACTTATTTATTTTTTATTGATTCTTCAGTAACAGGAAGCAGAAATATCTCCTCTAGGGCAGGACCCTGTGTTATTTATTGTTAACATCACAGTGCCTAGCATAAAGTAGCTACTCAAAGGGTTCATGGGTTTCTGGGGTAGCTCAGCAGAAACTCTTGTCTATCACATTGTCACTAACTACTTAAAGGTAGTTGATCAGAAGACATGCTATTGATTGGAGTATATCGGAGCAAAGAGAACATCAGAGAAAATATGGCCTTACTGCTTTTTGATCTTGGAGAATTCATTTAACTTTTTTGAACTTGAACTTTCTTATCTATAAGAGAGTCAGATTAGAACACTTAAGTTTCTTTCCTGTACTAACATTACATGATTAAAAAGAAAGAAGAAACCCAAATCCTGGACCATAGACTTTTAAATAATAAGAATTTTGATTGAGACATCATCTATGCACGTCTTTGGCTTGTTCTGTAGATATAATATATGGGAAAAGGGTTGTTTAGTTCTGAAAATCAGAAACACTTGGGTTTAAGTGACTTTATAATTGTATAGGCCAGTGGTCGGCAAACTGCGGCTCGCGAGCCGCAGTTTGCCGCTCTGTTGACTGAGTTTGCTGACCACTGGGATAGGGGCTTAATCACAAGGAACAACAACAGCCTGTAATTATTGGAATCAAGAGTCTAGGTCAGTGGTTGGCAAACTCATTAGTCAACAGAGTGGCAAACCGCGGCTCGTGAGCCGCATGTGGCTCGCGAGCCGCAGTTTGCCGACCACTGGTATAGGCTAATCATTTCTTCTTGGCCTAATGAACAACAGTAACAATACCAGTGGATTAGAAAACTGTGGTACATCTACACAATGGAATACTATGCTGCTATAAAAAAGAAGGAATTCTTACCATTTGCAACAGCATGGATGGAACTGGAGAGCTAAGTGAAATAAGCCAATCAGTGAAAGAAAAATACCACATGATCTCACTCATTTATGCATAATAAAGAACGTTATAAACTGATGAACAAAAATAGATACAGAGGCAGAGAAGCATCGAGCAGACTGTCTAACGACAGTGGGAAGGCTGTGGAGGATTGGAGGGTGGAGGGGGAGGTAAGAGATCAACTGAAAGGCTTGTATGCATGCATATAAGCATAACCAATGGACACAAGACACTGGGAGGGGGGTGAGGGCATGTGCGGGGGGGTAGGGGTGACTGGGGGAAGGTCAATTGGGAAAAAAAGGGAGACATATGTACTACTTTAAACAATAAAATAAGAAAAAAATTAAAAAAAAACAAAAACAACACCACCATGGAAATCAAAAGCTTTTTAGTGGCTATAGAGAAAAAACCCCCAAGAAATTAATCCTCAACTAAATTAAAATGATATTTGAGAATGGTATTGTTTAATTTAAAAGGGATATTATGTCTATTCAGAAACCCCACAACTTATTCTTGTGTCTACCATAAACCACTGTAGATACCATATTGCTTATTATGTTTAAGCTGAAGAAGATACTATAACTTGCTTTCAGGGTGTTGGATTAGACTTGGGCTCCAGGAATTGATTTATAACTTGAGGTGAAACCATGAAACCACATGGACTTCTGTCTGAGAATAAGTATGACCAATTGCACCTGTATTCCTCAAAGCAAACACTACTAAAATCTCAACTCAGCATACTTTTACTCTCAATAGTATTCTAAAGATATCAATCATACACCTCTTCATGGAAAGAATTCATTTAAGGGGAATTGACAACACTTTGTTATATTTCTCCAAAGTCCAGGCAGTAGGGGTCCAGGCATCAGAGTCTCTTAACTGTGAGAAGAGACATTTAATTCACCTTCTTACTTTACATATTAGGGGCCCAGTGTACGAATTCATGTACCTTGAAAGGAACTGTGGGCCACGAGGCTGTGGTAGGCACAGGGGCGGGACTCGGTCCATCCTCCATGCCCCAGCCCGGCCTCTCCCACTGCAGCCCCAGGTCACCAGCAGCCCAGCTCCCGCTGCCACTGCTCCCATGCACTGACTGCGCCTGCCATGCTCACACCTGCTGACAGCGCGAAGCAATTGGGGCCAGCACCAGCAGTGGGTGCGAGTGGCAGCTGCTGCCCTGATCACCCCTCAGGAGCAGGGGGAGGTGGAGAAGCCCTCAGGGGCAATTGGGGCCGGCAGCTGCTGCTGGCACTTGCTGATGGCGCTGAGGGATTGGCACCGGCGCCAGGCACTGGCAGTGGGTGTGAGCAGCGGCTCCAGCTGCAGGTGCTAGCGGGGCTGGCAGTGGGTGTGAGAGGCGGCTGCTGACCTCGATCTCCCCTCAGGAGCAGGGGGAGGTGAAGCCCTGAGGGGTGATTGGGGCCGGCAGCTGCTCGCTCCCACTGATGGCGCCAAGCGATCGGGGCCAGTGCTGGGCACCAGCATTGGGTGTGAGCGGCAGCTCTGGTGCCGGCAGCGGGTGCAAGTGCCAGGCAGGACCGAGGAGTGCGGGAGTAAAGAATTTTCAGTAACCACCAGAGGCTCGCCCTGATGACAGCGACTGGCACCCCGCCTTGGTCTGGCACCCCCACTCACCTGTTACACCATCCTGCCGTGCCCGATGCCTGCCATGTTCCGCACACGCCCCCTGGTGGTCAGCGCATGTCACAGGGAACGGTTGTTTGGTTGTTCTGTTGTTCCGGATGTTCCGCCATTTGGTCTATTTGCATGTTACCTTTTTATTATATAAGATAATACAGTTGAGACCTAGGGAGGTTATGGGATTTGATTAAGGGCACACAGCTAGTTTGAAATAGTCAGGACCCAAACACATGTCTCCTAACTCCCGGTCCAGGACTCTTTCCTCCACATCCCTGAACTCCCGAGTGTAACCATTACTTAATCCTAAGGTGTGTCTGCCATTTATTGTTTCCTATATGCTGAGGATGTGCTGAGCATTTTACATGCTTCAAGTCATAGAATTAATCCTAAGTATAACTAATTTGACCACTGAGGAAATGGGGCTCATGTGTTTGTATTACATGGCTACTAAGTGGTGAGGCCAGAAGAGAAATTCAGTCAAGTTAATTTGGAGCCTAAGCTAGGGTATATGGGCCACTCAATTAAATTTGAATTTCAGATGAGCAAAACATAATTTTAATTTTTTTAGTGCAATAGTATATCCTGAATATTTCATGGGGCAATTCAAATTTAATCAAGCATCCTATGTTTTTATTTGCTAAATATGGCAACTTTAGCCCAAGCTATCCCAGGGTTCTCCATCCCATGGTTGTTTTTATCTCCTTGAGAAGTACGCTAGGTTCATTTTTCTGCTGCCATTTCTCTGACCCCATGATAACTTGAAATTAAAACCATCCTTTGTTACTAGTTTACATTTTGATTTCTTATAGTTAGAATTTGATCTAAGTCCATTGGAAGCTTGGGCTAAGAAGAGATCTGATTTGGAGTAAAATGGGGTTGCATGTTTCTGGGTATCGGATTTCAGAGGTGCTAGTTTCAACACTGAGAGCTGCTGTGCAAGCGGTTTTCTAAGTTGGGTGGTTTCTTTCCCTGGCTATAAGGCTATGGTTTCTGGTTTTCCACTAGGGTTACCCTTCCTCCTTCTTTACCCCAAGATAATACTATTTTATGTAAACTAGGTCCATGACCTATACGGTATTCAGTTTTACTCCAGGACTTGGACCTGGGGGTATCAGTATAACAGAAATCCTTTGGCCAGGCAAGGTAATTGAAGACTCTGATCATTTGTGTCCCTAGGAATGCATTTTCCCAAACATGAGGAGAAGAAGAATTTTCTTCTTCACTCTTTTCAAGTCCACGCTGTACTGACATCTACAATGAGTCAAAGCCAATGCAAACATACCTCAGGAATTCAGGGAGGTTTCATCATTAGGAAACTTTTGATGTAATTCACTGTGTTTCCCCCCATGAGATCATCTCAATAGACATAAAATAAGCCTTTGATGACTTTCAACACCAATTCCCATGAAAAGAAACTGTAATCTAAGAGTAGAAGGAAAGTTTCTTGGAAAAAAAGAATATACAAGAAACCTATGGCCAGCAACATACTCAATAATGAAATATTAGAGACATTCCCATTAAAGTCAAGAGTAAGGCAAGGATTAAACATTTTCCTGGTTGTGCCAGTCAATACAATGAATGGGGGAAAAAGTAATAAAGTAAGAGAAAAACAACATTGAGACATCACCTACTAGCAAGAAAATCCTGGATGATCAATTGGAAATATTAGGATTAATTAAAGGGAATTCAGGAAGGTATCCAGAAACAGGATTAATACATAAACTAATAGCAACTTACATTTTAACAGTACTATTTAGAAAAATAAATAGGAAAAACTCCATTCAAAATGGAAAATAAATTCCTCTAATGTCATGCAATAAACTGGAGAGGGAATGTAAGGCATATGTACAGAAAATAATACAACTTTCTAGAAGGACAAAAGAAGGTCTGAATAAAAGATGGACCATACATTTCCAGATGAGAATACTATATAGATGTTCATTCTGTCCAAAGGAAACTTTAACCCCTACCCCCAAATCCCAAGTGGGTTCTTTATGTCACAAGTTTACAAGCTAACATCATAAAATTATTCAAACCTGAAAGAAAAATTAGTCACCTCAGGAAATATATAAATAAAAAGCAACAATGAGGTGCCTATCATTTGTCAGATAGTGAGAGAGTTGGTGGGGGTGTAGAAATGGGAATCACATTTGGTTTATGGAATTATAAATTGGTACATATCCTTTCTGAAATTCTACTTGATTGGGGCTATTAAAATTCGAAATGTGTGAGTAAAACTGGATATTCTTACTTAAAAGAAAGTGTTATGCCACTATCTTACACCACTCATAAAAGTTAACCCAGAATCAATTAAAGAATTAAATGTAAGACCGGAAACCATAAAACTCCTAGAAGAAAATATAGGGGAAAAGCTCCTTGACATTGGTCTAGGTCAGGAGTGGGGAACCTTTTTTCTGCCAAGGGCCATTTGTATATTTATAACATCATTCATGGGCCATACAAAATTGTCAACTTAAAAATTAACCTTCTATATTTGGTCAAACAATTAACTTACCACTAATGCCTTGGTAGGGCCAGACCAAATGATTTCTTGGACTTTATATGGCCTGCATGATGAATGTTCCCCACCTCTGGTAGGCAATGACTTCTTGGCTATAACACCCAAACCACAAGCAACGAAAGCATAAGTAAACAAACGAACTAACAAACTAAAAAGCTTCTGCATAGTAAAAGAAACAACAAAATGAGGAGGCAACCTGCAAATGGGAGAAAATATTTGCAGACCATCTGTCTGATGAGTTAATATCCAAAACATATAAGGAGCTCATACAACTCAATAGCAAAGCCCCCCAAATAATCCAATTAAAAAATGGACAAAGGACTTGAACAGACATTTTCCTAAAGACGACATACAAATGGCCAACATGCACAAGAAAATATGCTCAGCATCACTAATCATCAGGGAAATGCAAATCAAAACCACAATGCGATACCACTTCACACCTGTTGGAATGACTAATATGAAAAATGTAAGAGCTAAGTGCTGGTGAGGATGTGGAGAAAAGGGAACCTTTGTGCACTGTTAGTGGGAATGTAAATTGGGATAGCCACCAAGGAAAACAGTTTGAAGGTTCCTCAAAAAATTAAAACCGGGACTACCATATGATCTAGCAGTCCCACTTTTGGGTATATATTCAAAGGAAATGAAAACAGGATATGGAAGAGGGATCTGCACTCTATGTTCATTGCAGCATTATTCACAGTAGCCAAGACATGGAAACAATCGAAGTGTCCACTGAAAGATGAATGGATAAAGAAGATGTATATATACATACACAATGGAATATTATTTAGCCAAACGAATTCCTACTGTTTGTGATAAAATGGATGGACCTTGAGGTCATTATGTTAAGTGAAATAAATCAGACAGAGAAAGGTACTGTGATCTTACTTATATGTGGAATCTCAAAACAAAACAAACCCCCCTCACAACTCATATAAACAGTAGAATGGTGGTTGCCAAGGACTGAGGGTTTGGGGGAAATGGGAAGATGTTGGTCAAAGGGTAAAAACTTCCAGTTATAAGATGATAAATTCTAGAGCATTGGTTCTCAACTTTTTTAATGCCGCGACCCTTTAATACAGTTCCTCATGTTGTGGTGACCCCCAACCATACAATTATTTTCGTTGCTACTTCATAACTGTAATTTTGCTACTGTTAATGAATCGTAATGTAAATATCTGTGTTTTCTGATGGTCTTAGGCGACCCTGCTAGCGGTTCTCAACCTGTGGGTCGCGAAGCACAGGTTGAAAACCACTGCTGTAGAGCCTAAGACCATCAGAAAACACAGATATTTACATTATGATTCATTAACAGTAGCAAAATTACAGTTATGAAGTAGCAACGAAAATAATTTTATGGTTGGGCGTCACCACAACATGAGGAACTGTATTAAAGGGTTGCGGCATTAAAAAGATTGAGAACCACTGTTCTAGAGATCTAACATACAGCATGGTGACTCTAGTTAACAATACCATATTATATACTTGAAAGTTACTAAGAGAGTAGATCTTAAATGTTCTTGCCACAAAATTGTCATTATGTGATGTGATGGGTGTGTTAAGTAATTTCATTGTGGTCATAATTTTGTAATATATACATATGAAGCCATTACATTGTACATCTTAAACTTAAACAATGTTATATGTCGATTACATCTTAATAAAGCTGGAAAAAAGGGTGGGTACTCAATATAAAAACATCCTATATAATAAAAGGCTAATATGCAAAATGACCAAATGGCGAAATGACTGGTCGCTATGAAGTGCACTGACCACCAGGGGGCAGACGCTGAACACAGGAGCTCACAGCTGGCGAGTGCAGAGGCAGCAGCGGGAGCCTTTCCTTCCTCTGTGGCAGTGCTAAGTATGTCCGACTTCTAGCTTAGGCCTACGTTTAAAATAAGAGAAAAAGATCTAAATTTCTGAGAAAAAAAGCATGATATAAATGACAAGTATAATGGCAGTAGAAAAATAAATGTGCATATATGTATACAGTGAATGAAAATGTGTACAATTATGTGTGTAGAAAAATTTGGAAGACTATAGTCTAAACTGTTTATAGTGGTTATTCTAAGTGTTTAGAAGCCTAGAGTGATGGTGCTCAAGCTTCTTTCTTAGATGCTTCCATATTGTTTTTTTTGTCATAAAAATATTGAAAAGAATGAAAATCAGAGTCAAGTCCTGTTTTATTTTAATACTAGAGGCCCAGTGCCCAAAATTCGTGCACAGGATGGGGTCCTTTAGCCCAGCCTATGCCCTCTTGCAATATGGGACTCCTCGGGGGATGTCCAACTGCCGGTTTAGGCCCAATCCCTGCAGTTGGATATCCGGCAGTCGGACATCCCTCTTGCAATCTGGACTGCTTGCTTCTAACTGCTTGCCTGCTTGCTTGCTCCTAATTGCTTGCCTGCCTGCTCAGTGTGCATCATAGCGACTGGTTGTTCTGCTCACTCCGTCATAATGGTAGCTTAGGCTTTTATATATATAGATTGGCAGTTTTGAGGTTTGGAACAGGAATGTCCCCTTACTCCACGAATAAGCGCACAGGTAGTTTCTTTTAAACACCTTTCATGTCCTTGAACAGTGAGAAAGATGTAAAGAAATAAAACTTTTTTTGAGCAATGACCATCCATTCGATACCATATCTGTCTTTTGGTAACAACTTCTTGCCAGAGCATGATAAACAAACAATAGCTTCATGGATTTTTCTAGAAGCAGAAGGAAGAGGGATCAAAGTTTCCCACAAACTCTTGGTGAACCTTGTAAAATATTGGTTATTCTGCAGGTTGAGAAAGTTGTGACTTCCATTTGTCTTTCATATTCTAAATATTTTCTGTGATTTAAAGCATTCATTGCTTCCTTTTGCTGTCAAGAAAATGAAGGAAACGCATTTCAGTAGCACTTGCCTGAATGCACTTATCTCTAGCTACTGCTATAAATATGTAGTGGTCAGATTCTCCCAGTGCCCAATAAATCAAGATCCTTGGCCAGAACTTGACTTGTGTCCTGTGAAGAAACAGTCTCCTCCCCAAGTTATATTGTGAATTCTACAGTAACTCCCTTCCCTAGAGACAGAAAGTAACCAAAGGTAAATGTGGGTTTTAAAAATGCTAATTTCATGTCTTGATTTACAACAAACTGTGGAACATCTGTGTGAACTTGTGACTAGAGGGTGCAATTATGTTTGAGAGTCACTTACTAAGCACCAAGTATGAGCCAGGCACTGTTTTTGGTGCAAAGGTACAAATAAAAACAAGTCATGTTGTTTGTCCTCAGGGTGCTCAAAGTCTTGAAAGCAAGAAGCCATATTTGGGCCAAGTCAGAGGGTTGGCATTGAGTGGATTTACAAGGAGAAATCCAACTTTAAGAATATAAGTATTTGATTTAAAAATTTTGAGTATTTCATGGCCTTCTCTAATCAAAATGCTAGAATGATGTTGTCGCTGTTGATGTTTTGTTCCTTTTTGGTGAGATTTTATTTGAACTCTAGGCATCCTACAAGGTCCTTGAGCACTGATAGAAACTGAGCTTCAGTTATAAGCATTTGAGGAAAGTGTAGAGTAACTCCCTCTCTACCAGCCTCCCTAGAATTTCCCTACAAATTCCCTCAAACTGAATATGAGGAGTCAGTTTAAAAAAGTTTCCAGAGAAGTGGGATAAGGGTACAAGTGCAGACATCCTTAATATATGAACTGAGCATACTGAAGGCAGTTGTTCGGTATCAGACTCACCCAGAGAATTGATTCTGGTTGTTGGGCTCTATCCCCCAGTTTCTGAGTCAGTAGGTCTAGGGGTGGGGTGGAGAATTTGCATTTCTAACAACTTCTGGAGGGATACTGATGTTGCTGGTCTGGGGGCCACACTTTGAGAACCACAGCCATAGGGAAATATCTTGAAGAGAAAGAGGATTCATTTTAGAAAGAAAGCTGATAGTATAATGCTCATCAGAGGCAGCTTTAAATGATGTGCTGTGAGGAACACAGGTGGTCAACTCAGCATCTTCCTTACCACAGAGAGGCAGGAATGTTCATGATTGCATGTACAGGTTCAGACAGCCTGGGGTTTAATCTTGACTTAGACCCTCAGTAGATGAGTGAACTTGGGGGTGTACGCTGACTCCTCTGTGTCTGTTTCTCCATTTGTAAAATTAGATCTGTAATAGCATATATGTCAGAGGCACTTGTGAGGATTAGTGAGTTAATGTATGTAAAACAGCTAGTAAGAAGGCTACCACATGATAATCACTTGACTGGCATTAGGTGTTATTATTCTCACACAGGTGCTGGGTTTTGCTGCGCAGTAATGAGCCAGGGGTTTTATGTCTTAAGTTTTAGCTAAACGCTTGTACTTGTCTAGGCAAAGCTTCGGTACTCCCTCACATTGATTAGGATCCAGCCTTATATTTCATTGTGATTGAGAAATTGCCTTTAAACTTAAAAAAAAAAAAAAAAAGAATCCCAAATACATCGTTGTGGCCATGCCTGCAAATCTTTCCAAAATCGCAAATTCATGCTCAGGGTGGGTGTGTATTGGTTCTCCAATTTTTTGAATCTTTCTGCCGAGAATCATTTGCTTTCTGTATATCTCCCCAGAGTCCAAGGAACTGCTTTTCCAAGTTTACTGACATTTAAAATTTTCCAGCTTGGCTGTCTTATACGAGAAAAAACATTTTATTCCTATTTTTAACTTCAGGGAGGTTTCTGAATATGCCTAGAGGAAGAGTGTTTTACAATGTAGGTTTCTAATTATTCAGATATTGTGAGATCAGGAGACAACTAGAAAGAGAGTTACTCACAGTTCTCCCGAGGAGGCCATAGCACTTCGCTCAGGGCCACATGGGGAAGTACCAGGGCTGGCCAGGAGGCAGAAGGAGCAAGGGGAAACCAGGGGCAACAATTTTTCTGTGGTTTCTATGGGAAAGGCAAGGTAGGGTAAGCAGGTTTAGGATTGGCTAGTTGAATAATTTCAGGGGGCTGTGGGGCAGAGGGGGCATCCCTAGTTGTCTGTTGCCAGATGCTAGGGTGATTAGGACGGGTGGAGAGTGGCTCAGCTGTGAGAACCCAGAAAGGAGGTGACTGGGTTTGGACTTTGGATTGGTTAGATTTTACATGAAGGGTGTGCTCCCTGGTGAGCTATTTGCCATCTCTAGGAATTAGCTAACCCTGGGAGGGGGGCAGACCTTCCCTAGTCACCAAGGTCCCAGATGCCAGAGCATCAAGAATACAGAAAAGATGGTTACTTCAAAGAGGGAGTTGCTTTGAGACGAAGTTGATTGCGAGCGGCCCTCACTGGCTGGGTCACTGCTTAACAGGTCTTGGGATCCACTCATTTGATTCTCCACTGTTAGAAACCTACATGCCATGGACCAATTCAAATCCACCTGAAACTGGTGTTACTTTATTAATGTCCAAAAGGAAAGGGAGAATCTTTCCATCCTTCTAGTCTAGAATTTCTTGATAAAATGTAGGAATGTCCAGTTAAATTTGAATTTCAGATGAACAGTGAACATTTTTTAGTGTATGTATGTCCCAAATACTAAAAAATTTTTCCTATTTATCTGAAATTCAAATTTGACTAGATATTCTGTATATTTATTCACTAAATCTGATAACCTGACTCTCTTCTATCACCTACTCAGAGTTTGAAATATTTGTTGAAATACTGAATCCATAAATCCCACTTTGGATTGAATGATTTTGTTTCATCTATGCCCAAATTCCATTCTTGTGGAAAATTGACCATTAATACCAATTTGCATATGTGTTCTTTTCTTCTAAGCCTGTTGGCTCTTGTAGTTCCTAGTTCTTGCAGTGTTCCTTCTCTCATACTTGAGGCTTCTCCCCAGCTCCCAGACCCAAATCTTGAGCCCAGTTAGGTCTTGTGAGTTTAAGGAGCTGTCAGGTCTACACAGAAGTCTTGGCGCCAAGTTGAGCTTGCAGCCCAAGTAGGTTAATTAAAATGATCTTTCAATAACCTGTCCAACATCCCAGAGTCTCTAAAGCTAAGGACTAAAATTTTTCTTGCAAAAGTTACCATAAATATTCTTATTTCCAAATTCAGTAGCCATTTCTCCAATATCATTTTTTTGAGGCCAATTTATTGGGATTTATAGGAATCCAAAGTTACGCAGCAAGGACTGGGTGTTACCAAAAGAGGGCACTGATCGTCTGCTGCAGGGCCACTTCACGAGCATGCCTACGGGATTCTAATGTAAAGCCTGGTTAAGAACTTTACCCTGTGAGATTCCTCAGAGTTTGATTCTTTCCCTCTTAATTCTCTCACCATGGTGATCTTGTTCATACCATTTTAGAATACTTGCCCTCAAATTTACATCTCTAGGCAGATCTCTCATCTGAGCTGCAGGTTCACAAATCTGTGTATTTGGTATCCCTACTTGGAGTTCTTCCTGATATCTCAAAAGTAGGTATGTATTTTGCTCTTCAAATCTCTCTCATACTTCTAGTGCTTTCCAACATGGAAATTGATAGTAATATTTATTCAGTTGTTCTGGCCTGAAATTTGGGAGTTAACTTTAATTATCTGCCCCCCTAAGTCCTCATTTTCATCCATCAGCAAGTTCTCCATTCAAACTCCAAAAGACACCTACAATCCATCCCTTTATCTCTATCTACACCATTTCACTGAGTCTCATATTCCACCATCTTTCTCCTAATTTGTCCGCCCCCTTTTCTTTTTGCCCTTTTACAATCAGTTCTCTCCCTAAAACAGCCAAAGTAGTATTCTCACATTGTGGATTACTATGTATCCTTCTTTTGTATAAAATTCTTTATTGACTACTCATTCATTGAGTTAGGAATAAAATCCAAACTGCTGAATGTACTCTCCCAGCCATTCTTCCAGTATCACTCTGCCTTACCCATATTGATCTTGTTTTAGCTCTTTAAATACACCAAATGCTTTCCTATCTCAGGGTGTTTATACTTGCTGCAGCTCTGTCTAGAATGCTTTTCTTCACATGGCTAGCTCTGTCTCATCCTTTGCATTGCAGCTAAGTGGCACTACGCCAGGAAACGTGCCCTGACCACCATTTCTAAAGTAGGTTTCTTCCCCCCATATTCTCTACCTCAGCGTCTTATTTGTTGTTTTTCATAACACCAATGACATTTAATAATTATTTTGTCTCTTTGTTTTCCTTAATTAGAATAAATTTATTAGGGCAGGATTCATGCTTGTTTTTTTCACTGCAGTACATCAAGTCCTGGTACAGAATTGGCTCCATAAATATTTTTGAATGAACGAATGACATGGGACCTGCTTGTCATTCTACACCCTACCAAAAATGTGGAGTAATGTCACTTAGTCAAACTTCATCTGCTTCCAGAACCTACCTGTTTACCTGCCTACTTAACCAGATCTCTGCAGATCGAGGATAGTAGTTCCTCTTTTTTGTTTAACCTGCTCACTTGTCACGCTCATCTGTCAGATTCAGATGTTTCTCTATTGTACTTACCATGCTGAACTTTCTGAAACTAGGTCTGCTCCCATTACATAGGTATTTTTTATCTAAAATATTTTTTCTTTGCTCTGGGCTGCTGCAATTAACTCTTCATGCCCAAATGAGTCATAGGAAGGGGCAGATTAGATTCCTTTACTTTCAGAATAGATTAGAAATTCATCTTCAGATGTCCATGGTTGTATGTAATTGTCACCCCCCCCTTTTCTAGTAAACTGATAGAATAGGCCTCAAGTTCATTTAAAGAAAAGTTTCTTTGTGAGAATTTTAAAGAAAAAGTTATCACAAGTGTTATCTGTGGTACAATGCAAGCCTTTTGGACAGGACTACATGAAGCTAACATAAATAGCAAAGCAAAAAAGGTATGTGTTTGTATTTATACTGCCTTGTTAAAATCTTGCAGGGATTTTTGTCATGCCTTCTCAATGAGACCATAAAGTAGGAGAGTAGGAGCTGTATTGTATAATTTGTTTTTCTGGAGGATCGCCAGCAATATGCCAGTACATTCTTATCCCCTTGAAAGATATTTGACTGAAGAGACTCCAGTCAATAAGAAATGGGGTGTGTGTGTCAGAATGGAGAGTCCACACTGCAAATTGTAGGACCATATGGATATGGAAAACAGGAGTGGTACATTACTAATCTGTTGGTTTATGACAGTGGTCGGCAAACTGAGCCGTGGTTTGCCGCTCTGTTGACTAATGAGTTTGCCAACCACTGGTTTATGACAATTTTTAACAGGCAAGTGAAATAATTATTTCCAGTTCCCCAAGAGGGGATCAGGAAGAACGTGGAAGCACTTGAAGTAATTGATGGGACCTGCTGTTAATAAAAATAACACAGGGAAGACGTAGCTTAGGAGGTCTCTGATGCCTCCTTCTACTAGTATGGTAGACATACTGCTCTCTTTGCATCTTTGTCTCAGTTTACTTCCTTTTTTTTCTTAAATCTGCTGCTAGAAGTATGGCTGAGGTAATTGAAAAAATTGATGGCAATTGTGATGGGGAAATTCACTAAACTTTTGCTAGTACAATTCCTACCATTTCCTTTGTTGTTCTGAGGTTGATTTAAAAAATTATAGTTTGCATACAGTATTATGTTAGTTTCAGGTATACAACATAACAATTGACATTTACATACCTTATGATGTGATCTTCATGATAAGTCTAGTAACCATCTGTCCCCCTACAAAGTTGTTATGATATTCTTGGCTATATTTCCTGTTCTGTATATTACGTGGCTTATTTATTTTATAACTAGAAGTTTATTCTGAGGTTATAATAGAATTGGGAAGTCATGCCTTCTTGGTCTTTGGCTGGATGGTTGGGTGACCAAAACCCTAGTTTCCCAGGACTGTCCCAGTTTCAGCACTTACAGTCCCATAACCAGGAAACCCCTCAGTCCTGGTAAGACTAGGAACATTGCTAAGCTCACTGGGGGAACACTGGCAGATCCTTGGGAAAAAGGAAAAATGGGTGAAATGAACACTGGTATCTCTGTCCAGTATATTTTTCTCTAAAGAATCCACTCACCTGGCTACCCCCTACCCTGTCTCAGCTCCAAATAAAAATAAGTTAACATATAATAATAATAATAATAATAATAATAATGATATAAATTAAAAAATAAAAATGTGCTTATATTTTTCATTTATACCACTCTTCCATGCCTATGTCCAAGACTCTTCTTTGCCTAAAATATTCTCTTCCCACCTTTTATCTACCTTGAGAACTCTTACTTATCTTTAACATCCATCTAAGATAAGCTCTTCTCTCACAGGCTTCAATGCTCCCTCCTCCTCCCAGAAATTTAGTTACTTCTTTCTTCTTTGTACCTCTTTTCAAGGCACGAATATACATATATACATGTATGTGTGTATATATATATATATATATATATATATATATAATATAAACTTATCGATTTGAGAGAGCGAGAGAGAGAGAAACAATGATTTGTTGTTCTACTTATTTATGCATTCATTGGTTGCTTTTTGTATGTCTTCTGACTGGAGATTGGCGTATCAGGACGATGCTCCAATCAACTGATCTACTTGACCAGGGCTTCAGTGCACAAATATAAATTAACTAGAGGCCTGGTGCACAAAATTCATGCACGGGGGGGGGGGTGTGCCTCAGCCCTGCCTGTGCCCTCTCGCAGTCCGGGACCCCTTGCTCCTTACCGCCTGCCTGCTTGCTGCTCCTTACCGTTTGGCTCACTGCTCCTTAGCGCTGCTGCGGAGGCAGGAGAGGCTCCCGCCACCACCGCTGCGCTCGCTCACCAGCCGTGAGCCCAGCTTGTGGCTGAGTGGCACTCCCCCTGTGGGAGCTCACTGACCACCAGGGGGCAGCTCCTGCATTGAGTGTCTGCCCCCTGGTGGTCAGTGTGCATCATAGTGACCAGTCATTCTAGTTGTTCTGTCATAATGGTCGCTTAGGCTTTTATTATATAGACTAGAAGCCCAGTGCATGAAATTTGAGCACTGGTAGGTCCCTAGTGGCTGCTGGCTGCCCACCAGGGCCTCCCTCCCTACCTCCAGCTAGCCCCGCCCCCTATTCAAACTCCTGGACAACCTCCTGATTGAGGGGACAATTTGCATACTATGCTTTTATTATATAGGATTATTGCTAATGGGAATATGAGCCAGTTAACTTGGGTCTGTTTAAATGTGCCTAGCATTGGGGACCCACTCATTGAAGGTGTGAGGGCAGACATTAAGCTTGGAAGTACCTGCTGCCTTTATGTCTCTGTCCCCAGGAGCGTCTAATATTCCCCCTTTCACAGTGGCTAGGTAGAGGGACAGTGAAAGAATACCTTCATGAGAGCCATTTGGGGGTTATGAAATATAGAGAAAGAAGGCAATTAAATATGAAATTTATGAGACTTCTATGATAGGTCAGACTTCCTGCCGGGCTTGTCTCTTGCTTGGAGGGCTCTAACAGGAAATTTGGCACTGTGGACTCACATGGCAGGAGAGTGCAAGAAGAGTATTTAATGTAGCTCTTTAACATGTGGTTTGAGAGCACCAGAGTCCAGGTATGACTTTGTGAGTCTCCCATTTCAAGGCCTCCTATGATGTTGGAATGCAGCATTGGATTTCCCCAAATTTAGAAGGCAACGGTGAGATATTTCTTGATGTTTGATGGCAGTAGGCTGCATCAGTATAATGGGAAACAAAAAGCTGTCAGCAGCAGGGGTGTATCTGCCTCCTCAAGTCTTTCACAGACTTCCATTGTAGCATTAATCACAGTGGCTTATAACTTTTATTTTATACCCAAGCTTCATGCTAAACCTGTGTGTTCCTGGGTCTCCAGTACCAAAAAAAGTTCCTTACCAAATAGTAAGCACTCAATAGATATTTGTGAAGTTGAATTGAGTGTATAAATTATTGGTAATGACTGAGCATCATAGTGAAATTGTACTATACACTGAGTGGCCAGATTATTATGATCTCTGAACGCATAATAATCTGGCCACTCAGTGTATATCCTATAATAAAAGGCTAATATGCAAATTGTCCCCTCGACCAGGAGTTCGACCAGGAGTTCGACCAGCAGGCAGGCCAGCCAACCGCCCATGTCCCCTCCCTCTGGCCAGGCTGGCCAGACCCCACCCATGCACAAATTCATGCACTAGGCCTCTAATATATATATATCGAGTGGCCAGATTATTATGCATTCAGAGATCATAATAATCTGGCCACTCAGTGTATATTGTAGAGTATGGTCCTAAAGTGAGCAAAAATCCCTTAAATCACTTTGACATCATAAAGAATGTGAACAGACACACTGTCTCTCAAAAAACTCAGCATAGAAATCCTTTCCCCCTCCTTGGGTTAGAATAGTTTTTTGACAAAATGAATTACTCTGCTTATGTTTTAGGGATATTTTCAGGGCATTAGATGTTGTATTTTTAAACATGAAGATTACTCTTGGGTTGGTATGCTGACACAGGGAGAAACACGTGGGAACTAAGAGAGATGAGGCAACAGCAGATTCACATCTCACACTGCACTCCTATTTTAGGACATCACCTGAATGAAAGAAGTTTCAGATAGAACTGAACTTTTAAATTTGTTTCTCTGTAGTGAATAAGTTGAAATAGTATAAGCAAGAGTGCACATGTATCTGCTATACCTTCCTGGGGTGTTTGTATTTTACACTACTCAAATCTTGAGCAAAAGAATTATTTTCTAACCACTTCTTACAAAATGTGCTTATTTCTTTTTGAATAGGAAATACAGTTACTCAAATCAAAATTCAAAAGGTATAACAAGGTATACAGTGAAAAGTCTCTTTTTTACCCTTACAGCCACTTGGTTCGCCTGGCCAGGTATAACCATTATTACAGGTTTCTTATGTATTTTTTTTCAGAAGTATTTTATACATATGTAAGCAATCCATCCATCCATCCATCCATCCATCCATCCATCCATCCATCCATCCATCCAAAAAAATGTGGTTGAGAATCTATGATGTGCCAGGCACTGAGCTAGGTGCTAGGATAAAATGATGAGTAAAACCAAACATGTCTCTTGCCTTTATGGAGTTACAATCTACTCAAGGGACAGAGAATTACAAAATCATAAAAAGTGTCAGCTTGCCATTGTGACAAATTCTATGAAGGAGAGACACTAAGTACAATGAGAGCCTAGATAAGTCTGACCTGACAGCCAGTGAGGTCATGGATAACTTCCTTGAGGAAAATGAAATAGAATAAAGATCTGAAAGATGAATAGTGGTTGACTAGTTGACGAGGGAAAGAAACAAAAAACATTCATCGCAAAGGGCCAAAACATCAAAAAAAGTTCCTTTGGTGGGAAAGGAGGATGAGGAACTGAAAGGAGACTAGTGTGGCTGGAAGGCAGGCATTGTAGGGGCACAGAGTAGAAGATGAGGCTGGCGAGGTAGGCAAGTTTCAGACCATATATGCACATTAAGGTATGTCAAGGGGTATGCTTTTTCCTAAGAGAAGTGGGAAGCCATTAAAAGGTTTTAAAGCAGGCAGTGCATGAGCCATGATCAGATTAAGCTATCAATAAGATAGATCTCTCTGGCCACAAGTGGATAACCAGTTGTAATGGCAGAAAGAAGAGGGAAAAAGGGTAGATTGGTTAAAAGTCTGCTGCAATAGTCTACATGAGGAATGATGGTAGCTTGAACTAGGTTGATCGGGGTAGAGAGGAAGAGAAAAGGGTGGAATTGAGTGATATTTAGGAAATAATATTCTTAGTACTTGGCAATGGATTTGGTATGTGGAATAAGGGAGAGAATGGTATCCAAGATAAATACTAGACTTTATGCTTGACTATAGACGACTGTGCCATTTCCTATACTAGGGAATCTTGGAGGAGAACCTTTTTCTCTGCTTTTAATTATGAGTAATTATGAGTTTGATTTTGATTCTTTTGATTTTGAAATGACATTATGATTCTCAAGAGAAAGTTTCAAATAGCTCCTAGGATTTATGGATCTGGAGCACATGGAAGAGGTCTGAGTTGTACATAAAATATGAGTTTTTTATAAATAAGTTATTCGGCTTGGATGAATGGGATCATCTAAAGAGTGTCAAGTGTGAAAAAGAGAGGGCTGTATTTCAACACTTGAGCAACAAAACATTCATTTTCTAGGCAGAGAAGGATGAGCCAGCACAAGGACAACATTTAAACATGGAAACAAAGGGAAAGAGAATAGTTCAGGAAGGAAAAGAGGGAGATATCAAGTGGTATGTTGCTGAGAAGTCAAAGGAGACGAGGACTGAAAAACATTATGTTGGCTTAGCAAAATAGAGATCATTGAAGATTTTAGCCTTATATTTTTGGTGGACCACTGAAGCAAAATAATAGAGTGGATTCATTTGTGAGCATGAGGTGAAGAAATGGATGTCATAAATATAAAATCTTTTTAAAAATAAGCAGTATATGAAAGAATATTATTGAACTTTAAAAAATTTAGTGGGGAAACTTCTACTTCGGATAATCACACACAATCTGCTGTAGACCTACTTTTCCACTTAGGGCAACTGGAAAAGCTGGCCAAATACTTTTAAAAAATCTTTTTTAAAGTTCCTTTATATCTATAAGAAAGGCATTGAGATACTCCAGCACCAGGATCTGGGAAAGATGAGTTCAGCATTTGGGACTGATTTCACCCTGGAACCTTTTGCTTATTTCACTTGCTGATAAAGAGCTGCACAGAACTTTTGACAAACTTGTGGGTTTGCAATGCCAAAAATTGGATTTTAGTGTCCTTCAAAGAGAAGGGGCCCAAGTAAACTGTGATATTTAGGTTAAAACCCCTTAGCATCAGTCTATGAGTAAGGGTGAGGCAGAAATAGACCAGTCCTCATAAAAACTGAAGTTTAGCTTTGAATAATTTTAATCCCTGATTTACATTATAGTGATCTGGGATTTTTAATGCCCCAATCTCCTTGCCTGCCAGAAGAAAGTTAAATCCTCCCTAGGAAGCTAGCATATCCCAAGGTTCAAATCATCTGTCTATTTTTACATACTAAAAATTCAAGCAAAAAACTACCAGGCATGAAAGTAGACAAGACTTGACTATAAATCAAGAAAGACAATAGAAACAGCCTCCTAGGATATCAAACAATGGAATTATCAGACCAGACTTAAAAATAACCATGCTTAGGGAAGTAAAGGTATGATAGAAAATTTCTGCAGAAAATTAGAAATTGAAATAAAAACCTAAATAGAAATTCTAAGGGTAAAAAATACAATAATTGAAATTAAGAATGCAGTGGCTTGAATTTAACAGTAGCTTAAACCAAGCTAAGGAAGAACTTCAGTGAACTGAGAGATAGGTCAGGAAGATAATTCAGATAAAACATGGAGAGACAAAAAGATGGGAAATAGATAGGAGACTAAGAATTATATGGATTATTGTAAAAAGATATAAACATACCTGAAAGTGGAATTTCAAAAGGAGAAAAGAGAATGAATGCAGCAGGAGTAATATTTGAAGAGATAATAGCTGTGAAATTTCCAAATCGGATAAAAGCTATTATGAAACCACAGATTCAAGAAATACTATAAACACAAAGGAGGATAAATAAAAAGAAAACCACATCTTGGCACAGTAGAGAAACACTGCTGAAAACCAAAGAAAAAGGAAAAAAAAAATCTGAAAGGCAGGCAAAAGAAAAAATCTATATTACCATCAAAGGACCAGTAATGAAACTAATAGTTGATTTTTCAACAGAAATGGTAAAAATCAGAGGAGAGTGGAATAATAATCTTTAAAGTAAAGGAAAATTGCCAATATAGAATTTTATATTCAATAAAAATGTCTTTCAAAATTGAAAGAAAAATAAAGATATATATTGAATTAAAATACATGTCAAATGGGTAGTGAATGGAGTTGAAGTGTTCTAAAGTTCTTTCATTGGGAAGTGATAAAGATTTTTTTTATTTTTATTTTTATTTATTTTTATTTTTATTTTTATTTTTTTTCAAATTTTTATTAAGGTATTATATGTGTACATATCTTACCATTGCCCCCCCCACCCCACTCCCATACCTGCCCTCACCCCCCAATGTTTTGCATCCGTTGGTTACTCTTATATGCATGCATACAAGTCCTTCAGTTGATCTCTTATTTCCCCCACCTCTCCCTAACCTTACCGCTGTAATTAGACACTCTGTTTGATGCTTTACTGCCTCTGTAACTATCTTTTGGTTCATCAGTTTATAATGTTTTTCATTATCCCTAAATGAGTGAGATCATGTGGTATTTTTCTTTCATTGACTGGCTTATTTCACTTAGCATAATGTTCTCTAATTCCATCCAGGTGTCTACAAATGGTAGTAATTCCTTCTTTTTTATGGCAGCATAGTATTCCATTGTGTAGATGTACCATAGTTTTCTGATCCAGTCATCTGCTGACGGGCACCTAGGCTGTTTCCAAATCTTAGCTATTGTAAATTGTGCTGCTATGAACATAGGGGTGCATATATCCTTTCTGATTGGTGTTTCTGGTTTCTTAGGATATATTCCTAGGAGTGGGATTACTGGGTCAAATGGGAGTTCCATTTTCAGTTTTTTGAGGAAACTCCATACTGTTCTCCACAGTGGCTGCACCAGTCTGCATTCCCACCAGCAGTGCACGAGGGTTCCTTTTTCTCCGCATCCTCGCCAACACTTGTCGTTTGTTGATTTGTTGATGATAGCCATTCTGACAGGTGTGAGATGGTATCGCATTGTCGTTTTGATTTGCATCTCTCGGATAATAAGTGACTTTGAGCATGTTTTCATGTGACTCTTGGCCTTCCTTCTGTCTTCTTTCGAAAAGATTCTATTTAGGTCCGTTGCCCATTTTTTTATTGGATCATTTATCTTCCTTTTATTAAGTTGTATAAGCTGCCTGTAGATGTTGGAAATTAAACCTTTATCAGTGATACCATTTGCAAATATGTTCTCCCATACAGTGGGGTTTCTTGTTGTTTTGTTGATGGTTTCTTTTGCTGTGCAAAAGCTTTTTATTTTGATGTAGTCCCATTTGTTTATTTTCTCTTTGGCTTCCATTGCCCTAGGGGCAGTATCACTGAAAAAGTTCTTTTGGC
Organism: Plecotus auritus; assembly: GCF_963455305.1. NCBI lineage: Eukaryota > Metazoa > Chordata > Mammalia > Chiroptera > Vespertilionidae > Plecotus > Plecotus auritus. The sequence continues at coordinate 138,622,344 of NC_137776.1, read as the reverse complement.
ATATGTCTGAGATTTTGCTGCCTGTGGATTCCTCTAGTATTTTTATGGTTTCCCGTCTTATATTTAAGTCCTGTATCCATTTTGAGTTTATTTTTGTGTATGGTGTAAGTTGGTGATCTAGTTTCATTTTTTTGCATGTGTCTGTCCAATTTTCCCAACACCATTTATTGAAGAGACTGTCTTGACTCCATTGTATGCTCATGCCTCCTTTGTCAAATATTAATTGCGCATATTGGTTTGGGTCGATATCTGGATTCTCTATTCTATTCCATTGATCTATATGTCTGTTCTTGTGCCAGTACCAGGCTGTTTTGAGGACAGTGGCTTTGTAATACAGCTTGAAATCTGGTATTGAGATCCCTCCTACTTTATTCTTCTTTCTCAGGATTGCTGTGGCTATTCAGGGTCTTTTTTTATTCCAGATGAATTTTTGGAGAGTTCTTTCTAGGTCTGTGAAATATGCTGTTGGTATTTTAATGGGGAGTGCATTGAATCTATAGATTGCTTTGGGTAGTATGGACATTTTGATGATGTTGATTCTACCAATCCATGAACATGGTATGTTCTTCCATCTGTTTACATCTTCCTCTATCTCTTTTTTCAGTGTCCTGTAGTTTTCCGCATATAGGTCTTTTACCTCCTTGGTTAAGTTTATTCCTAAGTATCTTAATTTTTTTGGTGCGATGGAAAATGGGATTGCTTTTTTAGTCTCTCTTTCTGTAAGTTCACTGTTGGTGTATAGAAATGCCATAGATTTCTTGGCGTTAATTTTGTATCCTGCTACCTTGCCGAATTCATTTATTAAGTCTGTTAGTTTTTTGATGGAGTCTTTCGGGTTTTTTATGTACAATATCATGTCATCTGCAAATAAGGACAGCTTTACTTCTTCTTTTCCAATTTGGATGCCTTTTATTTCTTCTTCTTGTCTAATTGCAATGGCTAATACTTCCAGTACTATGTCAAACAGGAGTGGTGAGAGTGGGCATCCTTGTCTTGTTCCTGTTCTTAGGGGAAATGGTTTTAGTTTTTGCCCATTGAGTATGATGTTAGCTGTGGGTTTATCATATATAGCTTTTATTATGTTGAGGTATGATCCTTCTATTCCCACCTTGTTGAGAGTTTTTATCAAGAAAGGGTGTTGGATTTTGTCAAATGCTTTTTCTGCATCAATTGATATGACTATGTGATTTTTATCTCTCAATTTGTTTATGTGATGTATCACATTTATTGATTTGCGGATATTGAACCATCCTTGCATTCCTGGGATAAACCCTACTTGGTCATGGTGTATGATCTTTCTGATGTACTGCTGGATCCGATTTGCTAGAATTTTGTTGAGGATTTTGGCATCTACATTCATGAGGGATATTGGCCTGTAATTCTCTTTCATTGTGTTGTCTTTATCTGGTTTTGATATCAGGGTGATGCTGGCTTCATAGAAGGAGCTTGGAAGTGTTCCTTCCTCTTGAATTTTTTGGAATAGTCTGAGGAGGATAGGTTTTAGTTCTTCCTTGAATGTTTGGTAAAACTCTCCTGTGAAGCTGTCTGGCCCCGGGCTTTTGTTTGCCGGAAGCTCTTTGATGACTGCTTCAATTTCTTCCATAGTTACTGGCATATTGAGCTGTTTAGATTCTTCCTGATTGAGTTTTGGAAGGTTATATTTTTCTAGGAATATGTCCATTTCCTCCAGGTTGTCCAGTTTGTTGGAATAGAGTTGTTCGTAGTATTTTTTAACAATCCTTTGTATTTCGGCGGGATCTGTTGTTATTTCACCTCTTTCATTTCTTATTTTGTTTATTTGGGTCCTCTCTCTTTGCTTCTTGGTGAGCCTGGCTAGAGGTTCATCAATCTTGTTTATCCTTTCAAAGAACCAGCTCTTGGTTTTGTTGATCTTTTGTATTGTTTCTTTGGTCTCTATGTCGTTTATCTGTGCTCTGATCTTTATTATTTCCTTCCTTCTGCTTACACTGGGCTTTTCTTGTTGCTCTTTTTCTAACTCTTTGAGTTGTTGGGTTAGGTAATTTATTACCCCTGTTTCTTGTTTTTTGCAGTAGGCTTGTAGAGCTATGAACTTCCCTCTCAAGACTGCTTTCGCTGTGTCCCATAGATTTTGGATTGTAGTGTTTTCATTGTCATTTGTTGTCATGATGTTTTTTATTTCTTCTTTGATCTCTCTGGTAACCCAGTCATGGTTTAATAGCATGCTGTTTAGTCTCCATGTGTTTGATTTCTTTGGGTTGTTTTTATTGTAGTTGATTTCCAGTTTTATGCCACTGTGGTCTGAGAAGATGCTTGATATGATTTCTATCTTCTTGAATTTGAAGAGACTTTGCCTATGTCCCAACATATGGTCTATCTTTGAAAATGACCCATGTGCGCTTGAGAAGAATGTATATTCTGTGGCTTTGGGGTGAAATGTTCTGAAGATGTCAATTAATTACATCTGGTCTAGTGAGTCATTTAGGATTGATGTTTCTTTGCTGATTTTTTGTTTAGAGGATTTGTCCAATGGTGATAGTGGGGTATTAAAGTCTCCTACTATGATTGTATTGCTGTCAATCTCTCCCTTGATATCCTCCAGGAGTTTTTTTATGTATTTGTGTGCTCCTGTATTGGGTGCATATATGTTTACCAGAGTTATTTCTTCTTGTTGGATTGCTCCCTTTAGTATTATGAAGTGGCCTTCCTTATCTCTTGTTATGTCCTTCATTTTGAGATCTAATTTGTCAGATATAAGTATTGCTACCCCAGCTTTTTTTTCAGTTCCATTTGCCTGGAAAACCTTTTTCCATCCCTTCACCCTCAGTCTGTGTGCGTCTTTTTTTCTGAGGTGGGTTTCTTGTAGACAGCAGATATATGGGTCATGTTTTCTTATCCAATCCATTACCCTATGTCTTTTGATTGGGGCATTTAATCCATTTACATTTAAAGTTATTATTGATAGGTACTTATTTGTCGCCATTCCTATTCTTTACACCTGTGTTCCTTCTTCGCTTCCTATTTCTTTTTCTTTTTTTTTTTTTTTTTTTACAGCAGACCCTTTAGCATTTCTTGCATTGCTGGTTTGGTGGTAATAAATTCCCTTAGTCCTTTTTTGTCTGTGAAGCTCCTGATTTCACCTTCAATTTTGATTGACAGCCTTGCTGGGTACAGTATTCTTGGATTCAGCCCCTTCCTTTGCATGACTTTGTATATTTCATTCCATTCCCTTCTGGCCTGATGAGTTTCTGTTGAGAAATCAGTTGCTAGTCTGATGGGGGTTCCTTTGTATGTAACTTTCTGTCTCTCTCTGGCCGCTTTTAAGATTCTTACTTTGTCGTTGGTGTTTGCCAATTTAATTATAATGTGCCTTGGCGTCGGTCTTTTGGGGTTCATTTTGCTTGGGACTCTGTGAGCTTCTTGGATTTGTGTGGGTTTTTTCTTCTCTATATCAGGGAAATTTTCTGTCATTATTTCTTCAAATAGGTTTCCTATTCCTTGCTCAGCTTCCTTTCCTTCTGGAACCCCTATTATGCGGATGTTGTTTTGTTTCGTGTTGTCCCAAAGTTCCCTTAGGCTCTCCTCCTGCCTTTTAATTTTATTTTTCTAGAAGTTGCTCTACTTGGGTATTTTTTCCCATCTTGTCTTCTAGCTCGCTGATGCGGTCCTCTGCTTCTTCTAGTCTACTCTTGATGCTTTCTATTGAGTTCTTTACAGCAGCGATGTCATTTTTCATTTCTTCTTGGTTCTTCTTCATTTCCTCTTGGTTCTTGCTCATATTGTCGAATTTATCTTCCATTCTTTTCAGCCACCTTATGACCATTTCTCTGAATTCTTTTTCTGGAAGGTTGCTTGCTTCCATTTCGTTTACTTCCTTTTCTGGTGATGCCTGCTTTTCTTTCATATGCAGGCTGTGTCTTTGTCTCCCCATGGTCTCTCTTCTCTAGGTGTCTGGTTATGTAGTTCTCTCTCTCCTGCGTCGATTTAAAGGCACAAAATACAGCACTACCAGGTACAACACACAAGGCACTGAACAGAAATGTATTCACGATATTAATAACCTCCAATAAAGGTGACCACCAGAGAAAGGCAAATTAGGGGATAGTAGAGAAAGAAGAAGAGGAAAAAGAAAGAAAGAAGAAGAAGAAAAAAAAAGGGGGGTGTCAAAATGAAATTGGGAAAAGGGAAAAAAAGAAGAAAAAAAAGTAAGAGAGACAAGAAAGAGACTAAGAGAGAAAGGGAAACAGACTATATATATTGGGGATAAAACTCCAATAGAACAATCACTTATCCCAGCAAATGCCAGCAACAAGTACTTGGGGATTAATACAAACTACAACACCAACTAATATTGAGTGAGGCAAGGGAAAACAGAAGCACTAAACAAACAAAAAAAATAAACAAAAGAAGAATAAGCAAAACAATCTCACAAAAAAGCATAAAAATTCGATATAATCTACATTCAAGCGAACAACAACAAAAGGGCAGAGAGAAAAACAATTTTTTGGATAGTTAAGACAGCGAAGAGAGAGGTGTGTATGGACTTGGAGTAGGGGATTGGAGATTAGATATATAAGTAGGGTGAAATTTTAAAAGGAGGTAAACAGAAAGAATAGGGAAAATCTAAAGCAGGAAAGGGGTAAGATAAACAGGACACTGAAAAGGGAAAAGTGAGGAAGAGAGTGATGGCATAAAGGTAGATTTGAGATAGAGTAAAATGATGCTAAAGGAAAGATAAAAATAGAATGTAGAACATTAATCCCAAAACAAAATGAAGAGAAAATAAAATGACACTTAAAAAAAAAAAAGATAAAATAGCAGTAGTAATAATACGGATTGAAAATAAAAATGTAATAATTAAAAAGGTAAAATCAAGTGAGGAAAAAAATTAGTTTCTTGAGTAAAAGATGCAAAAAATGAAAATAAAAAAATAAAAAATAAAAATAAAATGTGGAGTAGTGAAGGTCATTCACTTCCTCTGTTGTTCTGTTTGGCACGCCTGTTTCTCAGTCCGGACAGTATTGCAGTTCCCTGCGTTCCACTGCTCTTCAGTGATGTAAGCCAGTCCTGATTTTAAGCAGGCGGTGTGTCTTAATTCGTATTCCTTTATTTTTGATTACTCAAGAGTCAATTTGTGATTCAGCCCCTGGGTGGCAGTGTTTCTGGATTGACTTCCGGGTCTATCTATGGCCTCTCTAGGCAGTGTTAGAGCCTTCTTTCCCTGTGGCACTCGCTACTGGTTTGTGGGAGTGGGCTCCCTCAGAGCTGACTCTCCGATGGTCACTCCCTGCTCCGATCCCCAGGTTCCAGAAAAACAACTTTCCCCTGCAGTCTCCCAGGGTGTCCCCAGCTGGGTGAACCTATGAATTGGGCTTAGTAATCAGAAGCAAGAATTTCAAGAGGAAAAAGCCCAAGTGTGCGCACTCCGTGGCTGCGCGTAAGTCTAGCACACCCCTGAAATTCTTAGGGTGTCCCTGCACTTCAGATCAAAATGGGTTGCTTTTTAGAGAGCCCTTCTGTTAGCAGCTCTGAGGACCCCCTTCCACATTCACAGATCACGCCAGCCCCAGCAGCCACCGATTTTTCTAGGCACAGACTTCCCTGGTCCTCCAGCTCCCGCAAAACGCGCGTTCCTCTCTCGCGCTGGGACCAGAGACCTCACCTTATCCTAGGCGAAATTTGACCTTTCCATGGTGGAGTGTAGAGCTCCTCTGAACCCGTGTGTTTGCGCCAATTGGGGAGCGTTGTTCTGGGGCTCGCAGCTGTTCCGTGGGTGCCGCAGTTGTGGATTCTCAGGCTTCCGATAAGCTCCACTTTCCGGTTCCAGATGGCGGCGACTCCGCGTCCAAGCCCGCAGCTCCGGGAGCAAGTGATAAAGATTTTAAGAAGTCAAAGATGTATTATAATCTCTAAGGTAATCACTAAAACAATAGCAAAAAATGTATAACAATATAATGGAGAGGAAAAATGGAATAATATAAACTACTTAATCTAATAGAACACAATAAAGGATAAAAACTAGGATGGGGAACTAATAAAATACAAATGGAAAAACTTTTAAAGCAAAAAGCATATGACAAATATAGAAGAATATTAATAATGATAAAAAGCTTATTCACCAGGAGGATGCAACAATTCTAAATCTTTATGTACCCAATAACTTAGCTTCAAAAATATATAGCATAATTTGACAGAATTAAAAGAGAAATAGTCAAATCCACCATCATAGTGGGAGATTTTAAATATACTTTTTCTTAGTAACTGATATAATAACTAAAAAAAATCAATACCTATATAAAAGATTGGAGCAACACAATAAAAACTTTACCTAATAGGCATATACACTACACTGTGCCTAATGTCTGTAAAATCCTCATTTTTTTTCTAAATGCACTTAAAATTCATTAAAGTTGAATATTGCTGTGTCAAAAAATAAATGTCTTAAGAAATTTTAAAGGATTAAAACTACATGAACTGTATTATTTAACCCAGTGGAAAGAAATCAATAAATAAAAGATAAATAGAATACCCCCAAATTAAAGTTAAGCAGTACAATTTAAAAAAAAATGTTGGTTTAAAAAATTGATTTTTAGAAAAAGAAAGGGAGAGAGAGAAACATCAGTGAGAGAATCATGGATCAGCTGCCTCTTGCATGCCCCTTACTGGGGATTGAGCTCACAATCAGGCATGTGCCCTTACTGGGAATCAAACCAGAGACCTCTAAGTGCATGAGAGGATGCTCAACCAACTGAGCCACACATGCAAGGGCAAGCAGTGCACTTCTATTGGTCAAAGAAGAAGTTGCAGTACAAATTAGAAAATACTTTTGACATATTATGGGATACAGCTAAAGCTATGCATAAAAGGAAGTTTATAGCCATAAATGCATATTGTAAAAGAAAAAGGTAAAAGTAAATGATCTAAGGATCTAGCTCAAGAAATTTGGAGAAAAGAACAGCAAATTAGACATGAAGAAAAAAGGAAAAATAATAAAGATTGGAACAGACATTAATAAACACATTTTCTTATGTACAGCAGAGAAGATTATTGAAGCCCAAAGCAGGTTCCTTGAAAAGAATAATCCTATCTAATAAAGAGGGAATATGCTAATTGACCCTCACACTGTTGCAAAGATGGTGGTGCCCACAGCCAATAAAGAGGGAATATGCTAATTGACTACCCTGCCCTCAAAGATGGTGGTGCCCACAGCCACAAAATGGTGGCACCCTGTCCCCTCAGCCCTGCCAGGGCGGCAGGTGCACTGGGGGGCCTGCCCCCAGGTGGGCCTGGCCACTCCATGCACCTGCTTCTGGAGTCCCCCAGTCCCCTCAGCCCCCCAGCTGCCCAGGGTCGGCCCAAGGTGCAGGTAAGCCTTGGATGGTGGCTTCCTAGCTGCCCAGGGCCAGCCTGAGGCACAGGCAAGCCTCAGATGTCAGCTGCCCAGCCGCCCAGGGCTGCCTGAGGCTCAGGTAACCAGGGCCGGCTGAAGCTTGCGCTGCTGGCAGTGGCAGCAGCAGAGGTGTGATGGGGTGTCGCCTTCCCCTGATCGCCAGGTTGCCTCATGCCCCCCATCCAGTGCATGAATTTTCATGCACTGGGCCTCTAGTTGGTAATAAACACATAGGCAAAATTGAGAGGTGAAAGGCCGAGATGAAAATGAGACTTAATCATGTATCCTACAGACATTAAATAACATTATAAACATAATATTATGAACAACTTTATTTTCATAAATTTCAATACATTAGAGAATTTGTATGAAATGGACAAATTACTAGAAATACAAAAGTACGAAATGTAGATGAAATGATTCTTTCAAATATCAATATTTATATATCACCCTTAAGAGAAGTATTCTCAAATTCACTGCTATACTTTTTGTCTCCCTCATCAGTGCCATCATATTGATATTGTCTAGAAATTCATTTCTGATTTATTACAGATATACTTTCTCTTCTTCTTTAGTCCTTCAAAATTGTTTGGACAATGATTTATTTTACCAGGAAACTTGATACCCTATTACCTCCCATATTTCTTGTTCTTCTGAATGTTTTTCCTTATTATGTAGGTTTTTGTGTAGCAAAACATTTGAAGTATCTGTGGCCAAGAATATATTATTACCTAGAGGCCTGGCACACAAAATTCATGTGTGGGTACGGTCCCTAGGCCTGGCCTGTGATCAGGGCCATCTTCCCCAGTTGCTGGCAGCTGGCCCCGTCCCCTGCCACCACCCACCCCCGGTTCCTCGGCCTTTCATCTCTCCATCGGGCATTGGAGCCTGACCACAGGGGAGAGAAACTGAGGGGTTGGCTATTCCCGCCCGCTCACCGGCCCTGCCCCTGCCGCAGGTCACCCACTCTGTGTGGGGCAACTGGCAGGGTGGGGGCCTTGGCCTGGCACCACCCGCATCCCCTGCCACCCACCTCTGGTTCCCCATTCACCATCAGGCGATTGGAGCCTGCCGGCCAGGGGAAAGGGACCAAGAGGTGGTCAGTGCGCCTCATAGTGACTGGTGGAGCAGTTGTTCTGGTCGTTCTGCTGTTAGGATCAATTTGCATATTACCCTTTTATTTTATAGGATATCCTCACATTTGAATGCAGATTGCATAAGGAAATCTAGTTATAAATATATCTTTTTTCAATACTTTAAAAAGACTGCTCCATTGATTTCATCTACCTAGTGTTAAGGTTGATAGGAGTAATTACAATATAATTTGTGTTCTTTTATAGGTAACCTGCTCCTTCTATCTGAAATCTTTTAGAATTTTTGCTTTGTTTTGACAATCCTAAATTTCATTTCTAAACAGAGTTGTACTTTACCTTATATCTTACGTTTGGCCTTCTATGGGCCTTTTCAATTTAAGGTCTTTTATCTAGCTTTATTTCTAGAAAATTTATATTAAATATATATTTATTGATTTCAGAGAGGAAGGGAGGAGAGAGAGAGAGAAACATCAATGATGAAAGAGAATCATTGACCAGCTTCCTCCTGCATGCCGCTCACCCCCCAACCCCCCCACCCCCAACTGGGGATTGAGCCCTGGTTGTCTGGACTGGGAATTGAACCATGACCTCCTGATTCATGAGTTGATCAATGCTCAACCATTGAGTCACGCTGGCCGGGCATATTTGTTATTATTTATCTTCAAATATTTTCTCCTCTTTATATTTTGTCTTCCCATTACCCAGATAGAGGCAGTTTTTCTTTCTTCCTCATATCTGAAATGCTATTTTATATTTTCCTTTATTCTTTCCTCTTGTCTCCTGGAGAGTTCCTCAATTTGTGTTTCAAATTCTTTTCTGCAGCAGTACCTGTGAGTTTCCATTTCCCTGGAGGTGTGAGATACCCTGACTGATAATGTGTCAGGTAATGTGTTGGGAGAGTCAAAAGAAGGGGACAAATCCCAGGGCACTCAGCCTCAAATGCTCCACTGCCTAACATTGTTGTTGTTGGTACTCTCACTAGGAAACTGCCTGCTCACGGGTTTCACTTTTAAACACTTGGGAGGGAAGCAGTTCTTGGAGGAAGCAGCCTCCTTGGCTTGTAATCTACAGCCTTGGGAGATTGGAAAGGCTGTGCTTTTCTTTCATCAGAGGTCACCATACTTACCAAAGAGCATTTCTTCAAAAATACTCCACTAAAAAACCAATAGCGACATCAAAATCAAACAGAAAACAGATGAAAAGGCAGCAAGACACTCAAAAATTTAAAAATTAAACACAAATTTTAATACACACATTCCTGGAATCTTCCAAACCAGTTGTAACGTGAGAATTCTTTTACCATAAGCTGAATGAGTATGTCTGTGACTGGTGCATTAAAGAACCACAAGAACAGTACATCCTAGAGTCCACATTTTCCCCAGGCAGGTTTCCAGTGTCTGGAGCAGTGTAGTTTGAAGCCCTGGGTATGTGTTAGAGTTATGGGGAATACCTGGCTTTGTCAAATGTTGCTATTTAGGAGAACAAATGCATTCTAAACTAGTTAGTATAGTACGCCCTATTGCTGCTTTTGGCTTCTCCCTGATTCCATTAAACAAAAACTAAATCAAAACAACCCCAAACAAAAAAACCAATCCATTTCTAGACTTTAGAACTCCTAGATACATAATAGGTATTTTATAATTTTTACAAAAGTTTTCCATTCCAGTGTGCTTTTTTCACACTTCAGTGTCATCCAGATAATAAATAAGCAACCACTAGTAGGATTAAACTTATTAAATAGAGTTAATAACCACAAAGACCAATCAAACCGAACCACAGCAATAGAAGTAGCAACAGGAAAAACACAAAACACCATACTCTCTGAGTTAGTCAGAATGATATGGAATGTATCTGATATCATCTACAGAGGTTTCTCCTTCAAGAGTTTAACCATAAGCAAAGGTCCTTGAGGCCTGCATCCCAAGGTCATGGGTGCTATTTTGAAGAGTATTGCATGTGTGCATTTTTCTTTCTTAATAAAAATTTTTTTATTGCTTTTTGGAGAGAGAGGAAGGGAGAGGGAGATAGAAACATCGATGTGAGAACGAAACATGGACGCATCGATTGGCTGCCGTCTGCATGCCCCTACCAGGGATTGAGCCTGCAACCTGAGAATGTGCCCTGACCGGAAATCCAACTGGCAACCTTTCAGTATACTGGGATGATGCCCAACCAACTGAACCACGCTAGCCAGGGCACATGTGTACATCTTTGCTACAACAAGGAGGAGCTTTGCTGTCAGGTGGAATAGCCATTCTTTCTTCACTGAATCCTCTGTCTGTACAGCCTGGGTGCTTCCTCTGTATGATGCTCTGTAATTGTAGTTTGACCTGCCCTCTTACTGGCCTAGCCAAGAAGACCTGTAAAGACTGACCAGCTCAGGGGGAGGCAGAGTGGGAAAAGTCAGATTCTCTGGACTAGAGACATTACTTGACTTTCCCTAGAAAGTCATAGGACTCCAGGCCTCCAGAAAAATTGCTGAAATGTGACTTTGTGAAAATTAGATAATCTCTCTTGGAAGGGGTTGGCAAACTTATCTGTGAAGGGCCAGATAATAAATACTTTTGGCTTTGTGGACTGTCTGGTCTCTGTTGCAACTACTCACCTCTGACATCATAGCAAAAGCAGCCATAGACCATGTGTAAATGAATAGCTGCAGCTATGTTCCAATAAATCTTTATTTATACAACATATGCAGCAGGCTGACTTCGGCCCGTGAACTATAGTTTGCCTCCAAGTGCTTCAAGCCTTGGTAATCTTATGGTTAAAATTACTATCTATAGTGATATGTTAGAATGCAGTTAGACTGTAAAGATGAATATTATTTTTAAGCAAACTATGTGTAAGTGGTTATAAATGGGAGTTGCTTTTCAGGGGGAACTCAAATGCCTTAGGAGCATCACCAGCCTTTCTACCACTTAGGCAAATCCAATTTCCTAGATGGTTTTCTGGTTACCTAGTAGTCCTAATGGAAAGAAGCTTGCATGAGTCAGCTGTCAATAAATAGGCAACTTGCAGTAGAGAGAACTGGGAGGTAGGAAAGGAAAGGCCTTTGGCCATATATACCTGAACTTTGCTAAATTATCTCTTGAAATAAATAATGATTTTGCACAAAGCCATTTGGCTTGGGACATATCTTTTAGTTACTCTGACAAAGTGTTTGTGGTTGCCTTTGGCTTGCTCCTAGGGAGGAAGGCTTAGCTTAGAAAAAGTTGCTCAGGAAGGCAGAGGGAAGGGACCTTCTAGGAGGGTTGGCCTGGGAGGTGATAGGACTTCTGGGAAGGGAAGCATGGGATGCAATAGCACTGTGAGTCTCCTTACGGTGTGCAGAGTGCATGAGGGTGGCTGTGAGCAGCTCTGCTGCCTCCTGGGCTAAAATCCAGGAGACCCTCCTCACCCTGGGACCTACCCAGAGAGGGAACTGTATTGATTGGTTGGCTGGTCTTGCCTTTATTTGTCTGATTTCACGCAGAAATCGTTTTTCTTAGAGGGCTGGTCAGCTTTTTCCTTTTAAAGTTGGAAATAACAGTGCATGACCTGAGGGGTCACAAGCAGCTTGCTCAGTTTTTATTTACAACCTATGATCTAATTTTAACAAGAGAGACTAGAAAACTTCTTCTTTACTCCTGTGTTTCACATTTGCCCAGATATTAGCATTTAGGTGATTAAAATGTTGTATCTCTCTTAAAAGCTGTGGCTGACATTTTTATATTCTTAAATGCCTTCGCTAGAGCAAAGCAAATTGTTCCAACCTTAAAATATAGACACAGGGGCCCCAAATATTTGTTTAGGAGATGTGAAAATGTTTCTTTCTCTTTTATTTGTGTGATTTCAAATGTCTACAACTTAAAGTGTGATATGGGCAGAACAATGTAATCTGTTTAATACACTGGTAAAAAAAGATACATCTCTCCATGGCCATGTGACTCAGTAAGTGTTGGCCCACGGACTGAAGGGTCACAGGTTTGATTCCTGGTCAAGGGCGGCATGTACCTGGATTGCAGATTCAATCCCCAGCCCTGATTGGGGCGCATGCGGGAGGCAACTGATTGATGTGTCTCTCTCACATTGATGTTTCTCTCTCTCCTGCTCTTTCCATTCTCTGAAAATCAATGGTAAATATTCTTGGGTGAGGATTAACATAAGTAAACAAACAAATAAGATACATCTCATCAGTCCTGGAAGCGAGCATGAGAAACCTGAGTGTGGCTCTGAAGGAGGAGGGAATGATTGCGTGTGTGTGACATGGTCTACAGGAGTGGAAGCACACCCAGACAGATGTTAACGATGATAGAGGGAATCACATTTATTATTGGAATGTGTGCCATCTGGAAATGTTCTTCTCTATGTATAATAATAAATAAATGGTTCAGAAACTTTTAATTTTTCTTGATCTTAAACAAACAAACAAGCAAACAAACAAATATACAAACAAACATAGTATGTCTCAAATAACAATCCCAAGGTAGGCTTTTGGATGGGTGGAGACTTCTGCTCTCTTTGGTCACTAGGTTCCTCTATGCTGTTGCTCCAACTTCAGCATCCCATGGTGTATCCTCATCTGTTTGATGTGAGCTGTGTGTGAGCTGTGTGTATATTATAAGAATATACATTTATTCCATGGGATAATATAAAACTATGTTAATTCTAAATGGAAAAATGCATCTAATAATATTCTTTTTTGATATCCTTTTCAGCAACAAAGCTGTTCACCTATGATTTATGTTGTCCTTTTTCAAGGAGTGAATCTTTTGCAGGCCTGTCCTTACTGAGTCCTTACCTCCTCACAGCAAGCTACAAGCCTGGTGTTCCCGAGGCTGGAGTTCTAAGGGGCTCAGTAATGAGCCCAAAGTGTGGAGAAGGAGCTGGAAGCTGCTTGAATAATGAGGAAAACCAAAGGGATGAGAGTAACAGTGACAACAGATAGCTTTGTCTTGTGTAAATTAGGTTTGTCCGGAGCAACAGAAGCTCAGATAAACTCAAAGTGAAATTTCAACTACGGGCTCATGTTACCGTCAAAAGCAATTGAAAAAGCTGAAAAATAACCCAAGCCACTCCCTAATCAGGAATATATTTTCTAGGTCATGTGGGCAGAGAGAGCCAAGTCCTAACTGTTCCCTTTTGGATGGTCCTGGTAGGCTTGGTTTGGTGGGTGCACCCACTGGCTCACCCACCTCCTCACTCCTAGTTGACTTGGCTGGAGACACTACCCAGGGTGTCTTGTGTTTCCCCAGCAGACCCTCAGTGCTCCCTGCTACTCACTTCTTTGTATAAACATCACACTTTAGAGTTGACAGGCCTTGGGTTTCACTTCACACTCAGAGGCAGAGGTCTGTCAGCTTTTAAGTGAAAGGTTATAGCCTGTGTAAACCTTATCCATGATAAGTTGGAAGGAAAGGAGAACTCCGAGTGCTCAAAATGGCTTGTTTTCCTTAAGATAAGCTCTGAGAAGCACTTTCATTAGCTGACACATTTCCTGGCAAAACAAATAATAATTCTAGGGGTAGCTTCCTTCCTCTAGGGGAGGAAGAAGTGTGATTTTTAGAATCAGACAAAATTGGGTTCTGATCCTAACAATCCCAAACACCAGCTAGTTAGTTGCTGGAGACAATGAATTATTTCTAAGTGTTCATTTCCCCTCACTTGTTTTGAAAATAGAACAATTGGCCTCGTCGCTCTTCAGGTTGAAACTGTATTTCCAAGACTTTGAATCTAGGTGTGGGCAAATGGCTAAGTTTTCCTAAACGAAATGTGAGTGGAAGTGTTGTGAGAAATACCAGCATCACTTCCTTAAAGGAAATCGTCAGCCTTTCACCACTTATCCGGAGCCATTTTTTATGGGTTGAAACTGAAGTGGTGCTGAGGAGCGACTCCCACCAGACCAGTGAGGACTGCAGTGTAGAGAATGGTGAAGCAGCAGCAGAGGAACCTGGGTCTCTGAATTATCACACAGAGCAGCTGCTAACTTTTCCTAGCCCACCTGTTCCTGTACCATCAACTGAGAGAAAATAGAGTTACCTTATTTTTGTGTCAATATATTATTTGATCTAGCTTATATTCTAATTAACAAATTGATTTTGAGGAAGTTAATTAATTTCTCTGCCCTTCAGTTTTCCTATCTTCTTTACAGGTGTGTTGTGAAGATTACACAAACAAATGAATATTAGCCTGTTTGTTGTTGTTTTTTTAAATTTTTTATTTTTTTAAAATAAATCTTTATTGTTCAGATTATTACAGTTGTTTTTCTTTCCCCCCCCCCATAGCTCCCCTCCACCCAGTTCCCACCTCACCCTCTGCCCTTACCCCCCCACTGTCCTCATCCATAGGTGTATGATTTTTGTCCAGTCTCTTCTCCCACCCCCCACACCACTTTCCCCCCCGAGAATTGTCAGTCCACTCCCTTTCTATGCCCCTGATTCTATTATATTCACCAGTTTATTCTGTTCATTGGATTTTTTATTCACTTGAGTTTTAGATTCACTTGTTGATAGATATGTATTTGTTGTTCATAGTTTTTATCTGTACCTTTTTCTTCTTCCTCTTCTTAAAGAATACCTTTCAGCATTTCATATAATACTGGTTTGGCGGTGATGAACTCTTTTAGCTTTTCCTTATCTGTGAAGCTCTTTATCTGACCTTCATTTCTGAATGATAGCTTTGCTAGGTAGAGTAATCTTGGTTGTAGGTTCTTGCTATTCATCACTTTGAATATTTCTTGTCACTCACATCTGGCCTGCATAGTTTCTGTTGAAAATCCTCTGACAATCGTATGGGTGCTCCCTTGTAGGTAACTGTTTTTCTCTTGCTGCTTTTAATATTCTCTCTTTGTCTTTTGCCCTTGGTATTTTAATTATGATGTGTCTTCATTTGGTCCTCTTTGGATTCCTTTTGTTCGGGGTTCTCTGTGCTTCCTGGACTTGTAAGTCTATTTCTTTCACCAGGTGGGGGAAGTATTCTGTCATTATTTCTTCAAATAGGTTTTCAATATCTTGCTCTCTCTCTTCTTCTGGCACCCCCATAATTCTGATGTTGGTACGCTTGAGGTTGTCCCAGAGGCTCTTTACACTATCTTCAAATTTTTGGATTCTTTTTTTTCACTTTTCCGGCTGGGTGTTTTTTGCTTCTTCGTATTTCAAATGTTTGACTTGATTCTTGGGATCCTCTAGTCTGCTTGTTGGATCTCTGTATATTATTCTTTATTTCTGTCAGTGTATGCTTAAATTCTAGTTGGTCCTTTTTCATATCCTCGAGTGTCTCACTAAATTTATCGGTGGTTTCTAGAAGATTCTTGAAAAACCTTGTAACCGTGGTTTTGAACTCTATATCCAGTCATTTGTTTTTCCTCCATTTCTGTCATTTGTGATCTGTTTCTTTGTCTCCACATTTTGGCTGCTTCCCTGTGTAGATAGAGTGGCTTTGTGTGCTAGGTGTCCTATAGGGCCCAGTGGCTCAGCCTCCCCAGTTACCTGAGGTGGACGCTCTTGGTGCACCCCCTTGTGGGCTGTGTGCACGGTCTTGTTGTAGTTAAGCCTTGATTGATTGTTGTTGGTATCACTGGGTGGAATTGGCCTCCAGGCCAATTGGCTGTGAGGATCAGCTGTGTCTACGCTGGGAGAACTTCTGTGCTGGAGACACCCTTATGGGGCAAGACTTGCTTCAGTGGGGCTTTGGTGCTCACTGAGTCTGCCCCTTGAATGTGTCCCTATGGATCTGAGGAGTTGTAATCTGGATTATCCCACTCTGACCACTGGGTACACTGGCTCTTGGATCTCCAAGGAGATGCAAATTTAGCCTCTGCTTGAGGCCACCCAGCAGGAGCTACAGAGAGATCTACAGATTCCTCTTCTTTGTTTGGGTTTTGGAGGTGCCCAGATGAGGCCCAGCTGTGAAGCAATGCAAACTGCTTTGAGGCCTTGGGCCTTGTTTTGGAAGTTCTGGTGCTCTCTGACCCAGCTGCAGTTTGTTAGATAATTTTAGATGGCAAAGGGCCAGGCCATTGATATGCAAAAGCCTCTGTGCACAGCTTGGGTGGGGCAGGGTCTCAGGAAATCAACAGGGCGGAACAAACAGCTATGTCTGATCCTCAGCCCTGCCCTAAGAGGCCCCCGGGTCTCAGTGTCCCCTGGTAATCGCTGCAAGCACCTCTGAGAGAAAGCTGCCCTCGAGTTCCACCCGAAGCCAGACAGTCCTGTTTCTCCCCTTATGAGTCTGGGTCCCCAGAGTCTTGCCCGGAAGTGGAGTTCAGAGCAGTTGGGAGCTTGTGTCTCCCTCCCGATTGAGGCAACACCACGTCCTCTGTTGCCAGTCTTTTCCGCGCATGCACCTCTGTATGTCTGCACTTTACTTCTGCACCTCCTCTGAGTCTCAGTATGCTTTTCTCTTTCCTTCTAGTTGTAGAATTTCCACTCAGCTAGCCTTCCTGTGGTTCTGGATGCTGTCCGTGTTGTCTTTTAGTTGTAGTTTTGAAGTGGTTGTGTGAGGCAGCAATTTCAGGTGTTTACCTATGCCGCCATCTTGGTTTCTCTCTAGCCTGTTTGTTGTGTGTTCTGCTTGCCTAGTGCTATTATTGTTTATGTATGCATGTAAATCTACCAGGAAACCATAGATTTTCAAGATGGAAGAAATGAAGACGTATAACATGTTTTCATTTTCTCTGTGTCATAACAAGGGCGACCAATCATTTCAGTTTTCCAAAGACTGAGAGGGGTTTTGGGCAGTGGGGCTTTCAAAACTTTTAAAACTGATACAGGCTCAGGCCAACTGGATCAAATCCAGAAAGAGGAAAGAGTTGGTCATCCTAGTCCAGCACACCAGCCAGAGAAGTTCTTTGAAATAAGTGATAATTCCGAATTTGAGGTAACAGGCATCCAGATTCTCTCTCTGGATCTGGTGGGAATTTAACCCATCGATGCCAACCCTACAGTTCATGTAATTTCTTTTTCTTTGAGACACTCATTGTTGCAGATAAGAAATGCCTATTACATATCTCTGCCATTACTAACTAGCTCATTGCCAACCTGAAGAAGTAATGTTGTCATTCTTTTGTAGTAAGGAAATGTAGGCTGTAGCTATAAGCAAATGGTGGCATAGTCATAGTTACTTTGGGTAACTTTATGTCCAATTCTAATTGATTACTAGGTGATCGCATTGGTGGTTCCACACATTGGGAAGATGATTGAAATACTGATTGCTTTCCTGGGGCAGATTTGGTTCACTTATTATGACTATAGGTTCATTCAGGGGAGGAGAGAGCAGAAATACAGCTCTTTTATCCATAAATACTGAACCCACTGGTTCACTATTTATTGCTTATGCTATATCTACTAGTAAAATTGGGGTTTGAATTTACCTACTAGTAAATTGCTTTGGTGAGTTTTAACTTAGTGAGAACTTAGAGAATAAAATCCAGCTTGTTTTTTATTGATATAACTTTACTCAGATTTCACTCATTCCCCCCCATCCCCCAACATTTCCTCCTGAGTATGAAGAGGATTATGATTATATCCTAGACCAGGTCTGAGTTCATTCCTCCAAATATGACTCAGTGTCTCCAACAGTCACCTGAACACTAAACACACGTATCTTACATTCTGGGGCGATGTCGTGGGCCAGGGCCATGTGCCCTCTGCAATTGTTATTCATCTTTGATTCTGGAACTTTTTTTGTTGGTCTTTCTAACTGCTATAATAACTTGATAGTGATATTTTCCAGGATTTACTGGCTTTATCTCTACAAGTACCTGGAAGAAATCTTCATCTTAAGTGAAATCATATGGGGACAATAGCCCCTCTGGCAGTAGTAAAGAACAACTATTATATAGTTAACATTAAGTGCGAAGCCAGTGTCACTGTGGGGCTGTGATAGTCACTATTGTTGATTTCATTGGACTGGTTAGCTAGAGGGGTGTTCCCCACCCCTCAATTTTCCCAAGGTTCATGCTGGACATAAAGAATGGTTTTTCCAAGTCCTAAGGAGACCATGATTTGCCAAGGATATATGAGTATTGTAGGTAGGTAGGCAGTCCAGTTCTTTCTAGGGAAGGAGTTATCTGTCTTCACAGACCAGATTGCATTTTCATTGCTGAGAGCTATCACTTTCTTATCAAACAGATATTTTGTCTCTCTCTGCCAGAAAAGCAACCTAATGAAGTGTTGCATACTTTTACAATGTTTTTCTTTGGCATCATAATGTTATGATTTTAGCTTGTGTAATATTTATGTGAGGGGAAGTACAGATCTAGAAACTAACTTTTTGGGTTCAACAATCAGAAGACTGTTAGCTAGAAAAAGAGAATGTACTTTCTCATAAACTTGCTTTTTTTCATTTTTAATAGCAAGGAAAAGTTCTTATTATAGTAATGGAATCTTAAAGAATACATATATGATCTATAAGGAGACCTACATAGCTAGAGATGTATTTTTATTGTATTCTGGGGCTTAGAATGTTTCTGCAGTTTCCTGTTTCAGAAAATTTGAAAATTCTAAGCAAGAATAATATCTCTGCTTCTGGCACTCTGATAATTTCCTAAAATTATCAAGAAGAGGAGCTAAAATATTATAGCATTGCATATATTGTCCTTGAGAACCTGAAAGAAAACATTGCAAATGTTTATTGACTAGATTTAAATGTCTTACTAACATTGTTTTCCCTTGGGGAAGTTTTCTTATTTCATATAGAAAACAGATACAATAATACTGCAAAGGTTTGCTATGGGAATTAAATGGGTAATGCTTATAAAGCTCTTAGTCTAGTGTCAGGAACATGGCAAGAACACAAATGTTTTATATTGTATTATAAATGTCCTCATTATCATTATACTGTCTAAAAACTGTGGAGGACATAAAGAAAGATCTGTCTTCAAAGAATTTATAATCTAGTTGGTCAGATAGGGCTTAAGCTTGTGGATTTTTCTATAATATATATAGGGGCCAAATTTCTGCTGCTATATGAAGTGTTAATATTGGACTGACTGGGAAAGTTAGATTTTAGCCTAGTGGGTAGACCAGAGAGCAGACATTCAGAGAATGCAGGCAGAGGTTGAGTACTCAGAAATCAAATATGGATATTCATAACCTGAGTAAGCAATTGCAAGACACAAAATTTAGGCAGCAGTCCATGGATAAAAATGATTAAAAAAATGCTTAGCTGGGGAGTAAGACATAGGTTTACTGGAAAATTTGAATTGGGCAGTTTTTCTTCTTTTTGTGTTGCCTTGCTACTTTCATAGATCTAGAGCAAGCATGTCAAACTCGCGGCCCAGCCAATATAACATTTCAATAAAAATTTTGTAATATAATTTTTACAATATTGTGTTATATATAATTATTAATAACGAACTACAACATTCGCTAATGACTGATTACTATAATCGTGTTGCATTCATTCCCTTACTCGCCTTATGCGCAGGCACACCATTTCACTCCACTACTACTAGTAGCAAATACTTTAGCAGCCGATTGCCACGTCATTAGTCTCGTACTGACTTGTTTGGTGTGCGCAACAGAAAATATTTTGCTTTTGGAGAACAAGAAAAATAGGTTTATTTGCATTACGGTTATTAATTTGTGCAGTTATTCAGTGTCTGGTAAGTTAATGTTCAAGAAAAAATGTTAATTTTTATTAAAATGTTCTATTATTTTATGTTAATGATTACTCATTTGTTTCAGCCCTTTATATTCAGCATGTCTCTATCGAAATAATCCTACGTTTCTATGAAAATTAAAGCTTTTGTTTTTTTTGTGCCCCACATAAACTTAAGCCTTGTTTATTTGGCCCATGTTAGCCTTTGAGTTTGACATGCTTGATCTAGAGTTTTCCTCTTGGTCTTTGCCTCAGTCTTCCCCTGTCTAGCCACTAACAACAACTGTACTGGTATAATTGGGAAAGGCTTCATGCAGGAAATGGGACTCTCACTTAACCTTGGTAGCTGGGAAGAATTTAGACAGGATATAGAAGAACAGAATTGCATATCAGATGGGAGAAAAATGAGCACTAAATGAAGGTGAGAAGAGCATGTTCCTGGGACCCAGTAATGAGGTTATATGAGGGTGCTAGGGGGTTTATATAAGGGAGTAGCGGAATAGGTGATCTGGAGCTATATTGTGATCAGCTCAGTCCAGCAAATCTGGATTATCATTTAGGTAGAGCAAAGTGTTGATAAGTGTTAAGATTGCCTTCTTTTGAGTTCATATCTTTTATTAACCCATGTACAATGACTTGCTTTCTGGTTTATTGAAGCAGTAGGTCTGACAATCCTTGCCACAAAGTGTGTGTCAGAGCACTGACCATAAAAACTCCAGCAGGACATTCATCTGAAGGGCACTTCTAGCAATGGCCCCTGATTTTGACATTCTCACCCCCCTTATAGTGTTTCAGGACATCCAGATTACTCTTCTTTCTCTATGCCTGTTCTTGTTGAGAGAGGTGTACGAGTTCTCCCTTTTCTTAGCACCATTATGAAGCCTCAATGTAAGATGAAGGGTGGGGTCCTCCTAAATATTGTAGTCATAGGATGTCCATCTTCCAGTTGCTTGCCAGAAAACTTTTAAATATGCAGTACAGTATTATTAACTATAGTCACCATGTTGTACAGTACATCCCCATGACTTACTTATTTTATAACTGATAAAGCCTCTCTTCAGAGCCTCTCTTCCCCACTTCACCCATTTCATTCACCTCTCCACTCTGGCAACCACCAGTATGTTCTGTATCTACAAGCTTCCTTTTCCTTTCCATATATAAGTGAGATCATAAGGTATTTGTCTTTCTCTGTCTAACTTCACTTACCGTAATTCTCTCAAAGTCCATCCATGTTTTTGCAAATGGCAAAATTTCCTTCATTTTATAGTACATATGTAGTACCACATCTTCTTTATCCATTCATCTATTGATGGAGACTTACATTGTTTCATATCTTGGCTAGTCTATATAATAAAAGGCTAATATGCAAATCGACCGAACGGTGGAATGACCGGTTGCTATGACGTGCACTGACCACCAGGGGGCAGATGCTCAATGCAGGAGCTGCCCCCTGGTGGTCAGAGCGCTCCCACAGGGGGAGCGCCACTCAGCCAGAGCCAGGCTTGCTGCTCCTTAGCGCTGCCACGGAGGCTCATGGCTAGTGAGCGCAGTGGCGGTGGCGGGAGCCTTTTCCCGCCTCCACAGCAGCGCTAAGGACCCCTCGGGAGATATCCAACTGCCAGCTTAGGCCTGCTCCCAGGGAGCAGGCCTAAGCCAGCAGTCGCACATTCCCCGAGGGGTCCGGGACTGTGAGAGAGTGCAAGCTGGGCTGAGGGACCCCCCCAGCTCATGAATGTCATGCACCGGGCCTCTAGTTATAAATAATGCTGCAACAAAAATGGGAGTGCAGATATCTTTCAAGTTAATTTTTTTTTTTTTATAAATGCCCAGAAGTAGAATTGCTAGATTATATGGTAGTAATATTTTTTAAAATTGATTTTAGAGAGAAGAAGGGGGAGAGAGAGAGAGAGGGAGAGAGAGAGAGAGGAACATTCATGTGAGAGAGAAACATCCACGTGAGAGAGACTCATTGATTGGTTGCCTCCCACATGTGTCCCAACTGGGTATTGAACCTGCAACCTGGGTATGTGTCCTGACTGGGAATTGATGTATAGGACTATGCTCTGATAAACTGAGTTACACTGGCTAGGATTGGTAGTTCTGTTTTTAATTTTCAAGGAAACCCCATACTGTTATCCATACTGGCTACACCAATTTACATTCACATCAATAATGCACAAGGGTTCCCTTTCTCCACATCCTTGGCAACACTTGTTATTTTTTTGATAATAGCCATTCTGACTGGTGTGAGGTGATATCTAATTGTGTTTCTGATTTGCATTTCCTGATGATTAGTGATGTTGAGCATCTTTTCACATATCTATTGGCCATCTGTATGTATTCTTTGGAAAAATGTCTATTCAGATCTTCTACCCATTTTAAATATCAGATTGTTTATGTTATTGAGTTGTATGTTTTTTTCCTATATTTTGAATATTACTCCTTATCAGATATATGATTTGAAAATATTTTCTCTCATTCAGTAAGTTGCCTTTTCATTTTGTTCATGGTTACTTTTGATGTGCAGAGCTTCATAATTTAATATAATCCTCTTGTTTGTTTTGCTTTTGTTGCCTTTGATTTTGGTGTCAGATCCAAAAAATCATTGCCAAGACTGATGTCAAAGAGCTTAATGCCTATGTTTTCTTATAGGTATTTTATTTAAAGTGGTAGAAGAGAAGTAGGTGCCCCTGTTCGCCGGCTTCTGAAAAGCAAATGCAAATGCTTTTTGGAGGAAACTGCTTTCCTTCCATTCAGGACAATAAGCAGCTTACTGTTACGATTTACTAAAAGTTTTAGGGAAAAAAGTCATCATTAGTGAGAGCCAACAGAAACAACATGTAATAGAAATAGATCTATAAAGACTTAAGATACTGCCATTTTTAGGCATAAATATGTGTTTATCATATTTAAAGAAACAAATTTGTTGAGAAAATATTAAACCATAAAGAATCATTAATCATATTTGGGTTGCATGTGAGAGATGAATTATTTGGGGAAAAACACTCTATTGTGTTTAATGGCAGATTTGACTAGTTTCTCCAAAGCACATGTGTCTATATTGTATTTGCTGGTATTCTAGTTACAGGGGAGTACTGGGGGTGGTATTTGAGCTTACTTGCTATGAATGCCAATTCAAGAAACTTAATTGGATATTATTTGGAAGAATGAAGCAACATTTCACACTTCCAGAAATCCTTGAAAATCTTGTGTGGTACTGTGCTAGGTACTTTAAGGGAATACAAAAATATGCATGGGTTGCATTTTCCAGAACACTCAAAATATTGAAAGAATAAGACATAAAAATCTCAGATACAGAATAGACTATGTATATGCTAATATATAAGAATTGATGGCACAGGCATGCAGCATGGGATTTGGGAGAGATATTAATTGTTGGGAAAAATGATTTTCAGAGGAATTTTATTCAGGGTAAGTGCTGTTACTTTTTCAAAAGAAATTTCTTGACAGATCATTGTGGGTGGAAGCTGAGATGCCAAGTGTCCTGAATGAATTGCCCTACTCAGGATAGAGCAAGACAATTGTTGGTTGTGGGAGAGAGGGAGGGGGAGGGGGACAGAAAGAAGGAGGGAGAGGGAGCTTGACATGGAGCCAGAAGGTAATACATAGTTGCATGTTTCTCAGTATAATTTCTCTCTAAATCTTCAATAATGCCTACAAAGATTATGAAATGCTTAATATAAAGACTTTTTTTTCTGGACTGAGTCATGTGTTCTGGCTTTAGTGAGACAGAATGGAGATATTTTGGATGCAGGGCACAGGCAGTAGAGTGAAATGGGAGGATATGAGTGATAGGAACTCATGGATATGAAGAGGAAAACTTCATGCCAGCCCAGAATATGGAACTGGAAACTGGGTCAGGTTTAAGTACATTTCTGAGAAGAATGAGGCCTGAGACCACATCGGGATAATGATAAGAAAGCCCGTGGGACAGATAGCATTTGAATTGGAACCTTGAAGTGAGGGTTGGACTTTAGTAGGAAGCTATGCAGAGAAAAGATTACAGGAGGACTGAGCATGAGCAGAGGCATAGAGGATGGAAGATGCCAGGAGCTGTTATCATAATCAGTGGCTAAGCCTACAGTGTTTACAAATCAGGCTAAGGCAGTGGTCAGCAAACTGCAGCTCGCGAGCCACGTGCGGCTCACGAGCCACAGTTTGCCGCTCTGTTGACTAATGAGGTTGCTGACCATTGGGCTAAGGGAAAAGCAGAGACTGACCCAACTTGAATCTGGCTGAGTAGGACAGAACCTAGGACTCTGGGTCCCCTGCAGTCCTCATGTGTAGGTGGCTCTTAGCTTTCCATTGCACTTGGAACTTGAATCTTTGTGGCCTCCTTCTTGCTATATCTGCTCCTGTGGACTAGCTTTCTGCCTCATGCAAACAAAAGTGAGGGCAGTCTAGGTTTCAGGAATGGGGTGCCCACAGTGGCCAACTGTGCAATGCTGTGTCTCCTGGTTATGATTAAGTTGTCATTTGGCACATTTTTGCTTGGATATGGCTCTGTGGAGCACCATGGGAGATGTCAAACTCCATAACTAAGTCCTGGAACCAAAGCATTCATATACAAATAAGTGAAAGCAGACCTGTCACTGGGGCCTGCCCCCTGAAATATGGCAGCCCACATCTTTGAAAGTTACAGATCCCACTGTCTATCATTCCCCATAGACTCTCCATCACTGATGCTTGTCAGCTCATATGCAACCTGAATCTTTTGACACTGGGGAAAAGGTGAAGGAAAAGTGCAGTAAAACTCACTGTGGACTGGCAGTGTACTTGAACGTGATACTCCAGTTCAAAAAATAATGTTTGAAACAGCCTGGAGTTTCTGACAAAGATGTAATTAATGACCATCAAATGCTTTTGATTAAAAAGGTCATGAATCTAAAGCCACATAGAAGGTGAATTCTCTAGTCATTTTTTTTTAAGGCAAGGAAGTTGCATCTTTGAGTGCTATTTAATGACCATAGAACTTTGGTTCAGGCAGTTGAGGATTTATCCAATGCTACATCAAAATCTATATTTGATTTATAAACATAGTTGCTCCGTCACCAAGTGGCCACTCAATTGAAGTCAAAAGTTATCTGATTACAGGAATATAATGTGATCATTCTGGTTACTGTCAATATTTAGTAAACTTGTTCCAACCAAGCTCTCTCAGAAAATTCCCATGTTTTCATCTTGTATTTATACAGCTTGGGTAATATTCCCCCTGTTGTGGAAAGAGCTGCAATTTGAGAAGATGGCTTTGAGTCCTTTCAAAATGCTTTGCAATTTTTTCACTGTATTAAAGAGTTAGCAGGCCATTCCAAAATGGCCTTAGTCTAATATGATAAATTAGTGATGCATGCTGTGTTTAGAGGTAAGATATGGAAAAGTTCCTTCATGCTAATTTCCTGCCCATTTGTACTCATTAGGTCTTAAAATTCCCCATATATCTCTGTCAGGTAGATAAAAGTCTCCAATTACTTACCTTCTGCTTAGACATTTCACACACCTGGTTTTCGGCAATAGTTCTAGAGCAGGCAGAGAGGGAGGCCTAAGGAAAGAAAACAAGGAAAATGCTTCTAGTTTGCAACATCCAATTTTATTACGTTGGGTCATAAACAACTCCAATTAGCAAAGCATGTTCACAGTTAAAGTTTCTCTTTGGAAAGCAGTTGTGTATACATTTCCCTGGGAGCAGATGGCAACTGTAGGATCATTGCAGTGTCCTTCATTTTGGAGATTTATAAGGAGAGGTGGGGCCATGTTTACCAAGCATTCTGCTGTTCTCACCAACTCAGTTCCTTGTCAGGTCCAGTCAGATCTCTGGGAGAGGTTAAGTGTAGGAGTCCAGGGGGACCATTTGACATCTGCTCCACTTACGACTTTTTGATCTTGTTGTTTTTGACTTTTGAAGGGCAGGCCAGTGTGTGTGTGTGTGTGTGTGTGTATGAGAGAGAGAGATAGAGAGAGAGAGAGAGAGAGAGAGAGAGAGAGAGAGAGAGAGAGAGAGAGAGAGAAGATGGTAGCCTTTGGTGTGGGAGAGAGAAGGAAAACAACTCCATGATGACAGATCAAATGAAAGCAAAATAACTTTTTTTAAAGTTGAGTGGGATCACATGCTGTGAAATGATGACAATGGGAAGGAAAACACTGGGGGTCTCACATGTGAAACTCTTTGTGAATAGGAATGTAAACCATGTGGTTGTTTTGCTATCATTAACCAGCACTTTAACATGGGTGTCAATGAAAACCAAATTATATACTTCAGAGTCATGGCCCTCAATTTGACTGAGCTCCTGGCATGGAACTTTTTTTTTTTTTTTCTTTTGCAAAAACAAAATGAAATCTTGCCAAGATGAATACGGGGAAGCTCGGGCAGATAGTGGTCTAGTCATGATTAAGTTCACCAATCACTTCCTGTCTGCCCATTATGGTATCTCTATGTAGAAATACCATAGACTAGATGGCTTATGAATAATAGGATTTTATTTCTCACAATTCTGAAGAGGAAGTCCAAGGTCAAGGTGTTGGCAGTTTCAGTGTCTGGTGAGGCTCTACTTACTGGTTCATAGACATCTGTCTTTCTTCTGTTATCCCCTGGGTTTTTTTTTTTTTTTTCATGGGCACTAATTCTATTATGAGGGCCCTACCCTCATGACCTAAGCACATCCCAAAGGCCCTGTCTCCAGATGCCAACACATTGGGGGTTAGGTTTCAACACATACATTTGGGGGAGGGGGACACAAACATTCAATCTATGGCACATCCCAAACTCTGGTCCTCATCTTCCTTGTGGGGAGTGGGAAGATAAATGAGGGGGAGGGACTGGGGATAGAAAAGGAAAATTTCCTTAAAGCATTAAAAAATCTGAAGTGTTCTGAAGCACCTTGAAGAGTGGGGCAGAGAAATGGTGACAGAACCAGTCATTGCTGCTGTAAAATTAGGATTTAGAAGGTCAGGGCTACAATAATCTCATCTCTGGCCTTCCCTGGTATACCACTGGGTGACTGTACAGCCTCCTCTAGATCCTGGAAGGATTATTAGAGGAAGGCCTGGAGGTGGTGAAGATGGTCTTCACAGGTTTTAGCATTAACATGTCTTCCTGTCTTGACCACTCTCAAATATAGTCCCTGATTGTTTTTTTGTTAACTTCTCTAAAAAATGATATAGCAGGACCTGAAGAAATTCATCAAGAAGGCCTTGGTGTTCCTTGCAATGTCTCCTTCCACCTTTGGTTGAAGACTGGAACTATGTGTTCATTTGAGTTTGTGTTCTTTTGGTCTATGGCAAACGTCCTCTTCAGTTATTCTCAGACATGTACAGATTTGGTTTATCTGAGTATTTCCAATATGGCACCTAACCGAGGGTGAGAAGATGAGTTTGGTTGTGGGGAGCAGGAATGTCAAATCCAGGATTTGGCAATAGGAAAGCTTGAAAGGCAAGCAGAGTGAAAGGGTGGTGTATCACAGGAGGACATGGAGGCCCAACTTTTATGGGATCTGGTTGGTGTAAGGGAATCTGATAGCTCCATTGCACTCTAGGATTCCATGTTTATGGTATGTCTGCAATAAATAATTAGCATTGTTGTGTTGGTTTAGAGATCCTGAAATTGGCCTGTCCTCAGTCAAGACCTAGAAAGTGGTCAAAGTGAGATTTGACCCCAGGTTACTCGAACTCTGGTAATTAGTACCCTAAATCCTATTCCTTGGTCCTAAGAGACTTGATGGCTAAGAAGTTTGTCAGTGTGTACTTTAGAGTTCAGATCCCACTAGAGGAGGAGGTCTGACTCCTTAATGACAATCCCATCTTTACCTAGGGATGAAAGGTTATTGTTTCCAGTGACATTTTTCTTGGGGCAGGGGGAGGTGCTACAGGTGGCTGCTGTTAGGCGGAACCTACCCTGGTTGCATCTTTGTGATCCAGCTGCCCTGGACATCCATCTCCACACCCTGGGTTCTGAGTCCACACATCTGGAAGGGGGCATGGGGCTGGGCTGCTGTCCCTCCTCTGCCTTTCATGTCACCTGGAGTCTGCTCAGCAAGGTCTACTGTGAGGGCTTAAAACTAATCTCCCATAGTTTATGAGCCCAAATCCATTTGCAATGAGGAAGACCCTGGCTGACCAGCAGCTTAAACAAATGTCCGCCTCTGTAGCATTCTTATGGCAAGACTCGAGTTCCACACACATGATGTAAGTGAGAGCCGGGGCAGGCCTTTCTCCCACACGTGGCTCAGAAATCATTTACAAAGCAAACAGCAAAGACAGCCGGGCAGGCAGCTCTTCCTTTCTCTCTGGGCCAGGCCTGCACTCGCAGGCCACTCCTAGAGGGCTCTGATCTGAAGGTGGGATTGAAAACAGGTGTCTACCCAGTGCCTATAAAATATATACTGGCAATAGGGGAGATCCTTGGAGATTCTTTCAACTGGTGGAAATATGGAGACAATTCCCAACTCTGACTTTGCCTGGATGCAGGCCTTCAGCTTCATCTCCCTTGGAAAAAAAAAAATCCCAAGAAACTTTCAGGGAAACTGGGAGCATATGGTTCCACCATCCTGCTCTGTAGAAAGAAATGTGAAAAAGATTAGAGAGACTCTGTCAAAATTTCAGACTGGGCATTGTGTTGTTGGAAAAGTAGATCTTGTCTCCTGCCTGGGTCCCCCTTGCTTCGTCAGGACGACCCAAGTGACCTTGGGCTGTGTGGGCAAAGCTATGACTGTGATTTGGACGCCAGATTTACCCAATTTCTATTTAGCAAATAAATCGAATGTACTGCTGTTCGTGTTTGGGATAAATACCTGATTAAAGTCTCTTAAAATATGACTACTACTGCCCATAAAGGAAAGGAATTTCAGCCAGGCAATGGCCTGTCTGGGGTGAGAGGATTGGGTTTCCTCTTTATTTGTTGTCAGCAAGTGCTCCTGATCTTTTCTACCTTGCAAGCTCATTAAGCAGATGCTTGAATGTGGGGATACTGACAACGCAGCTGCATTTCATTTGTAGATAATTGATGCAATAAATGTAATAACCAAATAAGATATGTTGACTCATGAGCTAATTTGGGTGTAGATGTTACAGCACTAGTGCAGCTGGAAATGTTTGCCCATCACAAATCTGTTTCAGATAAATGTCCCATGTTCCTGTCCTCACTAAGACACACACAAAAAATTAAACCATCCTGTATATCAAAAAATACATGTTCAGAAGTTATGGTCAGGCTAAACAGTGTTAGAAAGAATATTACTATTAGCAATTCATTACAGACACAGGTGACTTAACCCTTTACACTGCGGGGGGCAGGGGCAATTTGAGGTGCTCAGACCTGGTTTTCTGAGGCACTCTTGGTTTGGAAACCTGAAAAACCTCAATTGGAAGGGTATGGATTCATTGTTTTTCTTCTGACCCCTTTTATTGCAGGCAGGATTTCTTTTTTATGGTCCATATATTTCCAGAGGCTCCTCAACTTTTATCTTCTCTGATATTTAAGCCAAGGCAATCTGAGCAGTGTGTGTGGGAGGCACAATTCTGTAACTTTACAGCAGTGGCACTTGGTATTGACAGCTTTAACAGAAAGGAGTTTGTAATATATGAGAGACCCACACCTTGAAGAAGCCAGTATCACCATCACTGATAGCCTAGGCCAGGGGTAGATAAACGATGGCCTGCTGCCTGTTTCTGTGTAGCTCAGGAACTAAAAATGTTTTTTACATTTGTAAGTGGTTGCAAGGTATTAAAAGAATAATATTTCGTGACACATGAAAATTATGTGAAATTCACTTTTCAGTGTCCATAAATCAAGTCTTCTTAGAACACAACCACACTCATTTTTTATTTTTTTATTTTCTATGGCTGCTTTTGTGGGTAGTTGCAACATTTACGATCTAGCTCTTAATAGAAAAAAATTGCCAACCTCTGGCCTAGACTAAAACATCACTAATTCATGCAAGTGGGGACAAGATAGACTTGATTGCAGTGTATTTTAAATGGAAATGATCTTACTTCAATTAATGCATAAAGGGAGAACAGATCCATCACTGGTTGTTCACAGAGGTCCTTCTCGCAGGAACCATTGTTAGGAGCATATCTCAGTAATAGCCTAACTCAGTGGTCGGCAAACTCATTAGTCAACAGAGCGGCAAACCGCGGCTCGTGAGCCGCATGTGGCTTGCGAGCCGCGGTTTACCGACCACTGGCCTAACTCTTCTGTCTGTCACAGTTTGTATGCAAACACTATTTCTAATCTGCTTGAAAAATTTGGATAATTTTTAATTTTATAATCTCATTTTTGTACTATAACTGTTCAGCAAATTGTTTTCTCAGTAGATATTTTTAAAAGGTTTATTGAGGTAAAATTTTCATACATAAGTTTATAGTTTGATGAGTTTTTACAACAGTGTTTATTCACTTCATTGCCATCACAATCCAAGATATAGACATTTCATCACTCCCGAAGCTCCCCTGTGTCCCTATGTGGTCACTGGCCTTCCCCTCTCCCTGGCCCCTGACTATGACGGATGTATTTCTGTTCATATAGTTCTGCCCTTCCTGGAATGTCACAGAAATAGAATTATACAGGATGCAATAGATATTTTAAAGTACACTTCAGTTCCTCCACTGTAGTTTGACACCAGTATCTCTTAATTGATGAACTTCTATTGTACATGCAACAAACACTATATAATTAAGGTTATATCTATTTTTCTTAGTTATCTGAATGAGAAATTAAAAGTTTGTTGTACTGTTGTCTATATTGATACATTAAACTTATGGGACTAGAATTCTGAACTTAATATATGAAGCTCTTTTTAAGAAAGAAAGAAAATTTTGGTATTAATTATACTGAATCTTCCTGAATGAATTTGTGTGTGTGTGTGTGTGTGTGTGTATGTGTGTGTGTGTTATACTCTGAGACTTTTAATAGCCCCCCAAATGATTTCTAAGATAGGTTTCTCTGTGAATGAAAATCGAGAAACTTGTTTATATAATTATAATCTGCCAGTCTACACCTTCTCTTCACTCTATATATTGTATCTTAAAAAACAAAAAATTATTACCTGAAGTATAAGATTATTCTCTGGGAATGGGGAATTGGAGGAAATCTTACTCACCATATGTCTAAACAAAAGGGAGCTGAGTACATGTGTGCTTGCTCTAAGACAAGTATATATTTCCTGTGTCTATATTGCACTGATTTTCTAGCAAGTAAATTTGCTCTTTAGAAATAGTTGTTAATGTGCTCGTTTTCTTTCTAGACAATCTGACAATAATTGGACAATGCCATTAGTGAGTGCAAATAAACTAAAAGCAATTAATATTCAAGATCATCAGCACTAATCTAGCACCTCCTTTCCCCTGTCATTTCTTCTCTTCCTCTCTATTTAGTGTCACACACCATTGCCCCTTGGTGACCCTCTTCTTACTGGCTAGGATGAGGAAATCCACAGGACCCCTAAGCGGAAGCCAAGCATGAACTTCAGTAATGTAGTGAGTATTTAACTATACCGTGGGTCTTGCTAGATCTCATTATCTGTCTTGACATTTTTATGCCTTTGCATAATTTTGTTCTAGAGCCCAGAAGAGTATAAAATATAGGTTTAACAAACTTTAAGCATCTTTCACAGTGGTAGGTTTTTATCTGAAAGGACTAGAATTTGCCTTCACTCTCTATACGAGTGGGTTTTTGATTGAAATTCAAGGTAGCAAGTTCAGAAATTGGGCTGAAGTTTTCATTTTATTTCAAACTGAACTCATGTTACTCCTGCTGAAAATTGTACTGACAGGCCTGTACATATAAGTTATGATATTTCCTATCAAGATGTTTAGCTGAATTAGAAACATTTGTGAACAAGTTCTTCTGCAATTGGTTAAAAGGTATTTTTCTGCTGGGGAAGGGAGGGTGCATGGAGGGCAGAGGCACAGAGAGAACCTGGAATATCTTTTATTTCAATGACTGTTGATCAAGTAATTGGCCATAAACTGTTTACAACCATGACCCCTGTTGCAACCACAGAGGAGGTGTTTATGGATAGACATTAAGCTCTTTTTTAAGTTGTTCACAAAGTGTACTGTTTACAGAGCAAATTTCCCCAAACATCTTATTTTTCTCTGAAACATTACATGAGGTAGATAACAAGGTTGGTCAGACTTAGCATCAAGAAAGAAAAGGAGAAGAACAAGGAAAGTTTTGCCTATATTTTTGGGAGAACCTGACTTTTTCAATAATGATTCCATTTTCATATTTCAGATTATGGAAAAGGGAAACCTCAATATAAGGTTTATTAGAAGCATTTTTTAAAAATAAAGAGAACCTCAGCATTTTAGACAGAAGTTATTATTTTGACTTATTCAGTTGCATAAATAGAAACGAGATATTGACCATTTTGGTTTTTATAAAGGATCAATAAAACTTAATAATGAAGGGATGTAATATGACTGAGAGCAAAAATATACTTGAAACTACATTTTCAGGAGGTTAAGTAAGACACTACTAGTTTAAACCAGATTTTTGTCGAAGTAAATGCCAAAAAAAAAATCTTTATATGAATTTTTTGTCAAATAGAAGAAAGGCACACTTCTTTTTAAAAGAATGCGTTTTTGGAAGGTGTGATTGTGGCCTAATGAACAAACTTCTGGAAAGAACGTGGTGCAAATGGAAAGCACTGCTCTAATCACGTGAGCGCAGCTCCCCGGCTGCAATGCACAGCTGAGCTCCCGTGGAACGAAAAATGATGCCATCCAATAAGGTCTTTTTTGAGGGACTCTCATGTGTCTGCACTTGCTAGATGCCGCTGAGATGTAAGAGCCATTTTCCTTCCCTCTGCTGAGGAAAGACCTGGAAACAGTGAAAAGATAACTGGCAAATTCAGGCATCGTTATGAGCAAAGCAGTTAGGAAGATTTGGCAACATTCTACTTGTGAGGTGAAGAGAACCAGTGCTCAGGAGGCTGTAGAAGAAAATGAACAGAACAGATAAGTAGACGAGGTTTTGGAAAGTAAATAGTGCCAAGATTTGTGCCTGGGCTGGGAGAAAATGCAGATGACTCTACTTTTCAAGTCAGAGTGACCAAGAGGGACAGAGGAGTTCGAGGAGAGGGTTTTGACGAAGGGGATGCCAAGCTTAATTTCACAGAAGGGGACTTTAATGAGGTTCTGGAACATCTAAGGAAAAATGCCCTGAGGTAGGAGGATAACATTGATGACTCTTAGGTTCATCTCAAAAGTAAATGCTGGTTTTGACACTTAAAGTATTAATTAGATGGCTAGTTGAATTGAAAGGCAGTCATTTTGACAGTGCCATGTATTGCTAAGGAGCCCAAGGTCATAGTAAAATCACTGGAGAAAGAGAAGCAGAAAGGGAAACAAATATTTCCTGAAGATTCAACCAATTCTTGGCAATGGGCATTTGTTGGACACACTTTCTCCTTCTCATCTCCATGACACTTCATCCTTCTCTAAGCTAGGTGACATGCTGGTTAGACATGCTCAAGAAGGTTTTATCCCTACTTCACCAATGAGAAAACAGAGGATCAGAGAGGTTCACCAACTTTCACAGCCTGAGAATTAAAGCCATGTCTTTTTGACTTTTAAAATCCACATGCTTTTCTCTGCACAACTGGCCTGATCTATATTTGTTTTCATATTTCAGTTGTGGTTTTTATGACTTGTCCCCATTCAAAGTGCTTTAAATGACTGTTCATTAGATTTAAGACTTTCAACTCCTATTAATTACATTACTTGACATAACCAAGTCTGAGACTATGAGCTTTGAGGACCCATTGTTTCAAGTCAGTAGCTGCCTACACCATCTTCATACACTGTACTCCTCATTTCTCACTCATGCAACTGAGCAAAACTTAGTTTTGAGTAACTTGTTCAGTACCATAGGTGCATTTATTGAACAATTACTATGCTACAGACATGTTAGGTGTGGAATACCACAGTGTCTTCTAAGGGGGTTGGAAGCTTCTTTCTGAATGTGGACACAAGTCATAAGATGTCATAAGAAACTTTATTAAGAGATGTATTTTCATTTTCCTCTTGTATTTTACCCTCCCCTGATATACAATGGTAGTTAGGCCCTCTTGGGTTCCCTGTAAGTCTTAAAGCAGACGTGGACTCCACGGTACCAGCTGCCTTCTCTTTTCAAAAAGGCCAGGCTCACTGGAGAGTGGAGTGGATGGGGAAGAATTGTGTGCAATAGGGAACAGGGAGGAATTTCTCTGAGACCCTCCAAAATCCAGGGGAGGGTCAAAGAGCAGTGGTGTCAACTTCCTGGTCAGTGGCAGTACAAGATATCTGAGTAAAAAAACTGCATAGCGCCCTGAATGAGGCTGGCTCTATACTACAACTCTTAGCTTCATGATAATTTCTTTAGCCCACGTGTGACTTGTATACAGAGTTCCAAACTTCACTGGAATAGACAGGGCTTGAACAATTAGAATGTTGGCGGGAACTGTGACAGGTTGAATGATTCAAAATAACAAGTAAGTCTTTTGTCTTTGGGTGTGAATTAGGAGTGTTCTTCACTTCACATAATAACTGATGTATATGGGGATGAAGCCAAGAGTCAGATTCAATTTGAGTTAAAGAAATTGAAAAAAGATATTTTTTTTTACACATCAAGATTATAGGTTGAAATTTCTGCCTACTATTTTTGTATGTAGATACATCTCTGATCAGATTCATTATTGTGGATGGGCTCCAAATGGGAGGAGAACAGAGTAAATGCTGAGGGATTTTTTTCACCGGGAGAGATCTTTATAGAAAAAAGGAGGCCAAAAAGGCTTCATTGAAGATTTAAGTATGATATTTGTGGCAGAAACTGCTAGTTGCCTACCCAGTGTCCTTTCTCCCATTCTTTCTTACTGATCAAACTCCAGAAAAATATTAGTCCCCTTGCAGCTTGGGTAACAATGTTGCATATTCCTGGCCAATAGGTTGAACAAGGCAGGGCTCCCAGGAAGACTTACATAGCCTCAAAGACTTGCCTTGCCCATTTCCTCCATCTGATGCTCATGTAATGCTCAGAGGTGGGATTTGCCATTTTACAACCTATAGGACAAAAGCTATATGTAAAGCAAGATGGAATAGGAGGAGGGAGGGTCCTGGGCCTTCAATGAATCCTTGCACAACTGAACCAGCCCTGGAATGTGCACTTTTGAACTTCTTGGGCAGGAAAACCAAATGCCTCTTGGGTTAAGCCACTGTCAATGGGTTTCTCTTCTGGGTTACTAAATCTTAATTGGCAGGAGCTTGAAGGAGAGGATCTAGGAAAGCAGAGGAGAGAGGGCAGGGCCATTCAGGGGATACACAGAGGGGGGAATGTATGTGGTATATCTGGGGAAGAAGGCATTGAATAGTCTGGAGAGTAATTTATTCTAGCTGGAAAATGTCTGGTGAAAAGATGGGAAAGACAAGGTAAACATTAAGGTTTTGGGCTTTTAAAACACTGGGAAGAGGACTAACAAATATGTTTAGGGCTAAGTGGGTTAAATCTGGCTTTCACTGATGATAGTCTTATTATGGGAATGGTTTAATTATCAATTACTGAAACGTATCAAATATGCTTTTCTAAAGAAGACTCCACTGTATTTTCTGAAAACTGGCTGGTGGATTTATTGAGGTGGGATGGCAGATGTGATGGTATTGGTATATGATACACAGTGTTTCTACACAATGGAAGGCAGAGTGGTAACATGGCGATGGTTCTAAACTGATTGAGTTTTCCCCTCTCTACTGAGTGAAACTTTATTATTCAGTTGAAATCATTCAAGCAGAGGCTTGGTGCATCTTCAAAAGCTTTAAGCAGCTTCCTTCACCTTTCCAGTGGCTGTTGGACTTCAGTGGGCAGCAGATTTATTGGGAGAATTTGCTCAGTACAGATTCCTGGGCCTGACACTCAGAGAGACTGGTATAGCAGATCTGGGATGGCTGTCAGGAATATTCATTGAAAAAAATATATTTATTGATTTCAGAGAAGAAGGGAGAGGGAGAGAGAGGTAGAAACATTAATGATGAGAATCATTGATCAGCTGCCTCCTGCATGCCACACACTGGGGATCGAGCTGCAACCTGGGCATATGCCCAGACTGGGAATTGAACCATGACCTCCTGGTTCATAGGTTGACGCTTAACCACTGAGCCATGTTGGCTAGGCAGGAATTTTCATTTTTATCAAATGCCCCTGGCGATTCTGTTGCAGTGTTTTCTGAGTGTCACTTGTGAAGCACTGACCTGTAGACTGTTCCCCTTTATTTCTTCTCCTTCCCTGTGCCAGTGCTGTGGTGCTTCCCAGAAAGAAAGGAGTGTCTGAAGGTGAGGATCTCATTTAAGCTCCCGTGACTTTCTACTAGTAGGGAGGCTTCACCAAAGGACACAACAATTTTAAGATTCTTCTCATACTTCTTTAATATTTTTGTTTTTTCAAATTGCAAAGGAATACTGTTTATTCCTTTATTACTAATAATTCTGTTTATTAACTACAAAACTTGTAAAAACTCAGGAAGGGTTCAATAAGAAAATACAGATAATCACCATTCCTCTAGTTAGAACCATTGCTAATGTTCTGGTATATATCCATTCTCTCTCTCTCTTTACTCTCTCTCTCTCTCTCTCTCTCTCTCTCTCTCTCTCTCTCTTCGTGAAAATTGAAATCAATCAGCTAAAAGACCTATACAGTTTTTTATATCCTTCATGATGAGAATATACTGAAGAGGGCCAAACACTAAATCAAGGTTACCAATGAGAAAGCTCATGCAGTCATGCAGACGGGAGATGATTTGGGCTTGGGCCAGAATGACCTCAGTGGAGGTGATGATGAGAAGTGATCAGGTTCAGGATCTCTTTTGAAGAAAGAGTTGTCAAAATTTGATGTCAGCCAGGATGTAGGGCCTGAGAGAAAGAAAGAGATGAGTCAACAGTGACTCCAGGTGTTTTAACCTGAGCAGTTTTAAAGATGGAAAAGACTGCAGGAAATAGCAAGTTTGCTGGGATCGGGAGCTTGGTTTGGGTGTGTTAAGGGTGAGACCAGGTAGGAGTATCAGGAGTAGGCAGTTGGACATGCAAGTAGGCAATCAGGGGAGAGGTATGTACTGGAGAATGGTATTTAAAGCTATATATTTAAATTCATATAAATCGTATTTAAATCCATGAGATTGATTGAAATTAACTTGGGAGTAAGTATAGATGGAAAAGAGAAAAAGCTCTAGGTGGTGGTGGAAGCATGGAGGTCTTTAAAAGGGGAGGAGAAGGAGTGATCTAATTGATTGGACTAACTGGTATCTTATGGCCATGCCTTGGTCTGGGAGTGGGAGCAAGCTTACCAAGTTGACAGTCTCAAGAAGACTGTAAACAGTGGTCAAGGTGGTTCCACAGTCATTTTCAGAAGAAAGAATGGAGAGATTCCAAGATGGCAGCCAGGAGGATGGCAATGAGGGAGAGAGAGTGAGTGAGGGAGCGAAAGGGGAGTATGTGGACGTGGTGTGTGTGTGTATGTATCTGAGTGAGGGGCAGCTAGATCTCATAGGACCTTCGGGGGCTGGCGGACTGGGCTCGCATAGCTGGGCAGCCTCTACTACTGCTGTAATCTCTCTCAGAGCACCAGCTCTGCTGCAGAGGCCATGCCATCTTGGAGAGAGCTGCTGTGACTGGGATCCCAGCCTCATGTCCACCCATGGTGCTCTCAGATACTACCTGGGATCCTGCAGCCACTCCAGCCAGGGACCTGCTGCTTCGGCTGCCAACCCATGGACACCGGGACTCCAGCCTCCCCAGCTAAGGGCTCCTGTGAGTTCCAGAGGGTGCTCCCCTCCTGCCAGCCAGACGCTTTAGCCAAAGACTCTGTGACTGCATGCACAAACAGCCGAGCCTTATGCAGCAGCCCTGGGCTCTGTGACCGCTCCAGCAGCTGTGTGAGCAGCTGTTGCTTGCAACTGCTGGAGGAGCAGCCGCTGCCCATGACCCCATGAGGAGCAGCTGCCCCGTGACCATGTGAGGAGCAGCCACTGCCTGCTATCGCCCGAGGAGCAGCCGCTCTGTGAGCAGTTGCTGCCTGTGACCGTGCGAGGAGCAGCCGCCGTCCGCAACTGCCCAAGGAGCAGCCGCCACCCACAACCACCCAAGGAGCAGCCGCCGCCCATGACCGCCCAACCCACCACAAGCCCACTGCTGCAGCCACAGGCCCTTCCCCTCCCCCGCACTGGGATTCAACATCTAGATCCTTTGGTGACAGCAAAAATGGGGAGACAGAAGAACAACCCCCAAGGAAAGAAAAGGAGGAAGTGCCAGAAAAGGAATAAAATGAAATGGAGGCATGCAAAATGTCAGAAAAAGAATTCAGAATAAGGGTCATACAGTTCATAAACTGGATGGATGAGAAAATCAACAACCTATGTAAGAATCAGGAGAAAATAAAGAATGATATAGCTACAATAAAAGACAATATGGAAAATTTCAACAGTAGACTAGGAGAAGCAGAGGACTGAATTAGTGAATTAGAAGACAGGGAAACAAAACACACCCAATCTGAACTGCAATTAGAGAAAAAAAAAAATCAAAAGATAGGAGGGGAGCATAAGGGAGCTTTGGGACAACATGAAACAGAAAAATACATATAATAAGGGTGCCAGACAACAAGAAGAGGAGCAAGGGTTAGAAAACCGGTTTAGGAAATAATATCAGAAAACTTCCCTGATTTGGGGAAGAAAAAAGTCACACAAGCACAGAGAGTCCCAAACAAGATGAACCCAGAAAGACCCACACTAAGATGCATTGTAATTACAATGGCAAATGTTAACAACAAAGAGAGAATCTTAAAGACTGCAAGAGAGAGACAGAAAGTTACCTACAAGGGATCTCCCATTAAATTATCAAATGATTTGTCAACAGCAACACATCAGGCCATAAAGGAATGGAAGGGAGTATACAAAGTGATGCAAAGCAAGGGACTGAATCCAAGAATACCCTATTCTGCAAGGCTATCATTCAAAATTGAAGGGGAATCAGGAGCTTCGCAGACAGAAAAAGGCTAAGGGAGTTCATCACTACCAAACCAGCAATGCAAGAAATGCTAAAGGGACTGTTGTAAAAAGAAGAAAATAAGGGGAAGAAGGAACAGAGGCACAAAAAATGAAAATGGCTTCAAACAAGTACCTATCAATAATAACTTTAAATGTGAATGGCCTAAATGCTCCAATCAAAAGGCATTGAATGGCTGAATAGATAACAAACATGACCCATATATATGCTGTTTACAAGAGACACACCTCAGAATAAAAGACACAGACTGAAAGTGAAGAGATGGAAAAATATCTTTTAGGCAAATGGAACTGAAAAAAAAAAAGCTGGGGTAGCAATACTTATATTTGACAAAACAGACCTCAGAATGAAGGCCATAACAAGAGATTAGGAAGGCCACTTCATATTACTAAATGGACCGATAAAAAAAGGATATAACTCTGGTAAACATATATGCACCCAATGCAGGAGCACCCAAATACATAAAAAAACTTCTGGAAGATATCAAGGGAGAGATCGACAGCAATATGATCATAGTAAAGGACTTTAATACCCCACTGACATCACTGGATAAATCCTCTAGATTTATCACAGAAACAGCAATCCTACAGGACTCAGATGGACTAGATCAGATGGATTTAATTGACATTTTCAGAACATTTCACCCCAAAGCTACAGAATATACATTCTTCTCAGTACACATGGGACATTTTCAAAGATAGACCACATATTGGGTCCCAGGCAAAGTCTCTCCAAATTCAAGAAGATTGAAATCATATCAAGTATCTTCTCAGACCACAATGGCATAATATTAGAAATCAACTACAATAAAAACAATAAAAAAGTTCAAACACTTGGAGGCTGAATAGCATGCTATTAAACAATGATTGGGTTACCAAAGATATCAAAGAAAAAATTAAAAATATCCTGGAAATGAATGACAATGAAAACACAGCAATCCAAAACCTATGGGACACAGTGAAAGCAGTCCTGAGAGAGAAGTTCATAGCATTACAGGCCTACCTCAAAAAAAAAAAAAAAAAAAAAAAAAAGAAAAACTGGTAATAAATTATCTAACTCTACAACTTAAAGAATTAGAAAGAAAGCAACAAGAAAAGCCCAGAGTGAGCAGAAGGAAGGAGATAATAAAGATCAGAGCAGAAATAGAGACCAAAAAAACAATACAAAAGATCAATGAAACCAAGAGCTGGTTCTTTGAAAGGATAAACAAGATAAATGAACCTCTAGTCAGGCTCACCAAGAAGCAAAGAGAGAGAACCCAAATAAACAAAATCAGAAATGAAAGAGGCAAAATAACAACAGACCCCACAGAAATACAAAAGATTGTAAAAAAATATTATGAACAACTCTAACAAACTAAACAACCTAGAGGGAATGGACATATTCCTAGAAAAATACGACCTTACAAAACTCAACCAAGAAGGATAAAAATATCTCAATTGGCCGATAACTAAGGAGTAATTGAAGCAGTCATCAAAAAGCTTCCAGCAAACAAAAGCCTGTATTACATACATGGGCACTTAGGCTGATTCCAAATCTTAGCTATGTAATGAGTGGATTAGAAAACAGTGGTATATCTACACAATGGTATATCTACACTCTGGCTTCACAGGAGAGTTTTATCAAACATTCAAAGAAGAACTAAAACTTATCCTTCTCAGACCATCCCAAAAAATTCAAGAGGAAGGAACACTTCCAAGCTCTTTCTATGAAGCCAGCATTACTCTAATCCCAAAACCAGATAAAGACACCACAAAGAAAGACAATTACAGGCAAATATCCCTGATGAACATAGATGTTAAAATCCTCAACAAAATTGTAGCAAATCAGATCCAGCATTACATTAGAAAGATCATACACCATGACCAAGTGGGATTTACTCTGGGGATGCAAGGCTGGCACAATATCCACAATTCAATAAACGTGATACATCACATAAACAAATTGAGAAACAAAAATCACATAATCATATCAATTGAAGCAGAAAAGGCATTTGACAAAATCCAACACCCTTTCCTGATAAAAACTCTCAGCAAAGTGGGAATAGAGGGATCATACCTCAACATAATAAAAGCCTTTCTAGTATATGACAAACCTACAGCCAACATCACACTCAATGGGCAAAAACTAAAACCATTTCCCCTATGAACAGGAACAAGACATGGGTGCCCATTTTCGCCACTCCTGTTCGACATAGTACTGGAAGTACTAGCCATAGTGATCAGACAAGAAGAAGAAATAAAAGGCATACAAATTGGAAAAGAAGAAGTAAAATTGTCATTATTTGCAGATGACATGATATTGTACACAGAAAACTCTAAAGACTCCATCAAAAAACTACTAACACCAATAAAGGAATTCGGCAATGTAGCAGAATACAAAATTAATGAACTCACAGAAAGAGAAACTAAAAAAACAATCCCATTTACCATTGCAACAACAAAAACATTAAGATACCTAGGAATAAATTTAACCAAGGAGGTAAAGGACGTGTACTCAGAAAATTACAGGACGCTGAGAAAAGAGATAGAGGAAGACATAAACAAATGGAAGAATATACTGTGTTCATGGATTTGTAGAATCAACATCATTAAAATGTCCATACTATCCAAAGCAATCTACAGATTCAATGCAATCCCCATTAAAATACCAATGGCATACTTCAAAGATCTAGAACAAACTCTCCAAAAATTATTCTGGAATAAAAAAAGACCCCAAATAGCCACAGCAATCTTGAGAAAGAAGAACAAAGTTGGAGGGATCACAATACCAGATATCAAGCTATACTACAAAGCCACTGTTCTCAAAACTGCCTGGTACTGGCACAAGAATAGACATATAGACCAATGGAACAGAACAGAGAACACAGAGATTGACCCAAGCCATTATGTTTAATTAATATTTGACAAAGGAGGCAAAAGCATACAATGGAGTCAAGACAGTCTCTTCAATAAATGGTGTTGGGAAAACTGGACAGATACATGCAAAAAAATGAAACTAGACCACCAACTTACACCATACACAAAAATAAACTCAAAATGCATAAAGGACTTAAACGTAAGAAGGGAAACCATAAAGATTCCAAAAGAAGGCTTTTAGGCAGCAAAATTGCAGATATTTGTTGTAGCAATATCTTTACCAATACAGCTGCTAGGGCAATGGAAATGAAGGAGAATATAAACAAATGGGACTACATCAAAATAAAAAGCTTCTGCACAGCGAAAGAAACCATCAACAAAACTACAAGAAAGCCCACTGCATGGGAGAACATATTTGCTAATGTTACCTCCAATAAGGGTTTATTCTCCAAAATTTATAGGGAACTCATACAACTTAACAAAAGAAAGATAAACAATCCAATAAAAAAAAATGGGCAAAGGACTTAAGTAGAAACTTTTCGAAAGAAGACATACAGAAGGCCAAGAGACATATGAAAACATGCTCAAAGTCACTAATCCTCTGAGATATGCAAATCAAAACAACAAATGAAGTACCATCTCACACTTGTCAGAATGGCTATCATCAACAATTCAACAAACAACAAGTGCTGGAGAGAATGTGGAGAAAAAAGAACCCTCTTGCACTGCTGGTGGGAATGCAGACTGGTGCAGCCACTGTGGAAAACAGTATGGTGTTTCCTCAAAAATTAAAAATGGAATTGCCATTTGACCCAGTAATTCCACTTCTAGAAATATATCCCAAGAAAATAGAAACACCAGTCAGAAAGGATATATGCACCCCTATGTTCATAGCAGCACAATTTACAATAGCTAAGATTTGGAAACAGCCTAAGTGCCCATCAGCACATGAGTGGATTAGAAAACCGTGGTATATCTACACAATGGAATACTACACTGCTATGAAAAAGAAGGAATTCTTACCATTTGCAACAGCTTGGGTGGAATTGGAGAGCATTATGCTAAGCCAGTTGGAGCAAGATAAATATCACAGGATCTCACTCATTTGTGGAATGTAATGAACAACATAAACTGATGAACAAAAATAGCATCGAACAGACTGTCCAAACTATGAGAGAAAGCAGGGGTGAGGGAGTAAGAGATCAACCAAAGGACTTGTATGCATTCATATGAGCATAACCAATGGACACAGACAGGGGATAGGGTGAGGGCATGTGCTGGGGCATGGGGGCGGCCGGGGAGAAGTCAATGGGGGGAAAAGGAGACTTATGTAATATTTTAAACAATAATGAATTTAAATAAAAAAAGAAGAAGGAATGGACCTTGTGCAGGCATAAGCAACACATTCTCCTTTTTTCCAGAAAACTTTAGGTATGTATTTAGCTCTTTTCACAAAAACTTGCAATAAATAAGTTTCATATTAAGTGCTAAGTCATATTGATCTGAATTACATAGAGTTGCTAGATCCTTATGCTAATTCTTGCTATTTCATTTTTTAATAAAAATAAACTCAAGAATCTGTCTCTTGAACTCTTGAAACTGGATTTGTTGCCAAATTGGATACTAGATTATAAAACCTTTAAGGCAAGAATTATGTCTTTTTTTGTCCCTGGGTTCCTAACACCAAATATTGAGTTTGACTTATGTGAAGTGTTCAATATGTGCTTTTAGAATAAATTAATGTGTGGATCATTTGGGGCAGCTTACACCTTTAATTTCCTTCAAGTTATTGGGTGATGTATTTATCACAGCTCTTGTTTTCAGGAGAGAAACCTAGCTAAAACTGTTGTAAGCAAGAAAGTAAATTTATTCGTTTTCATGATGAAAATGAGGCAGTGATTCAGGCATGGTTGGATCCAGTGTCAGACAATATTATGTTTGTCTCTCACTTTTGACAGTGCTTTCTTCTTCAAGGGCATCATTCTTCCACAGGATCTCCCCCACCCCTACCCGCTGTGGCAAGATGTCCACCAGCAGATCCAGACTTACATTACCAGCTTATCATTCCTTGTGGAAAGGGAACATCTCATAGTTCCTGAAGAAGTTCTTGGACATGGATCACATGTCTGTCACTGAACCAATCACTGTGGCTTGGGTTATGGAGTCCTCTCATAGGTAGGCCTGGTCAAATATTCACCTTGAGTTCTAGGACCTTGGGGTGGGTTCTACCCAAATTGTGTCAACTAAGACATGATCCACCCTGGAGAAACTGAGGTGCTAATAGATGAAGATAAAGGAATGGATATGAATAGGAAGAAGCAACATAAGACCATTCAAATACAAAATCTATCATAGGAGCACTTGGGGAAGTGGTCAAATTCTTTGACTCTTCTATGGTGTCCATTTACACAAACTGGTGCATATGGTTGTATTTGGTTTAACCATGGTTTGGAACGAGTTGGCAAATCGCAAGCAGTTGTGCTTGAACTTAGTAACCAGAGAACCACTAGGGTGATGCCAATGATCTGTTTCCTGTCTTTCTGCACCTTGGACTTGGGAGAGCAGCTCCAGGCATTGCCTGACCCTCTGAAGGCTCACAAGGCTGAGGCTGCCTGGAGCCCTG
Organism: Plecotus auritus; assembly: GCF_963455305.1. Classification (NCBI taxonomy): domain Eukaryota; kingdom Metazoa; phylum Chordata; class Mammalia; order Chiroptera; family Vespertilionidae; genus Plecotus; species Plecotus auritus. The sequence continues at coordinate 138,577,779 of NC_137776.1, read as the reverse complement.
CCTGGGGGACACCCTGTTAAACAGGGAAATGAAGTTATCACAGCCTTGGCAAATTTTCCTCTGGCTGTTTTATGATAATACCCTCAGCCAAGGAGATGATCCAAGGCAGGGCTCTACGGAACAATGAAGCCCCTTCGTGGAACACCACAGACCCTGGAAAAAAAAAGAATTTTAATACCCCTTGGGGAAAGTTGCTATAATTTTGAAGGTGTTTCACTCAGGAAAAGAGCCTGTGATTTGTGAAGCAATACTAATCTGCTCATGGGAAGCTGCAGCATGAAATGAGACAAGGTGTGATAACCTGTCAAGTTCCAAAGAGAAATGATTTAGGGGGAGATAGTGGTTTGAAAATGTGAGGATGGGTGTTACTAACTTAATCCATATGATGCCTTCAAAACAAAAAGTATATTAGGGGCGAAAGGCATGAAACAGACATTATTCATTGTCTCCAGGTGATATTTCTCCTGTGAGTTTACAAGCAAGTGTTGGCATGCTGTGTGCAGACATTTGTACAATAGATTAGAGCGCCCTGATCGCCACAGATGAAAAGTAGGGGGGGGGGACACCTTTGACTCTTTCCCTTCCCCCTCTAATTTATCTATATCATTTATTCCAGACAAGAGCTCCTTTCCTTTGTGAAAATTAGAGACATCTGTAGTTAATACAACCTGAGTCAAGGATAATCAAAGCTCACGCTGCCAGGTGTGAACAGATTGCTTGCCGGGTCCGGAAGGTGACTCTTTCCCTCCTCCTCCTCTCATGGGCACCATCCACAATCATTAGGAGGTGTTTTCCGGGAGTGGATGAGGAGGGAGGGGAAGAAGAGTCCATTTTCTGGTGGGAGAAGCAGATGTTGGCTGCACCAGGATGACTCATATAACTGGCAATGTGCTTCCACTTCTCTAAGACAGACTCCTGCTAATATTGGGGCTTGGGGTGATGCTGTGAAGGGGGAACATGGACCCTTGAATGGTTCCATATTGGGGTAATGTTCCAACTGCAACAAATCCCTTTTGTAAGGGTGCTGGAAAGACTTTCCAAATCTAGGTAACAGATTCTCAGAATGGTCTATTGCAGGGGTGGGCAAACTTTTTGACTCGAGGGCCACAATGTGTTCTTAAACTGGACCGGAGGGCCGGAACAAAAGCATGGATGGATGTTTGTGTGAACTAACATAAATTCAAAGTAAAGGAGCGGAGGGGAGAGCAAGAGAACCGGATAGAACAGCCGGATCCGGCCCGCGGGCCGTAGTTTGCCCAAGACTGTATTGCCTCTGGGAAGGTGGGACTGCAAGGAGTCTCTACTTAGAAACAAATGAGGATGAGGGTCTATGGTGATTTCCATACGATTTTTGTTTTGAATTTGAAATTTTATTTATTTTTAACTAATTTAAATTAAAAAACTGATGCTCAAGTGCATCACAGGATACTTTTAAAATTTCATTGGAACAACTTGGGTATGTGAAGCTACTTTACAAAATATTTTTTGGACAGTTTTAGGTTATGACAAAATTGAGGGTAAGGTATAGAGATTTCCATTATACCCTCTGCCCCTACATGCACATTTCCCCCACTATTAACATCCCCCCACCGGAGTGGCACATTTGCTATAATGAAGGAATCTGCTTTGACACCCAAAGTCCATAGTTGACATTAGGCTTCACTCTTGGTGTTGGCCATTCTGTGGATTTTAACAAATGTATAATGATATGTATCCATCATTTTAGTAGCATACAGAATAGTTTCACTGCCCTAAAAATCCTCTGTGCTCTGCCTATATCTTCCCCAACCCCCAGCTCCTGGCAACCACTGATCTTTACACCATCTCCATAGTCTTGCCTTTTCCAGAATGTTGTATAGGTGGAATAAAATAGTTTGCAGCCTTTTCAGATTGGCTTCTTTTACTTAGTAATAAGCATTTAAGATTCCACCACGTATTTCATGGCTTGATAGCTCATTTCTTTTAAAAAATGTTTTATTTTTCAATTACAGTTAACATTCAAAACTATATTAATTTCAGGTATAGAGTATAGTGGTTAGATATTTATATAACTTATGAACTGATCCTCCTGATAAGTCTAGTACCCACCTGGCATCATACATAGTTATTATGATATTATTGACTATATTTTCTATACATCCCCATGACTGTTTTTATAGCTGCTAATTTGTGATTCTTAATCTATTCACCTTTTTCACCCTCCTCCCCAACCCTTTCCCATCTAGCTAGATAGTATTTCACTCTCTGGATGTAACACACCCATGTGATTTAAAAAAATATATTTTTATTGATTTCAGAGAGGAAGGGAGAGTGAGAGAGAGATAGAAACATCAATGATGAGAGAGAATCATTGATTGGCTGCCTCCTGCACACCCCCCACTGGGGATCAAGCCCATAACCCGGGCATGTGCCCTTGACTGGAATTGAACCCAGAACCCTTTAGTCTTCAGGCTGATGCTCTATCCACTGAGCAAAACTGGCTAGGGCCACACCCATGTGATTTTGAAATGGTGGGTTTACTTCCTGGGGACAGGGATGTCATAAATAGTGGGGCAGACCTGGAGGACTGCATAAGTCATGAGCAAGCTTTCTTCTGCTTATTGTCATTGGAATGCCACTTGTTGAAGTGACTTAGCACGGAAAACTTTTGCTGTCTTTTCACCTTTAATTTTTAAAAAAATCCTCACCCAAGGACATGCTTTTTATTTATTTTTTAAGAGAGAGAGAGAAAGAGAGAGAGAGAGAGAGAGAGAGAGAGAGAGAGAGAGAGAGAGAAAGAGAAAGAGAGAGAGAGAGAGAGAAACATCGATGTGAGAGTGAAACATTGACCGGTTGCCTCCTGACCAGGGATTGAACCCACAACCTGGGCATGTGCCCTGATCAGGATCGAACCCGCCTGATCACGGTGTATTGGATGATGATCAATCAACTGAACCACACTGGCCAGGGCTCATCTTTAATTTTTGACTGGACTTCTTTGCTGCCATTGTTGGGAGCAGAGAAATCAAGTGCTCAGAGGAGGAAACAAACATAGAATTTGGATTCAGGAAGATCCATGTTTGGGCCCTGGTTCTGCCACTTTTGTAATATGAGACCTTGAGAAAACCATTTTACCTCTGTGACTGAGCTATGGTTTCTCTGTCTGTAAAAAAGAAACAGTGATCCTAGCTCAAAGGAAACACATGAGAATTAAACAGTGCATGTCATACTACTTCATAAACGATATACAGTAGCACCTTTCAAATGTTAATTTAATAATTGTTTCAAGTGAAGTGACTGAGTCCCTGGTGTTCTTGTTCTTGACTGCCTGCTAGTCTGTTTCCCATCAGTCCCAGTGATGGGGAACTGCAGGACCATTTATTGGATCTTGGTACACTGAAGGATAATTCTCCCTGAGCATGGTCAATGTTAGGAGCCAGATGTTCTCTATACTTGTAACTCATGAATGAGCCTTCCCTCACCTATATAAACCTTCATCATTCCCAAAATCACACTCCAAACACTGGAAGTCTAATAGGCTGACCTAAATAAGGACTGCCCAAACTAAATCTGGATAACCCAAACTCTATCCAAACTGCCCCAAACTTAAAATTCCCAGTTAATTTGTCCACAGTTGATTTCTAGATGATGTCATTAGATGAGCTGTTCTTACTGAAGCAAAGCAAGTTTTGGGTGAAATTGAGGAAGCTGTTTATAGAGATCCAAAGGAAAGCAAACCTTCCACATTTCTCTAGTTAGGCCACAGCCAGCCCAGGTTGAACCATATCATTGATGCTTGGAGGTCTGATGTGCCCCTTACTCACCCTGACAGAGGTGGTTGTTGCCTTGGGATCATAATGATCATTCCTCTAAGTTATTCCACTGAAAATACAATGCAGAAACTCAATGTCAAGATGAAGGGAGACCTCTCAGATCACCTATCAGGCACAGAGTTTGTTCGTGAATGCTAACCTCTGTTACTCCCACATCAATGTAGATCGGCATCCTCCAGTATGAGATAAGCTCCATAAGCTCAGGGGCATGTGTCTTATATTACCAGATTGTCCTTTACAACTTGTAGAACAATGGTTGGAATAATTTGACATAGAGAGGTATGAAAATGGCATAGGAAAGTGGAACTGTGTCATTGATATTCAGTAGTGCAGAAGAGGTGACCAGATAGACAGAGCATGTGTACTGGTAAGACTTCGGTACTATTGAACCAGGATGAAGATATGGATACCAACCGTGGGTTTGAAAATTTGCAGTGGATTTGGGAAGGAAAATATCTAGTGAAGTATAATCTCTAGAGAAATGCATTTCTTTGGCCCCTTTAGCTTTTGGTTCAAATCCTTATTTTTTTGGAAGTAGAAATGGGTATTAATGGAGAAAGAGTGAATATTTTGAGAAAGAAAATTGGAAACTGCAACAAGAATGCATTCCCAAAATGAATTCATAAAAAGACTGGATCTTTGGTTATTAGATGTGTGTTTCAAAGGCCAGAGGTTTTATGGTCAAATGTCCCAGCCTAAAGCAAATTAATATATTGTTGGTGCTATTAGCATGTGAATGTCAATTGTAAAATTCCAAGAAGATTTCTATAGTGTGTATAATTTTCCAAAATTACTTAATCATGGAGCCCTAAAAATACTTCAGTACTTTATTCTGTGCTATGATTATTTCAGGGGTTGCAAACTGGTTATTCTGATTTGCCTGGTAGAATGTTTGAAAATAAATGGAATTTGAATACCTTTGAGCAGTGCATAGACTTATTAATTCTGCCCAGGACTCTCTACTGTTTTATTCTCAATCTGATGCAGACAATTAATTACCTGCCTATAGGCATTTGGGTTTTCTACTCTTATAGCTGCTTCAGAAAACAAAGGAGTGTGGCCTGTGAATATTGGAACTAAATAGCTCTAGTGTTCTTAGGAGGCAAGAGAAATCCAGGACCTCCTCAACATCTGCAAAAAAAGCAGGAAAGCAGATGGTAGGGCCTCTAGTGGACCATCTCATTATAGCTTCTGCTCAATGTGGGAATCCTTTCCAAACCATTCTGGACATAGACTTTTCATGTCTACCTAGTCCTAGACACTTTTAAGGACAGGGGAATTACTATTAATATAAAGCCTTAATACACATATTAAACTAGGATCTTTTGTACCCCTTTGCTTAAAATTTCCACCACGTGGTTCTGCCCTATGGAGGAACATAGAATGAATCAGTGTCTTTGCTACAATTTGTCACTTCTATTGGATGGTCTTTTAAGCATATGGATTCCTTCAATGGTTTTTCATTTGTAATCATTTCTATATCTCTTCCTTGGTTTTACCCCACTCCTATGGATGATCAATAGCTTGACCATGTAGTACACCGAATTTGAACAGGGCATTCAGAGTTGCATGCATCACTCAGGATGTGCCCCACTCAGTGAAGGCTGTTTTGGAACCTATATTCATGATATGAGCATCAAACTTCTCATAACACAGGCCCAGATTGCCTTGGCTTGGCTTTTTCAGTGGCAATGTCCCTCAACTGGTTCACTGAAACTTACAGTCAACCGAAGTCCACAATTTGTTTCATAAAAAGCCAAGACAAGCCTCTTGATTCAGGAAAATTTTCTTGATTCCAATATAGTTAATTTAGAAGTGGCTGTGCTGACTGAGACCTATATACTGGGTTCTCTGTAATAATGTAAAATTTGTGTAATCATGAGAAAGCAGGGTTATTAATCATTTCATTAGTATGTATTGAGAAATGAAGGATAGAGTTCTGGTTTTCAAGAACTCTCCAGTTGGGAGGAGAAGACCAAGGTTTATTTAGAAAGCAATTAGTGAAGAATATGAGGAAATATGTAAATGCTAAATTGTGCCAAGTAGACCTGAAGTCCTGATCAGAAAAAAGTTGGGCATTGATGGTGGAAGAAAAAAAAGGTTTCATGGAGGAAGTGAGACACACCCTGGTGCTTGAACAGTGCTTTGAATTGGACTAGTACAGACTGATGGGTGGATCTTGGTAAAGGGATTGGCAGAGGTGGTCTCATTTGGTAGAACAAAGGGTGTTTTTGAGTATTAAAAGGCAGGATGGGGCTAGTTATAGGGAGTCCTGGTATCCGGATAAAGGAATTTAGCCTTGAAATTGTGGGTCTAGGGCAGTGGTTGGCAAACCGCGGCTTGCGAGCCACATTTGCCGTTCTGTTAACTAATGAGTTTGCCAACCACTGGTCTAGGGGAAGGTGTGAAATGGCAGGAGAGCTGCTAAAGGAAATCTAGTTTGGAAGTGTTATTTAGGATAGATTTGAGGGCTGGAGGCAGGGACCACACCTCCAAGGCAGTTAGAATAAGGAAGCAATGATGATCGGCCATGAAGAACCATTTTGAAAGAGGAAATACAGGATTTATCTGACTGCATAGAGGTGAGGAAGAAGGGTTAGAACCTATGTTGTAGTTTCAGACCTGGTTGATGTGGATAATGGTGGTTCCGTAGTCAGAACTGAAGAAGGAAATGGTTTGGATGAAAGAGACTGATATTATTTGGGGCAAGATTGTGTGGCCATGTGGGTTTGGGGCAGCATTTAAATGATGTGGTCCAGTAAACCATTTGGAGATAGGACCTGGGTAAGCTGCTAATGGGAAATAAGTGTGAACAATGCACCATCTTCCATTCTTAGTACATGCCCCGGTGTTCAGTTATGAGTTAGCAGATAGGTGTATGCTTGGTGCAGAGGTTAAGAGCAGGTGCTTCAGAGTCAGACAGATCTGGGTTTAAACCCTGCTCTGCCACTTACTAGCTATGTGACCTGGGCAATAAATGTAACCTCCCTGAGCCTCAGGACGGTCATCTATGAAAGGAGGAGTAATAAAACCTCATAAAGGCTTAGGGAGGAATAAATAAAGTGGGTACAATTGTATTACAAGAAGTGCACTGTTATTGATATCACTGCTGTCTGGCTGCCTGCAGCGGGTTTGGGCTATCAGGAGACAGTGCCTAGGGACTGAGACTGTTCTGAGTGTGGGGATCTCACTGATAAACTTTTCATCACTCTGGAGCTGCTAAGCAGAGATAAAAGCATTCACCCCTTCTGAGAGCCTTGTTGAAGAAAGATACCCACTCACCAGGGGTGAAGAGTATTTTCTTTAAGCAGCCTCCAGAGTTCCCAGACATGCCTACCTCCTGACTTCCACAGAAGGGCTAGCTTTGTACAGCTGCCATAACACAGTTATGGTCCTTTATAAGTCTTACCAGCTTCCCCCACACCGAGTAGCTGCCTCTGGGCTTGACATCTGAGGACCATAATGAACTCAGAATGGACCTTCCTCAAATACTCCAGGTTCCCCATAGACATGGACATTAAGAAGTTCTCCCATGCCAGGATGTATTTCAGGTGCTTGTAGGTCACTTGACATTGGCTATAAGACCACAGTGGAAATACCAGCATAGCAATTTCATGTGCGATGTCAGCAAATGCAGCAGGCAGACAAGCCAGGATTGGGTGGCCTGTGTGTGCTCACATAGGTGAGGGCAGCCAAGCCTGTCTGAATGCAGAAAACTCCGGGAGACATGAATGGGGATGCTTGGCAGCTTTTGAAGGAGCCAGAATCCTCAGCGCAGGGCTTGGGAAGCTGTTTATACTTAGATTACATTTTTCTTTCTAGAGTAAGAGGTGTTCAGCCTGATGATGGAACACCCTAGGACTATGAGAAAGGCTCCTCTCATATGTCATCTTTTATGCCAACTTCTTGGAGAATGACCCTTGCCTGATCCAGCTTCTACCTGGTCTGTGTGTGTGTGTGTGTGTGTGTGTGTGTGTGTGTGTGTGTGTGTGTGTGTGTCTTCAATTGGACACCAAGGCAAAGGCATTTCACTCCTCTGGACAAATGTCGCAGGCCAGATAAGCTCTGGGCTCTCTGTCAGCACTCACCTTTGGTCATTGGACCTCCCCATTTGGCACCCAGTGAATATAGCCTTTTGTGAGGTTAGGTGTGATTGTGGCTAACGGTTTTGAAAGACAGATTTGCATAGGTAAGCATCTTGTAAAATCGTTTTCTGAAAGCATTTATCAAGGAGAAATGGAGAAATGTGCAAGCCCAAAGGTGGAAGGAAGCTGGGGGAGGAGCAGGAGCGGGAAAGGAGGTAAGAGTGGAATACCAAAACATATGCTTTTCAGCTGCCCTGGCTGGTCCTGGAGTAGCCCTGCTCCAGTGGGAGGGAGGCCCTGCAGGTTGCAGTGCATCTGAAAGATTTATGCCCTGCACACCGAGCTCACATCGACGACTCTCCACGGCACAATTTTGAAAAGGTGATTATGGGTCTGACATAAAGAAATATTTTATATGAAATTGCTGAAAGTTCTCTGGGTACTAAGCAATAATCACCTTAATGCTTTAGAAAGTCTTCCAATTTGTTTCCCATTGGCTTCTAGGCAGTTGGGATTTGCATGCTACATAATATCCAATTCTGGGCATCCTGCGTGCCACCGTGCTCAGCATCAGGCTTCCCTGGACGAAGAATGCATATGGGTTGGGGATAAGTCTCAGTATCTTTAAAAATGTGCATAGGCTTAGAATCTGTAATTCTACCTCTTGAAATGCTTTAAAGAAAAATTTAGAGAAAAGATGCTCATTGAAAAGATATGTGGTCAAAGATGTTTATCATGGTGTGATATTTTGTGTATGTCATTCCAGAATTTAATGCCCTGAATTTTAAGAGAGAAAAGTTGGAAACACCATGAATGTGCCAAAATAGGAGATTTGAAGTTTTAAAAAGTACTATAGAATATTATGTATAACTAAGTCCGAAAAACAAGTTGTAGCACAGTATACATATTTTTATGGGAATGAATTCTTGAAAGACCTATGTAAACATACAAAGGTGGCAAGGATATGGGTGATTTTGCTTTTTACAAAACATTAGCCTGACTATTTTCTGTAAAAACATAGATTATTTATGTTGAAAATAGCAGGATGCTCCCTTAGTGAGGAACTCACTTGTTGGCATTGGTCCATTGCCACATGTGCTTCCTGCTGTTGTTGTCTTAAGGTGTCCAGTAGGCTGCTTCTTGCAGCTGAATGGAGCTGCTGATAGTAGGCCTTGGCTGCAAAGACGATGACAGGCAGCTCCTCTTAAATTCTGGTCGGTGCCACGGAGAGGAGCCATTGGTTAACTGACATCTTTCATCAGCTGAGCTTGGGCTTCCAGATCAGACTCATGGGGAAAACAGGGGCCTCTGCCATTGCCGTCATGATTGTGTCTGGCCTGTGGCCACATGTCGGTGTACCAGGAGGCTGCTTTCTTTTCTATTGGCCTCTGTGTTTCTTTTTAAAATTGTGTTATTTATTTAGGTACTGTTTTCATCAGCATCATGTGTTGTTGCCACTGAACTTGAGTCAAGGAATAAGTCTATTGGAATCTGGCATTTGTGCTTTGTTATTTGTTAGTCCTAGTCAGCAGGTTGGCCTGAAATGTTTGGTGTAGGGATTCAGATATTGAACTAGGTCGTGATGACAGTGTAGTAGCTCTCAGAAGACGGTGTCCTGATTTCCTCCTTCTGTGTCTTTTCTCTTAAGGTGGGGTGGGAGGGACTTAGTTTTAAAAATATACCTGGCCTCCAAAATGAGCCTAATTTTGAGTAGTCTTTTCACATTACTACCCTACTACTAGTGAAACGAAGTTGGAGCAGAAAGAAATGCTCTAAAACTATACACAAAAGAAAGAGAAACTCCCCTGACTTCAGTTTTTTCCCTTCTTTCCATGTGTGCCACTTTGGAGACAAACCAATTTAGCTATTTCTAAGCAAAGAAAAAGTGATGCCCCAAGTATCAGATCTCAGTTTCTGTGCCAGCAGGCAAGGAAGCAATGAGTGTCCACAACAACTGCATTAGAATTGGGATTTCTTTTGTTATTGCTGGCGTTGCATGGGTGAGATGTGAGTCTGGAAGCAGACGTTGGGCAACCTTCACTTTTTCAGTGTCAGAAATACACTGAAGACCCTGGGAAAAGGTGTATAAGGGAGAACTAACATTTACTTGGCCCTGACCATGTGCTAGATAATTTACATCCACGTTTCATTGCAGGGTTAAGATTACACTCAGCATTCTGACCCTGAAGTCCAATGGAAAGCACGTTGGAATTCCCTCTCTAGAGCTGACAGTTTGTTTTTCTTAATCTTTGTTTGAAAGGATGAATCTTCTGTTTCTCTTGGAGTAAATAACACAATGACTCTGATAAAAAATAATATTTTAGCTTTGCTCAATCCAGTTAACCCTGAAAATTACTAGGTTGAGTCTTGGGCGTAGAAAGAAAACATTTCATTGACACCTAATTTTACAGATGATAACACTGAGATCAGAGGAGGAAGGGACTTACCAGGGTCACACTCAGAATTTCAGATTAGGTCCTTGAATTCCAGGGTGCTGATCTTCAATTACTGATGATGACGCCACCTGAGAACTGATTTTCGTGCAGTTGGTTATCAGCCCACTCCTTTTCCTCATCCTCATCTCAGTTTAGCAACCTTCTGATGAGAAGTGATTTAGGGAGCCAATCTCCCATCTGGATCCAACAGAAAGGACAGGAAGAGTCATGCTTCTGTTTTCTGATGATTCCACAACCATGAATCTACAGTACAAGCCAGTTTCCTACATTAGGTTCATGTCCATGTTGCATCCCGAATGAGTGATGGCAAGATGGACACTCCCCACATAGGGCCCAGGAAAGCATTTGTTATACCCCAAATCCTTTGGAAGTTCCCAAGAGAGAAGAGACAAGGGCTACAGAAACTGATTCATCTACCCCCTGAAGAGTTGGCAGATGAATCAACAGACACTTGTGATCACTGACACCACAACTGTTGATGGACATGAACCATCTTTGGGCAAATAGTATCAAACTCCATAACTTCATATGTATATTAGGCCTTGGAGTAAATTGCAAGTTCAACTCCACAAATGGCAAAATTATGTTAATGTGTAGATAAAAATGTAGAAAAAGGTTAATGTATAGAAAAAGTATAGACCTTTTTTTCTGCCAGAAGTTATACTTTTTTCCCCGATAATGAATTAGCATATACATTCTATTTCTTTACTGCTGTATTTTCAAAAGTTCCACCATCCCATTGGTGAAATATTTACTTATTTATTTATAAATATATTTTAATTGATATAAGAGAGGGAGAGTGAGAGAGAGAGAGAGAAACATGAATGATGAGAGACAATCATTGGCTGCCTTCTGCATGCCCTCCACTGGAATTTGAGCCGGCAACCTAGGCATGTGCCCTGACTGGGAATTGAACTGTGACCTCCTGGTTCATAGTTCGATACTCAACCACTGAGTCACACTGGCTGGGCATGAGGTTTTTAGATGATCCGTAAAGGCAGATCTGATGCTCTTGCCTTGGTCAGGTGACCCACAAACCTAATATCTCTTAGCCCCACACTTATCTCAGGGAAGCTCAGCTTTTCACACTGTCCATTGCTTAGAAAAGTTGTGTTGGAAAATAAAAATACTTTATATTTACATAAAAGATACTTTTATTGATATTGTTTAGTTCAAACCTCCACTTTTTATACTAGTCCTATTTTAACATTTGAAAGCTGAAGAAAGGGGGGATTGGAGAAGTGATAGGATTTTACCAGGAGCACACAGCTCACAGAGCTGGGACTCAAATCCAGGACTCAGGATCCTTTTTAATGGTTTTCCTACCATGTCAGGGTTTATCTTGTGATGGAGAAATGCCAAGGTAGCATTATTGTTAGTTCAGACTAGACATTGCTGTTAGCTTTCTAGATTGTTCATAGGTTAAAAAAAAATCAGGAATCTATCTTTTAGCCAAATCAACTGTGGTGTTATTAGAAGGAATCAGGAGTAGCTGAACTCTTCACCTTACCCCCTTGTTCCACCATTGTCTAGGATCAGAGCATGAGTTTAAATTTCTAGCTGTGCCACTTATCAGTTGTGTGACATTAGGTAAGTGTGAGCCTCAGTTTTGTGAAAATTGAGGAAGATACTTGAAAATGTTGTTGTGAGACAAAACGTGTTAATGTATGTAAAACACCCAGCACAGCACTGGGGTAAATAAATATTAGCTTTTGCTATTACTGTTCCTGAAGTTCTAAGTGTGAGACAATAAAATAAATTGTGTGAAAAGTTGTCAATTAATTTAAAAAAACATGATTATTTACATCCATCAACGTGATTGGGGACTTAATCCATAGAGCCTAATAGAGTAGCTTATTAAGAAGGGAAAGGTCTCAGGCATTATGTATAAGTCCTCTTAGAGTAGAGAAAGAATATTTCATTAGATTTTCCTAAAGATCCTACAGGATGGGTGTCATGGTGCACACTCACAGATGAAGAAAATGAGACTTTTAGGGTAAAGTAATTGCCATGTAATATGTAAGCTGGCAAAGCAGGGGTCTGAATGCATATTGATTTCACTTTGATAACTCACTGAATGTCTTAATGCAACCTGCATGAGTACCTCTGGGATGCTAAAATATAAAAGCCCCAATAAGCCTACTTAATGTTTAGGAGATTTGCCATGGTGGGTGTCAAAAATTATGAAGTGGATTCATCTGGTTAATAAAGTGATAGTTCTAGTTATTAAAATACCTTTTTTGGCAGCATTAGACATCTTTTAAATTTATAGTGCTGAAAATTTTGAAATACCTTTTTTGGCAGCATTAGACATCTTTTAAATTTATAGTGCTGAAAATTTTGAAATCTTTGCTTATGTATTTATACTATTTTCAAGTAACGTACAAATTATTTGCAAATTAATTTTTGGTTTAACCAAAAAATTTTTGTTTAACCCTTTCATTTTTGGTTATGATGCTTTATGATGAATGGAATAGAACATGGGAAAGATGACTGACATTACAGATTTTATTCTGAATTAAATTTTGGGCTACATTAGTGACCAATAGTTTTGAAATGACTGTTCTGAAGAGTCCTACTTCTTCATTCAGTGTTGACTGCTCCCCCATCCTCATTTTACAAATGGATTTTTTACCCCTAACCCTAAAGGCTTAGATTTTATTTTCCAGAAATTAACACTATATACAAGCCCTGATGAGTCACAAATATCTTAAATATGAGATTCTCTCTCTTCGGAGATAGACTTTTAAAACAAGTTTTTGTTCTGCATCCTGGAATTCTGGTTACATTGTGAGAAACAGCTGTATTCCCTATTAGTGTGACATGAAAATTTTGTTTGCAAAGGACCAGGGACAGTGAGAAGGACAGAAAAGAGGGGAAGAAAAGAGCAGGAAATTGAAGAATAAGGCCAAGTGGGAAATAGGTGGAGGAGAGATGGAAAGAGAGAAAGATGGAGAAGGAGAAAGAGTTGAAGAGAGATACAGAATGAGATAGCTAGAAATAGAATGACAGAAAGAGAAATAGACAGATGAGGACAGTGGAGAATGAGAAAGGAGGAGAGGGGGGATGGGAGAGACAGAAAGAAAAGGAAAGAAACCAAAAAGGCAGGACCCTATCTCCTTCTGGGCCCAGCAGGGAGCTGGTAAGAAAGAATTTGAAGCCAGAGGGACATATTCAGAACCAGGAGTTGAGTCTAATTGTAAGCAGACCCTGCCTGCCCCCTTCAGATGAGTGATGGACTCCTGGCATGTGACCTAGCTTGGCAATCTCCACCCCCTGTCCAGGCTGCCATAAGGAGATACGTAATGTCTAGAGTGATGGGAAAGTCATGCCTGCAGATGGTACAGATGGAGTTGCCTCATAAAATGACTCACTGTGAATCCTCACTGAAATCTCTGCTATAAAAATGATAATGGAAAAAGCAAAAGAAAGGCTAAACAGGCTTGAAAGAAATTTGTTCCAGCTTGTGTAGCTCCCTTCAATTTTTGAAAGGAGGAGAAAAAAAAAAAAAGAAGACCCTGTAAGTAAAATGCAAGGAAGAATGTATCTTCTTCCCCCCTGGCAATATTCCTTCACCCCCACTTCCTTTTTGACATCACTATGTAAATGAAAATGGCAAGGGAAAAGGGAAGAGTTTTGGAGAAAGATGTAAGAATTATTTATTAAGGAGTAGGGGGATATCTGTAGGGAAGGGCTGGGAGGCCCAGAAGAAAGGGAGTGGCATTTTAGAGAGCAAGGAGGAGGCTCTTGGGGAGCAGGAGAAGTTATGTTTCATTTGATGTCTGAGGTAGAGGTTGCCAGAGTGGAGTGGGCCTCCCAGAGAGTGAGGTCAGACACTGGATGAGGGAGTATATAGCAGTGACTCATGAAGACCTCTTTAGCAAGAATGGGAAGTCCAAAGAGCGTAGAATTCTAAGAGTAAGCATTATTGGCTATTTCAAAGTCACCCAAGACCACAACACATCTACATGCAATCCCAAATATAGCTCGGTTTTATGGATATGGAATTTGCCAGAACCTGAGCATATTATTCAGTGGAAGTTCTTAGGGATTGCATCTCCTTATTCCCCCCATGGCAGATCTGGAACTGCAGTGGATTACAAGGTAGTAGCTGGAGCAGAGTTACAGGATGGAAGGGCAGATATGGGGGTAGCCCATATCCTGAGCAGCACATGGAAGCAGGGAGTCAGGGTAGAGTTGGACTTCAGTATAAGGGGAAGAGTCTAGATTGAGGTACATCCACTGCACTGATGGTTAGGGCAAGGTGGGTCAGAAGCAGGGAGTGCATGAATAATGTGCATTGGGACAGTCCCATATCAGAAATGATCCAGGTAGACAGTGAAATCATGGGTGTCTTGCTTGTGTAGTTGGCGTGTGTAGTTGGCGTGTGCAGAGACCTTAGTGCAGTGTTCTGACTAGGCAGAGCCTAATGCCTAGATTGGGACACTTGGTTGATGCAGAGGCTGGGAATTCCCTTCCATAGGGCAGAGTTATCTTAGGTGGGGGATGGTAGGGAATATGGCAGGTGGATGGGGTGGCAAGAAGGATATGATAATAGAATAAGATAGGGACCTTGTAAGAAACAGACTTCAGTTCAGAAGGGACAACTTACAAAGGTGTGGACAGGATTTAGGGAGCCAACAAGGGATGGTGAAGTATTCACTGATCCCATCATGAGGGCTCTATTATCTTGACCTAAGTACCTCCCAAAGGACCCACCTCCTAATACCATCATGCTGGGCATTAGGATTTCAACGTATGAATTTTTTTTGGGGGGCGCATACATATTCAGTCCATAGTAGAGACATGAAGAAGAAATACCTTGACCTCTTATTCTTCACTCTCACCTCCTCCTGGTACTTGCAATTAGCCAACCCCATCTGGAAACAGCAGTGAGGGAATCCATGAGGTCAGCCTTCTGGGGTGCAAAGCAAGGCACAGAAGGGTGGAGGGTGGATGGGGTTGAGGGGAAAACAGAGAATGACCAGCATATATGCAAACTCATCCAGATGGCAGTTGTTGAGTACCAGGTAATTTGTCTACTTGTATCTAGACCAAGTCAGGGACAGCCAGATCCAGCCCATAGGGAGAAGGCCACTCAAAATTACATAGGTTCTTGGGCCCAGGCTATGTTGTACAATGGCTCTAGTGCTGAAGAGCAATGAGAGTGTTAAACCAGGAAACTGAGGTACAAGCTCTACCCTTTGGAGAGCTCCAAAATGATGAGAGATAGGGGAGATTATAGTTCAGAAAGAGCCTTACTAGGTCCCTTGGCTGTGTACAGTTGACTTAGTGTTGGCTCCATCAGGTTGGGGTGCAGCAGGGTGCTGATGTGCTCATCTCCATCCTCATGGGCTCAGGAATTGGGCTGGGTCTTGGACCTCCCAACGTTTCAGTTGTTGGAGTTACTGTGGGGTGCAGGGAGAAAGCTTTGGTTGACAGGGGAGGGTGGTTTGAGTGCTGGTGGACTAGTTAACACACACAAAACACAAGTGTGTGTAGGAAAGGCTGAGAGTGACTAAGAGCCTAGAGAATTAGTTTCCAGGAGCTGGAAGGGCAATAAGTGGCAGATAACATGCCAATGTGGCATCCATACCAAGAAGAGCCTTGAAAACAAGATGAGTCTCCTTCACACCAGAGATTTAATTTTGTTTTTGCTTGTAAAAGGGCCTGTCTTCATGTCCTCAGCCTGGATTGTGTGGAGAGGAGCAGGAATGGGGAAGAACTTGCTGAGGAGTATGGTAGAATGGGGAGGAGAAATGTTAGTGTTGGAGAGAGAGATCTTGACACTCTTTGGTTTCAGCCCTATGTTTTCTCACAAAACATCTCTTAAATACCTTCCTTGAATGAGGATAATACTTAAAGGAGGTCCTTTCTACTTCATGCCAGAGTAAAGGCCTGGCCTGAGCTCATTTCTGCATTAACTGGTGAAATAACTAATTGACTCATATTACACGAGATAGATTTTTGTTTCATGTGTTGATAAATAATATTGAAAATGGTTTTTAAAGACATAATAGAGTATACCTTCAGTTAAACCCTGTATCTTTCCCTTCATGAAGGAAAGGGTGATTCTTTTCTAGGTATGCCATAGGACACAATCTGGAATTTTGTATCATGGCTCTGTTTTGGAAAACTCCTGTATTGTTATTTTTGTTACTTTCCCCTTGGGGCAGGAGTGGGTCCTCTGTGTGTTGCTTGCCCTCCTTGGTTGTGGCAGCTGTCTCTTAATTTCTGTCTCTGAAATTGAGAGTTTTCCACTCTGATTTCTTGTCACCTGTGGTCATCATTGTAGGCACATGACTCCCATTAAAAGTTAAATAGCACTGGCCAGTTGCTCAGTGGTTAGAGTGTTGGCCCTTGGACCAAAGGGTTGTGGGTTCAATTCCCAGTCAAGGGCATGTACCTCAGTTGCAGATTTCATCCCCAGCCCTGGTCTGAGGCAACCAATCAATGTGTCTCTCTCACATCAATGTTTCTCTCTCCTCCCCGCCCCTTCTACTCTCTAAAAAGTCAATGGAAAAAATATCCTTGGGTGAAGATTTTTTAAAAAGTTAGTTATATATCAATTATGTTTCCAGCATTAGATAGATTCAAAGTTGGAAAACTTAGAATTGATAGAATGAGAAATAAAACCTCCCTGAATTTGTCCCTTATGTCTTCAGAGGATGTTAAAATGCTACCGATGTTACTTCCATTCATGCAGGTGAGACTGGGAAGCTAGGTACAGTATCTCCCTTCTCTGCAGAGAGGAGTTTCAGACCAGAGGTGTACCCACCTCCCAGCTTCCCCCACACCCACTTGTGTTACTTGAATTTTTGAACCATTTTGTCCTAGTCTTCTCTGCCTCATGCTGATGTTTTGTGGCATCATTTAAAAAAATGTAAAAATTTTATTAAACATTTAAAAAATAATTTGAAAATTTTTTCAATTACAGTTGACATACAATATTATATTAGTTTCAAGTGTTTTGTGGCATCTTGAAATTGGTTGACCCAGATATAGCAGTCATCTTATAACTGAGGTTATACTTAAAAACAATTATGAGAGTTAAAAATGGGGAATAGAATAGTTTACTAAAAGTCTTTGGAGAATTAGCCAAAATTTAAGTATCTCATTCCTGAAATAAGTAACTTCCAGATTTAAGTGATTGTGTCAACACTATTAATGAAAATTCAGGTGAGGGACTGTTGTTTTATATTTTACTATACTTTTCAGATTCACTGTACCTAGACTTATGTTTATTTTTGCTTCTAAAACTTTATACTACATTTTGGATTTTATTCTTTAGCTAATTATATCTGTAACTAAACTAAGCCAGAGGCTGTACCCTATGAGCACCTGAGCAGTCTAAAATATCCTGGCTTACCCTGAAGTCTAGGTCCCACTGGGACACTGTTTTGTAAATATCGACAAAACGTTAGAAGCACAGACTCCATATGACTGGGTGTTCTGGAATCGTTCCCGTGTTAGTGTCTGCCTTGCTGTCCCTATAAATGGAGTGGGAAATGTTAGACTATGTGTCCCAATTTTAACTTAGAATGTAGTTCATACTTCTTTTCTGTCTTCCCTTTCTCCCTGTCTTGTGCCCCAGGAAGCCTGTCGACCTGCCTGGTCTGGTATTGGATTCACCTGGACGTTCGTGGGCCTTCCTACCCCAGTCCAGTTTGTTCCTTGGTCTCTGCCATTTGCTTCCAGGGACGGGTTGCTTTTGGTTTTGCACAGGAATAAATAACTTGGGGGTTATTAAGACCACTACCCTAGAAAAGATAAAGTCTTTTTTCATGATCTCCTTTCAGTCCCCCTATGGCATTTCTGGGCAGCAAGGACTGGAGGAAATCCTCAGAGTGCTTTAAAACCTTTCCTGCTTTTTCCTGCGCCTGCCTAGGTTACAGGGACTCCTGAGCCCCTGGCTGTTTCCTTTCTTCCCCTTTTGAGAGGGAAGAATGGGAGAGAGAACTGGTTTTTCTCCCGATGTGCCCGAAGAGCATGGTTACCTTGTTTTTATGGTTTCTGATTTGTAGGCTACATTTGCCCTTCTTTACTTTCATTCATTCATATGTAATTGCAAAGGTTTAGGTGGGCAGTATTATGGTAAATCAGTGTGGCCTTTCCTTGTAGCCTCTTTCTTCATTAAACCTTTATTTACTACTTTTGTAATACGTTTGCTTTTCTGCTTATGAAAGTAATATAGAAAAGTATAAATAATTTATTTCTTTAGACAGATTCCTAGAAGTAAACGCACTAGGTTCATGTAGAGCATAAATATTTTATAGTGAAATTATATTCCAGAAAGTTTACCCATTCACTTTCCTGCCAATTGAGTAAATGAATACATTTTAATTTATATTACTAATAAAGTCTTTGCTAACTTGATTGGTAAAAATATCTTATTTTTAATGCATTTAAAAACTACTAGTGAGCTTTATAAAAATACATAAATAAGCAAACAAATACATATTTATTAGCCTTTTGTACATCCTACCTTTGATGGTAGAAAAATTTAACAGTTTAAGGTCTAAAATATATATATATATATATATATATATATATATATATATATGTATATATATATATATATATATTTTTTTTTTTTTTGCTTTTTTTCTTTAGAGAGTCTCCATCCAAAGCTCATTTATATTTTCCCCCAAGATTTAAAAAATGATTTGATTTGAAAACAAATTTATTCCTTGATCTGCATGAAATTTGTTTTAATGTGTGTGGTGAGAAGTGAGGATTTAAATAGTTTTTTGTCTTTAAATCAATAACCAAATTTTATCAACACCTTAGTTGTAAACTACAGAACCCATACTGGCTAGCTTAAGGAAATATAAAATATTCTGAGGATTTTAGGTGGCTCATAGTATCTCTGCGTTGGGCAGGGTGGTAACTTCCAACAATGATACTCAGAGCTGTGCCAGAGGACTGGCCAAGTGAGGAGTGTGCTACTGGCCAGGTGAGGAATATGCTACAGCCTCTGCTCCCTCCTGTACCAGCAAAATCCAGGCCAGGCCACACTTACTAGTAGTACTGGGTCCCTCACTTACTTTTGAGAAAAGTCTCATGTTGTTGCACCTGATTGGGGAAGCAATTTTTCTGGAAGTTATTTTGGGAAGTCAGTTTTCATAATGTGGGAAATTATCAAAATACTAGAGGCCCGGTGCACAAAATTCGTGCATGGGGGGGTACCCTCAGCCCAACCTGCACCTTCTCCAATTTGGGACCCCTTGGGGGATGTCTGATTGCCAGTTTAGGCCCAATCCCAGGGATGGGGCCTAAACCGGCAGTTGGATATCATCCCTCTCACAATCCTGGACTGCTGGCTCCTAATCGCTTACCTGCCTGCCTGCCTGATTGCCCCTAACTACCCCCCCCCCCCACCGCCGGCCTGGTCACCCCTTACTGCCCCCCCCCGCCAGCCTGGTTGCCCCCAACTGCCCCCTCTGCTGGCCTGTTCACCCCTAACTGCCCCCCCACCGGCCTAGTCGCCCCTCACTGCCCCTCTTGCCAGCCTAATCGCCCCCAACTATTCCCCTGCCAGCCTGGTTGCCCCAACTGCACTCCCCCACCAGCCTGGATGCCCCTAAGTCCCTTCCCCGCTGCCGGCCTGGTCGCCTCTTACTGCCCCCCCGCTGGCCTAGTCACCCCCAACTGCCCCCCCTGCTGGCCTGGTCGCCCCACGCAGCCTGCTTTTTCAGTCATTTGGTTGTCCCTCACTAACCCCTCTGCTGGCCTGGTTGTAGGCAGCCATCTTGAGGGCGTGAGGGTTAATTTGCATATTACCTCTTTATTATATAGGCTAGGGAGAATGTGCACAAGATTGGGTGACTACAAGGGGTAAACTAGTTGTTGCAGCAGGCTTAACCACTGATTGGTGATTCCACAAATTTGTTAAGTTTGCATTTTAGAAGACATATAGGTTAATAGGTTTCTCACATGTAATCAATTCTATTTGATTATTTTTTTGTTCTTGTGCTAATGCATAATTATTGTATTTTTTGTTGTGCTATGTTTTAATTACTACTGATCTATCTTGCTCTTCTTTTTCAGTTCTTATTCTTTCCAGATGAACTTTGACCACTTTATCACTTTATAAAACATAAATTGGTATTTTGATTAGAATTCATTAAACCTTTATATTAATTTGACAGCTATTGTCCACGTTAGAATATTCATTCTTTCCATTTATGTATACGATATATACAGGGTAGGGAAAAAGTAGGTTTACAGTTGTTCATATGGAAAATAATACAGTAATCCTATATAATAAAGGTATAGTATGCAAATTGTCCCCTCGACTGGGAGGTCATCCGGGAGTTTGACCAGGGGGCAGGGCTGGCCGGGGGAAGGGAGGGTGTACCTGGCTAGGGACCCTACCAATGCATGGATTTCGTGCACTGGGCCTCTAGTTAATAAATAATAATATAAGACTAAACTCTTTCGTATACTCACAACTGTAAACCTATTTTGTCCCACCCTGTGTTTTCACATAGTTAAAAAATTTTTAATGTTCCTTAATAAAATGTTGTCATTTGCTTCATAAGGGTATTTGTATTTCTCCCCAGAGTTATTCTATAAAATATATTATTATTATTAATATAAACAGGTTTAGTTTTCCTTTTATTTCCACTGCTTTTTCCTGCCAGGCATGATAGTTATTAAATTTTGCCTATGTATTTTGTGTTAGACACTTAAAAATATATTAATTCTAAGGAAATTTCAGTTAATTTTGTTGAGCTTTCTAAGAATACATTGATATATGCAATATGACAGTAATTTTGGAACATGATAAGGCAAACAACTAAAAGAAAAGACATGAACAATGATTTATATAAAACTAATTCAATAAGGTAGGTGTAAAATACCCTGGAAGGGGAGATGGTTCTAATTTTATAATAGTGCCTGCATTCCCTCTGTAGGGATACTCTGAGTAACATGTGTAAGGCTGGTGATTTATAGCACCCAGATATGTGCTGTAAAGACAACCACATGCCTGCCTCGGTTTCCCTGTAAATCTAGACTGCATACCCAGACACACATGGTGTTTTCTCCCCAAATGCAAGTTCCTAAGCTCCATGTTCAGATGCTGGGTAATTCAAGCAGAATGATGCCTCACGAAGTCTCTGTAGCATTGCCTCTCTGTGGGCTCACCGCTGGAGGGGATTTCATAAGTGAAAACAGGCCAGAGCTCACTCAGTTCAATCTTCCTGCCCCAAGCCACTCTCTTCCTTTTGACAACTAAGCCAGGTGTTTGGAGTACAGTGTTGGTGGGGTTTGTGGAATGTTGCACTTAGAAGCTTAAAAAAAAAAGTCAGTAAATAAGCTCAAACAAATGGAAAGAATTTGCCTACTTTTAAGACTTCCAAATTATCCTGTGTCTCCCAGGCAGGCTGACAACTAACAAAAGGGCATTAGTTAGTTACATAGAAATTCCCTAAAAAGACTTGGGAAGATTAATGCCTGAGGTTTATAATGAGCAGCATTGGATACTAGCTTCTAATTCCATAGGTTATAAATTTTACAGAGATAAATCTGTCCTATATAGGAACAGGATCCTGCTTGGCAGATTTTCCCAGGGTCTTAAAAAATTTTGCTAAGTATTCATTTTTATTTGTAGCCTTAAAGGCAATTACTAGGCCACCCCATCCATGGCCAGCTAGCCGTACTACATAGTCTCTGCACTTTGCCTGCTTAGGGTACAAATTAAGAAGATGAACAGATTGGGCTGAATCCACTTACCTGGCTTGCTCCATTCTAAGATACACAGGAAAGGGTGGGATTTGGGGGTGTTTTTGGCATAAGACAACTGAAGGTCCTAGCTGTTTCTCAAGGTTTTTAACAGCTGGGGCTCTTTTGTGATTGGTCATTTTAGGATGGCTCTTAATGAATTTAGGAATGTGGCTCTGAGCCAAACCCAAGTGCAGCTGATCCTGCTCTTTCTGGTTAGAAATTGGGCAGTGGGATGGGATTTGGGAAGGCCTTGTGGTGAAATGAGGAGGTGTGTTAAGTCAAATATATTAAAAGGCTAAGGTAGGAGCTTTCTTAATACTTGAAGGATTACAGGATATTTGAGGTTGGCGGAGGCTGCATTTACAGCAGGAAATGCAATAGCTCCTGTCACATCTTGAGGAAGCTTGATAGGGGCTGGCCCGTTCTCCTGCTGGGATTTAGTATTAGAATCCTCCCTTTCATGAGCCCTTCAAAGTCTGCAGGGTCTGCTTTGTGCCACAAAACAGTGCTCCACACATTTCTGACTGGCCAGCAAAGACTAAATGCATGATTGCCCAAAATTTAAAAAGAATCCATTTGATGTGCATGTGGGTGATATCTTGTGGTGATGCTGCTTTAGAAAACTTGTGTTATTAACTATTTTTGCTATTAATAATATTGCCATCAGATCTGTAAAAAAGGACACAACCCCCTTAAAACTTAACTTTCATTTTGGAAATGAACTGGAAGTCTCCTAGAGCGATGATTCATGCTACAATAATCAGTTAATTTTTCCAGTAATCAATTTCATGTTGAAATCCTGCCTTTTTTTTTGGAAAGCAACTTCCTTCGTTTGAAAAAGAGCTGTGAGGGTTTTGACATGAAGGAGAGGTGGAACAAATGTTTGGAGTTGTGAACCTAAGGTTTCCTGCTTTTAAAATCTTTACTTAAATGTGTGTGTGTGTGTGTGTGTGTGTGTGTGTGTGTGTGTGTGTGTAAGTTAAGCAATGGCAGAGTAATTATTTTATATTAATTAATATAACAGAAAATTAAGTTTTAAAATAGAACTACTGTTTAATTCAGGTGTCTGTGTCTTTTGATAAATCTTGATATTTGATTCACAGGTTTCAGGTCCACTATCTACCTGGGCAGTCAGTATAGCAGAGTAAAGGCTATGGTCTCCATGGAAACATAACGCAGGCACCCATGGCAAAGTCACAGATTACATGATAGCTTTTCCTCCTACCAAGTACTTATTTTGACTGTGTAGATAAGATGTATTTTTAGATATCTATTTGTGTTAATTTGCTTCCCCTTTCTCTTCCACATGTAGTAAGTCACTTCATTTTCTCAGGGAAGTCAACAGCAGGGTTGAAAGGGAAAAAGGAAGTCATTCATTCCTCTTGGCTTTTGTTTTCAAAGGCCAAGCCCATGGGAGGGCTTAAGGTACCACATAAGGACCAGAAAAGGAGAGAGTGGTTCACAGGAAGAAGCAGAATGAGCTGGCAGAATTAGGAGTTCCTCAAAAGGCTTGCTGCAGACCAGAGGAATATTCTCCTGGGCCAGAGGGAGGAAAGTTGAAAGGCCCTAGTGAAGTAGGCACCCTGACTCTGCATCCTGAAGAGAGAGAGTAAGAAGGTATGTCTAGGTAAACAAGACCGGAAAGATTCTCTCAGAAACTATGTTATTGGACCATGGAAACAGCAGAGAGGAATTGGGCCTTAGGGAGCCATAGGTACAAGTGGCAATCTCTTTGGCAAATTGTGTGGAAAAATGACTGATTACCATCAAGCCATCCCCCATCACTGCCCTAGGAACTTCAGCATATACTAAGGAAAGAGGGGTGACCACAGAACCACTGCGATTGTTTCCTACCAGCTCGATGAGGGATTAACTTGACTTCTAGAAAAGAAAGGTGTGCTATCTCTTTTAGATTTGATTTTGTGGGTTAAAATTGATCTCCGCTCCAGTTGCATAAACTAATCAGTCATCACTATAGGGAAAACAATAAAGCTATTTGTGTATAGACACAGTTAGTTAAGGTTTCTGTCTCTGATGGAAGAGATATTGAGAAGACTCGTGTACTAGTGGAAGGGAACAATGGCCTGGGGCATTTAGAAATGCAATGAAAATAAATTCCCTCATGAAAATTAAGTTATACCTTCTATTGACTTCCTTTTGTGTGTGTTCACATTCAAATTCTATTCTTTTAGCATATTTTAAATCTGCAATACAGTATTACCAAATGTAGCCATTATTCTAATCCTCAAACCTTATTATATTGACTTTCATTAAATGTATCAGTCAGAGATTGAGAAAGACACAGGTGGAATACTCAAATTGGAGAATTTTAGAAGAGACCAAAAAGAAGGACCTTTTTACAAAAGGGCAGGCAAAATTTAGGTAAAGTAAGAAAGGATGGTGCAATACCTCGAGGGTAGTAAAACAACAAGTTCTTTCCATCCTGGATTGTTATTACTTCTCAGCAGATGTTTGGAAATGGGAATGACTGGATTTCTTCATTTTTCGCATATTTGTTGAGAAATTAAGTAGGACACAATGGATTTCTCCCCTAGTCCCCTCATTGTCTATCATCGTCCCATGAACTTTTTGCAAAACAGGTTCTTCAGCATGTGCAAAAGCCTCACCTTTAAAATGGGATGTACTTAGGGGAAATGCTTTTCTTTCCTTTTTTTAAAACCTCTGGTGAAGTGAACTCTATAAGCCCCTTTACTCACTCTACTCTAAGGGAGATGTGTTGACTCACCTGATTGATAACCTTTAGAAGAATAGCTGGTCATGCTTACCTTGGCTTGATCCTCCTTTCCTTTAGGAATGTGCCTTTCTGTGGAGGACGTGAGATCTCTGACTCCATGTCAGATATTGTGGAGGGACCCCCTAGTGGGTAGGGCCTGCCTCTTAGGCCAGCTTTTTCACGACTGGATGAGATAGGTTTATGTCTTTTATATTCTAAGTTTCAGTATTAGCAACCCCATTTAGCTAACAGAATTATTCATGATAAAAACTCTTAGTGAACTAGGAATAGAGGGCACTTTCTTAACCTGATCCAGGGCAACTAGGAAAGCTTAGATCAGAAGTCATAGTTAATGGAAGAATGTTGGAAACTTTCCCTCTGAGAAGAGGAACAGGATGGGATGTCTGCCACACTCTCTGCAATTCAACATTTTATTGGAGGTTCTTGCCAGTGCAGTAGCCAGCTAGGCAGGAAAACAAAACAAAAAAATTAGTAATAAGGAGGAATTAAAATTGTCCTTAAGATGAAATAATTGTATAAATATGCTAAAGAGTTTTTGAATAAGTTACTAGAAGTAAGAGGTACACTTTAAAATGTTGTTATAGTATATTTAATCAATATACCAAAGTCAGTTGAATTCCATACACCATCAAAAATCAGTTAGACAATGTAATTTCAAATAGTTTTATATTTTACAGTAACTACAGAATTATAAAGTCCGCAGGAATTAATAAAAATAAAATGCAGACACTTAAAGGAAATTGTGGTGTTATTAAAAGCTATTAAAGTTCACCCAGTGTGGCTCAGTTGGCTGAGCATCATCCCATGTACCAGGAGGTCAATGGTTGGATTCCAGGTCAGGGCATATACCTGGGTTGCGGGCTTGACCCCAGTAGGGGACGTGCAGGAGGCAGCCAATAGATCTTTCTCTCTCTCACCCTCTCTCTCTAAAAATTGTTAAAAACATATTTTTAAAAGTTCTAACTAAAAGGAGAGAGATTTCATATAGTTGGATAGAAAGATGTCAGTCCTTTTCAAATTTATTCATAGATTCATAGTAATTATGATTAACATACAAACTTTTTTTTGGTGTGTGTGTAGTCAACAGACTTTTAAAGTTTATTTGGATAAGCAAAGGGCTTCTGAAGGATAAAAACACTCTTGAAGAATAACAAAACAGGGACTTGAATAAGACTTGTGTTGCCATGACTTTTGATGAAGCTATGGTCATTAAGACAGTGTGATATTGTGCAGGAATTGATGAAAGACCACTTGAACAAAACAAGAAACTCAGGAACGAAGTCAGGGTGTGTAGAAATGTGCTTTATAATAAAGTTGAATGTGTCTATACCCTAAGAATCAGCAATTTCACTCTTTAGGAAACCCTTAGAGAACTCTTTGCTTTTGTACACTGGGAGACAGGTTGAAGAATGTTCACAGAAGCAATTTTTTAAAAGCAACCAAGCAAACAAAAAAATAAAACATTTCAACAGGACAAAGTAGGGTATATGCATATAATGGAATCCTATAGGGAAGTAAAAGGAAATGGACTACAGCTATAGATATTAAGATAGATGAATCTTAAAAGCATAGTCTTCAGAAGTCATAGAAAAAATATATTTAATATATTCATTTATATCAAGTTCAAAACCAGACAGAGCCAAGCAATACATTATTTAGGCATGCATTACTTGTAATTAAATTCTTAAACAAAAACAAAGGAACACTTATTACAAAATTCAGAGTAGTAGTGACCTCTTTAAGGCACGAGGGTGATAGTGGGGTGATGGGATGCCATTGGGAGAGAGCTTCCAAGTAATGGGTAAAGCTCTACATCTTAAACGAGGTGTTGGGTACATGGATATTTATTTTTTATTCTTCTAACTATATATAAATACTATATATATTTTAATTCTTTATTGTTGAAAGTTTTACATATGTCTCTTTTTTTCCCCATTGACCTCTCCCCGCCTGCTTCTGCCCCCCAGCACATGTGCCCACCAATATTATATTTTTTGTATATATAGTATATTTCAAAATAAGCATAGCCACAAATCATAGTTGGCAGGATTTGAAACTTGGGGGGAAAAGATACAATAGGCCAAACATGACATTTGGGGAGTGTAGGATGTGTAACTATAGTGTCCTTTTGCTGCTTAGGTTTTTAAAAATCTTTTTTAAATTTTATTTTTTTATTAGAGTTTGCATTCAACACAATTTTATAATAATTTAAGGTCTACAGCACAGCAGATAGATATTCAGATAGATTACAAAGTGTTCCCTACAATAATTCAAGCATCCACCTGGCACCATAGATAGTTATTACAATATCATTAGTTATATTCATTACTAGAGGCCTGGTGCATTAAAATTCATGCACTGGAGGGGGGTCCCTCAACCCAGCTTGCCCCCTCTCATAGTCCGGGAGCCCTCAGGGGCAGGAGGCGACCCGGCGATCAGGGGAAGGTGACGCCCCCACCACACCTCTGCTGCTGCTACTGCCGGCAGCACAAGCCTCGGCTGGCCCTGGTTACCTGAGCCTTGGGCTGGCCCTGGGCAGCTGGGCAGCCGCCATCCGAGGCTTGCCTGTGCCTTGGGCTGGCCCTGGGTGGCTGGGGAGTCGAGGGTGGGTCTGGCCGCACTGTGCGCCTGCCGTCCCCCCAGCGGGGCTAATAGGACTGGAGGACTCTGGCGGGGATAAGGGGACTGGGTGCCGCCATCTTGTGGCTATGGGCGCCACCATCTTTGTGATGGTTTGATGGCCAATTTGCATATCCCCCCTTTATTAGATAGGATGCTTTACCTTACATCCCTGCAACTATTTTGTAACTACCAATTAGTAATTCCACCTCCTTATTTCACATCCCCCAACACTCCTTCCCTCTGGCATTCATCAGTCTGTTCTCTGTATCTTTAAGTCTATCTCTATTTTGTTTGTTTTGTTCTTTAGATTCCACATGTAAGTGGTATCATATAGTATTTGTCTTTCTCTGTCTGGCTTACTTCACTTAGCATAACACCCTCTAGGTCCATTCATGTGTCACAAGTGATAAAATTTTATTCTTTTTCATGGCTGAATAATATTCCATTGTATATATGACAGCTTTTATATTCACCCATTTATTGATGGGCACTTGGATTGCTTCCATATCTTGGCTATCAATAATAATAAAAGTGTAATATGCTAATTAGACTGGATGTCCTTCCGGACGTGATTCCGGACATCCTTCCAGATGAAGCCAGGGCCAGAGGGAAGCCTGGGTCCTGGGTACCTGCCGGTGGCCAGAGCGAAGCCTGGGTCCCGGGTGCCTGCCGGTGGCCAGAGCGAAGCCTGGGTCCCGGGTGCCTGCCGGTGGCTGGAGGGAAGCCCAGGTCCTGGGTGCTAGAGGGAAGCTGGTGCTGGCAGCTGGGGGAAGGAAGGCCTATTCTTGCATGAATTTCATGCATTGGGCCTCTAGTTATAAATAATGCTGAAATTAACACAGGGGTGCATATATTCTTTCCAATTAGTGTTTTGGGTTTCTTTGGATATGTATCCAGGAGTGGAATTGCTGGGTCATAAGGTAGTTCCATTTTTAATTTTTTTTAGGAACCACCACAGTGTTTTTCCATAGTGGTTGCATCAATTGATGGGAATGCTGTTTGGGTTTTGAGCTATAATTGGCAGCAGCCTGGCTCAATGTTACCACTAAGTTCTTTCTACTGTATCTTGCACTTTCATAACCTATGCTGGCTATAGCTCTTGATAAAAGAAGGGAAAACATGGGTTTGTTTCTGCATGGAAAGTGCAATAGGAACATCACATGGGTTTTATAAAGAACTGAAGATGTAAGTCATGGAGGGCTAAACTTGTCTTCGGCACTCTTATAGCAAGAGTGAAGCCAGTGCATATTCTGACATCTCTAGAAGTCAAAACACATCCTGGGCTTCTGAATGGTTAAAGTAGTAGGTCTCACCTAAAGCATAACTCTTAATTGTTTATAAGTCACTTAAAATACTTTTATTGATTTCAGAGAGGAAGAGAGAGAGAGAGAGAGAGAGAGAGAGAGAGAGAGAGAGAGAGAGAGAGAGAAAGAGAGAGAGAGAAACAATCAATGACGAGAGGAAATCATTGATTGGCTGCCTCCTGCATGCCCCCTACTGGGGATCGAGCCCTGACTGGGAATCGAGCTGTGTCCTCCTGGTTCATAGATCAGTGCTCAACTACTGAGCCACACGAGTTGGGTCATAAGTCATTTTTTAAAATCACTAATAACTGCAAAGCCTGTTTCCTAATAATTTGAATTTTGAATAAATTTCTGTGACTTGAAAGTTTCCTGTGCACTGATGTTCTGTATGCCTTCTTGAATGAGAGGAAAAGTGGCATTTCACTTAGAGGTACTGCGTTGTGAATAGTTATGATTAGAAATTAGGTTATTATTTGACTTCTCTGGCAAATATTCTTGGGGGAGGGGAGTTAATCTGATCTGACCTTGTGTCATTGATCTATGCCATTGTTAAGAAAGCAATGACACAGATCTGTGACTTGTTGAGAATTGCCAGGCTGGAGTACTATAGAGAAATGCCATCAGTCTGCTTGGAAAAATACCTGAACACTTGAATAACCCCCAAGAGGGATGTCAGCAAGTGGGCCTAAATCTTACTAAGCGGCTGAAAACATGCTGAATGCCCTCTGGAAATATTATGGCCATTGTGCAGCTCAGTTGTGTAAGTCACGGCTATTAACTAAACTCAAAGGCCAAACTGTCAGGCAGCCAGCCCTTTCCTTAGCTGCTTGTTTTCCTGTCTCTCAAGTGCCTCTTGTAAACTGTGGTGCTGAACAGAGAATAGCACAACATTGTTGCTCGGAGTCAGTGTTTCCTACTCCTTCCATTTCTTCCCATTCTTCCCAAAGCCCCCGGGGAAGTGGACACCAGTGGACGCCTGCAGGAGAGGCTGTCGTGACAAATGCTTCCCAGCTCATCCTGAAGGATGGCAAGGAGAGTGCCATTTCCTGAGAATTACTGGTAGTTTACAAATCCTGTCGGACACTGTGGATGGATGGGGAAAGTTCAGAAACCATGTGCGAACAGTTGGTACATTGGAAATACTTGCTAAGGGAAAAGAGCAGACCCAGAGCATTCTTTTCATTTTCATTAGCCGGATTGCAGGCCAATGAATAAGTAGAAAGTTCATGTATTTTCTTTTCTGGGACCCAGGCCAGGCTTGTGGAGACTGATCATAGAAAACTGGTTATGAAATACTCAGTAGCTAGGAAGTGGCATTGTGTCTACTCTCGTTTCCTCACCCCAGCAGTTCAGACGACTTAATGCCATTCAGAAGTGAGCTTGCAAAATACTGTCTGTCTCTCTTTCCTATATTCTTGTCAAGATCATTGCCAAACTATTTTTTATTTGTTAAGAAAAGTAAAGGCTGGATAATGATTTGTAGTTTTTGAACAGAAGAAGGAAAGATGGTAAATTCAGATATAAACTTCATATTCTTTTTATTTCACAGATCTTTGTTTTTGGCTCAAAATGTATATTTATTGAAATATTATGATGCACCAGATCTACTTTTTATATTTAAATAAATTATTTTTACAAAATTATGCAATTTTGATTATTGGATGAGATAAAAATTCAACCATAAACTCATGATCATAGCAAGCAGTGGTATTCTTAAGAAAGAATATTATGTTGTTGTAACCTATATGTACATGCAACTGAATATACATTCTTCAGATAACATTGTATTATAATTTTCCACACTGCTACATAGTCTTCAAAGCCATCACTAAAAATAGATGATAAGAAGTACACACTCTTTAAGGAAAACGTTGAGAATAGTTTTTAAAAATTGTTAATTTTCTGAAAATATCTTTATATTTTGCTTTAGGCTACTTTTTAGCCATACTCTAAAAATACCATGCAATTCAGTATCCTGTTTTGGGGCACTTAACATAATTCTTTTTCTATTTTAGTGCATAATCATCATACACATAATTTTAATGGTTGCATTATATTCCATTTAGTATATTTGCCAATTTAACATTCTGCGATGGTTGACAGATTATTTCCACTAACTTGCTATTATAAAAATGCCAACATAAACATCTTCCTGCATGTAGCTTTTTCTTTAATTGGGTTGTTTCTCTAGGACATTACTGGATCAAAGGCCAACCAGTTTCCCAGCTCCTGAGGATTGTTGCCAAATGGTTTTCTAAAAGTATTGCATAGGTTTACACAGCTACTAATCTTGTACAATAGAGCCAGTTTCACACAATTCTCAATGTAATTATTATTAATTTTATAGCTGTTTTAATTTTTATTTATTCAATTAATGATGAAATTGATTTCTTAATGTGTTTCTTACTGGTTTTTCCATTTTGTGAATTGTCTGTTTACATAGTCCATGTGCTTTTTGAACAGTTTTTCTGATTGCCTTATATAAAATTTGGTGCATTGCCATGCATATGATTTTTCCTCAGACTTCTTTTATTTTTTTGACATACCAAAACTATCATATTTGGTATCAGTCTTTTTCTCGGTGGTATCACTTAGAAAGTCATTTCCTCTCTGAAGAATTGTTGATGAATCCTATATTCTTTTAGATTTTTTTATGATTTAAATTAAAACAATTTCTCCAGTAATGTGAATTTTTTGTGTGGAAAGCTTACAATAAATAGATAAGCAAAAAAACATAAAATAATCAGAAATCCTGCTTTCTAGAGAAAATCATAGGTAACATTTTTTTGTATATATCCTAAGACTATTTACACTGTAAATATAGAAAAATAAATATATAATTATACACATTTTACAAAAATGGTATGCATACAGAGCGTGTATGGTTAAGTAAACTCCGTGTTTTTCCTACATTGAAATGTAACCTATGTCAGTGACTCTAGGCATGCCTCAAATTTCAAATGGCTCCATAGCATTCTGTTATATATATAACTATTCCTTTAGCATTGGATATTTGAGTTTTCTTCTATTATAAACAAATCTGAAACAAATCTGAGATGAATAATCTTGTACAAACTTTTTTTCACACTTGTGCAATTTGAAGCAAGGAGGATTCCTGGGGCCAAGACATGTTAAAAACAGTTTTTTATTACTTTCCCAAATTGGCTCCCACAAGTTTCCTGGTTTCAACACCAGGCAGTTAAATTTGACAATGCCTACCAGTATATCGAAGTGATTCTCTTTAACCTTTATCAGTTAGAGAGCTAGACAGTAAAGGTGTTTCCTCCTTACTCTTAATTTGTATTCTTAGCCTGTTTTCCATTAAGTTTTTTATATCTTTGCGTAATTTGGTTTATAATTTAAAAAGCTGATGCAGAATGCCCACCCTCTCCTTTTTTTAGTGGGGGGTAAATTGCCTTAAAATCAGTTCTTAACCTCAGAATTGAGGGGAAAAAATTACTCTCCATGCCAGAGCAGCCTTATACTTGCTGCCATCTGCGTGTGTAAGGAAACTGCTCTCCTGTTATTCTGAGCATGGAATTGCAATTTCTATTACGTTGTAGTAATTGCTATCAAGTAAGGGCAAAGCTCCATTAGTGTTTATGTGGGGAGCCATTTTCTCCTAAAAGTTAGGTTATATTTTTATGTCAATCATGTGAGGAAGAGAAATGTCTTAGAGACTCAGAAACTGGAGTTGAGAGAAGGGATCCTCAGTGGGAAACAGAGTAGGTAGATGGTTTTTGAGCACAACAATGTCAAGATTATCAGTTGTGGGTGTAAAAAAGCTCCCAGTAGGTGGAGATAAAACAGTGATCAGACCTTAACATGGAGGTTCCCAGGGCTGGCACTAGCTCAGTAGGAAGGATGCCCAGACTAGCTGGGAGCCACAGGCAAGTGCAAACACTCTGCCATGGAGAGGAGCATTGAGGATTAAATTGGCAACTGGGACTATGGAATGCTAATTGTTGTCCAATATTTCAATAATTGAACCACCAATCTATGGCTGGGGTATAGCCATCCATAATATAGACCATACTCTGCAATTTCTCTTGCAGCTGGTTGTAGCCGTGTGGCTGCTGGTAAAAGAAATGTGTGCGCAAAAGCAGAATGCATCCCTTCTGAGACATGTCCTTAAAGAGGATGAGGATGCCCCTTTCTCCTTTTTGCTGTTCAGAATGTGGATTTGATGGTTGGACAATGTAGTGGACACTGTTGATGCCTTGCTCAGCTCCCCCTTTCTGGGCCAGGACCCTCCAACCCCCGGCTGTTGAAAATGTTGGCAGCTAACGGCTCACAGCTGTCCTCTTCTGCAGGGGATTGCCCCCAGTCCATCTTTCTTTCTGGAAGGGGCACAACAATTTCAGAGTCTCTATTTTGGTCTGTGAGGGGGAAGCCATATATTGAGGATAGTAGAACAAAAAGGTAGAAGAAAGCGCCTTCACTGTGGATTGTGACTGCCTGCCTCTGGAGTTTTTCTGTGTAAAGTACCTTGGAAGTATTTGGGATATTAAGAATAATGATCGCAGCCTATCGGTTCCGCTTGCTTTTGTGAGAAGGAAAAAAAAAATCATTGCTTGCTTGTGCCAGTGATTGTAGGCTCTGTTTAGCAGAGGATTTTCCTGAGGGTGTCACCTAATAGATTATCTTAGCAGGTAGAAATTTGACCATCTGACTTGGCACTTAATATAGTGATTAAGCTTGGGCTACCGCACTCAGGCAGTTAGAATCCTGGCTCCATTGCTTATTCTCTCTGTGATTTTGACATTTTTCACTTATAAAATAGGCTTAGTATTACCAACACCACAGAATTTTTATTAAGATTTAATATGTAGCCGAAACCGGTTTGGCTCAGTGGATAGAGCGTCGGCCTGTGGACTGAAGAGTCCCGGGTTCGATTCCGGTCAGGGCATGTACCTTGGTTGTGGGCACATCCCCAGTAGGAGGTGTGCAGGAGGCAGCTGATCGATGTTTCTCTCTCATCGATGTTTCTAGCTCTCTATCCCTCTCCCTTCCTCTCTGTAAAAAACCAATAAGATATATTAAAAAAAAAGATTTAATATGTAAAACATATCATATAATGCCTAATATGGTGGGTATAAGTAGAGGCATTTTCCATAAGTATAAATTCCTTCTCAGCTTTAGGACAGGAGAAGAATGAGATATTTGGAAACTTTTCAGAACCCCCTTCCAAACTAGTACTTTTAGGTTATTCTCATGTTCTGTAAGGGCATTTCCCAGAAGGGGGTGCATTGGATTTGCTGATAGCTTTTCCCATAGATGCTTTTTCATGGAAGAAAGGAAGCTGGAACATAAGTCTGTTATCTTCATGGCTTATGGAACCCTAGTTAGCTCCTGGGAGAGCATCTGAAGTAGCCAAACCTTTTTCTTGTTCTCTAAAGAGCTACAATGCCTTCATATGAAGCCACCACTGTGAGTCAACATGAAAATTTATACTAATATTAAGAGCTGTTGAAGTTCCCAAGCTTCATTGGGCAAATTGAATCCCAAAGAAGAGGAACTAGTACTTAGAACAATAAGATTCAAAGAGTCTAATGAGGCCACAGGAAGAGGGCAATTGAGGGAGAGGCAGTAGGTCAATAAAGGTAGGTGGCAGGAGATTTTGGGTCCTCTGACCATGTAATTTATTATAAATTTTCTTGATTCCAATCCCAAATATTTAATTTCTCTTATACAATAAATTGGTGCTGTACCTGTTCAACCGTATGACTTGATGAATATGACAGTACCCAGCTCATAATGGGTAGCTCCAAGGGCAGGGTCATTTGGTGTCCTGCATAGTAACCATTTTTCAAATGGGGAGTAGTTCTCTGCTAAAGAAGGGCTTGTTCTGGAGCTTTTGGGGCATATGCTGCAATTTCCTATTGAGGCTTGCCAGAGATTCTATTTCCTATTGAGTCTTGCCAGAGATTCTATGGAGCATCCTTATCGACTACAGATACCTTCATCAACATTGTATATGGGGACAGTTTATGCTACAGTATGGACCTCTTCTGTGTTCTGGCCACATTTGAATCTGGCATCCTTATAAGTAACCAGATGGAGCCAACACCCTCAATGCCTGGCCCAAATATCCTTGATAGTCAGTTGTACACACCAAAAGCTATTTGCTATGAATACCATGCCTCTGCATGAGGCA
Source organism: Plecotus auritus (assembly GCF_963455305.1). Lineage (NCBI taxonomy): Eukaryota > Metazoa > Chordata > Mammalia > Chiroptera > Vespertilionidae > Plecotus > Plecotus auritus. Next base: position 138,542,858 of record NC_137776.1, on the reverse strand, counting down.
TTTTAGCAGTTATAGGAGCATTTATAGTCCATGCTCAGGGAAAACCAGAAGTGCCAGATAGCTAGTGCCTCCAGAAGCAGCCCTCAAGCAATGGCAGAAGGCTTTACTACTTGTCTACGTGGTCTCCCAGAACTCCCCAGTAGGATTGAACCTCAGGTGTCCACGATGGTGATCTTCTTGAAAACATGTCCTTTAGTGGCATCTTTCCCTTTCCTATCCCACTTCTTCCTTAGGATTTCCTTTCAACTAAACTATTTGTACTCATATCCTTATCTCAGAATCTGCTGCTGGCAATCCAATCTAAGACATCTAATACATGGATCAAAGTAGTATTCCCATTTAATGCTGCTTCTAAAATCCAGAGAGGCCTGAAAGCACTGTGTCCCTTTCTTACAAGTATAATATGTAATTTATAATATAAATTCCTTCTCAGCTTTAGGACAGGAGAAGGATGAGATATTTGGAAGTATATGACTAGCTTATAGCATCTAGCTCTTAACTTAAGAAGAGATATTCCGAAATACCCTAGACTACTGTATATGTAAAAATATTCACTGATGTGGCAGCTCTCCAAACTCCCATGGTCATGGTTTTGCATACAGATAATTATGAGGGCATCTTCCTCACTGGGTCCAATCAGCCTATTGTTACTAATATGCTGGACCAGCATAAAGTCCAGTAGAATGCCAAGATCAAGGTACCTACAGAGTATGTTATAGTGGAGAACAGGAGAGTTAACATAGCTCTGGGGCAAGACAGTGAATGTGTACTGCTGTCCTTGTCATGTGAAGCTAAGCTGCCTTTGATTTTCCCTAGTACTGTGAATTGAGAATACATTTACCACACTGATAGCTATATACCATGTGCCAGAAGCTGTGTCGATTTCACTAGTGAAAATAGCACATCGACCAGAGCAGCCATGATTGAGATAACTACCATGATAAGTTCATGGTGAGTCACCATCATCTGCTATAATTAATCTAGTTTGTTCAGGAGTCAGACAGTTGAGTTGAACAGGGGTATGATGGAGATAACCATTCCTGTATCCTTTAAGTTTTTATGGTGGTTTGAGGTATTGCTTCTTATTTTGTTATCTTAGTTGAGCAGGTTGGGTGGGAGAGTAGTTTCAGGTGCTTCCTTTTGACTCTTTTACCATGATGGCTCTCGCTCCACATGTAAGGAAATAATGTAAATTTTATAATAGTTACTAAATGTTTATACTCCACTTATACACTAAGAGCTTGAGGAAGCAACTGGTCATTGTACTAACAGTGAGATAAAATTACTATATAAGCCCCCTCCTCTAATTAGAGCACCACATTGGCATTTGAGTCTTCCTTTATTACTGTTAGCTTAGACTCTGTATCTATTGGTCTTCAAAATGCCTGGGTGTTCCTTTTCCCCAATATACAGTTACTATGGCAAATAGCTGCAGTTTCCTTAGGGGAAATATCAGAGGAATATTGACCATTATACTTGTAGCTGAATTGCAAGATCCTTCCTCATGAAGACTTGATTTTCCCTTTTCTTTTAAAAAAATATTTTTATTGATTTCAAAGAGGAAGGGAGAAGGAAAGAGAGATTGAAATATCAATGATGAGAGAATATCATTGATCGGCTGCCTCCTGCACCGCCACCCCCCCCCCCCCCGCCCCCACCATCAGGATTGAGCCTGCAACCCGGGCATGTGCCCTTGACTGGAATTGAACCGGGGACCCTTCAGTCTGCAGGCCAATACTCTATCCACTGGTAGAGCTAAGGCCCTTTTATTTTTCCATTGAATTGGCTAATATCAGTTTTCTGTGCTCCTTTTAATCCTACAAGTTAAGCAACACTTTAGTCAGTAACCTATCTTAATAAACGTTTACTTGGTTAAGTCACTATAATTTCAGTTTGTTGTCAGATGCAAATTCTGACTATCAAAGTAATATTCAAACTGAACCATGAGGGTTTTATACCTATAAATGTATAATTCACAATGCAGGTATAGCAATTGTGAATCTTTATTTTTTTATTATTTTTTTAAAATTTAATAAATCTTTATTGTTCAGATTATTACAATTGTTTCTCCATTTTCTCCCCATAGCTCCCCTCACCCGGTTCCCACCCCACCCTCTGCCCTTACCTCCCTCCCACTGTCCTCATCCATAGGTGTACCGTTTTTGTCCAGTCTCTTCCCATACCCCCCACACCCCTTTCCCCCTGAGAATTATCAATCCACTCCCATTTTATGCCCCTGATTCTATTATATTCACCAGTTTATTCTGTTCCTCAGATTTTTAATTCACTTGATTTTTAGATTCACTTGTTGATAGATATGTATTTGTTGTTCATAATTTTTATCTTCACTTTTTTCTTATTCTTCCTCTTCTTAAAGAATACCTTTCGGCATTTCATATAATACTGGTTTGGTGGTGATGAACTCCTTTAGCTTTTTTTTGTCTGTGAAGCTCTTTATCTGACCTTCAATTCTGAATGATAACTTTGCTGGGTAGAGTAATCTTGGTTGTAGGTTCTCGCTATTCATCACTTTGAATATTTCTTGCCACTCCCTTCTGGCCTGCATAGTTTCTATTGAGAAATCAGCTGACAATCGTATGGGTGCTGGCTTGTAGGTAATTAACTGTTTTTCACTTGCTGCTCTTAATATTCTCTCTTTGTCTTTTGCCCTTGGCATTTTAATTATGATGTGTCTTGGTGTGGTCCTCTTTGGATTCCTTTTGTTTGGGGTTCTGTGTGCTTCCTGGACTTGTAAGTCTATTTCTTTCACCAGGTGGGGGAAGTTTCCAGTCATTATTTCTTCAAATAGGTTTTCAGTATCTTGCTCTCTCTCTTCTTCTGGGACCCCATAATTCTGATGTTGGTACGCTTGAAGTTGTCCCAGAGGCTTCTTACACTATCTTCAAATTTTTGGATTCTTTTTTCTTTTTGCTTTCCCGGTTGAGTGTTTTTTGCTTCTTTGTATTTCAAATCTTTGACTTGATTCTTGCGATCCTCTAGTCTGCTGTTGGGTCTCTGTATAATATTTTTTATTTCAGTCAGTGTATGTTTAATTTCTAGTTGGTCCTTTTTCATATCCTCAAGGGTCTCATTGAATTTATCAGCCTTTTCTAGGATATTCTTGAAAAACCTTATAACCGTGGTTTTGAACTCTATATCCAGTCGTTTGTTTCCCTCCATTTCTTTCATTTGTGATCTGTTTCTTTGTCTCCACATTTTTGCTGCTTCCCTGAGTTGGTAGGGTGGCTTTGTGTGCTAGGTGTCCTATATGGGCCAGTGGGTTGGCCTCCCAGTTACCTGATGTGGACACTCTTGGTGCACCCTTTGTGGGCTGTGTGTACAGCCTTGTTGTAGTTAAGTCTTGATTGTTGTTGGTGTCACTGGGAGGAATTGACCTCCAGGCCAATTGGTTGTGAGGACCCGCTGTGTCTATAATGGGAGAACTGCTGTGCTGGAGACACGCTTATGGTGCAGGACTTGTTTCAGTGGGGCTTTGGTGCTCACTGAGTCTGCCTCTTGAATGTGTCACTTATGGATGTGAGGAGTTGAAATCTGGTGTCTCACACTGACCACTAGATACACTAGCTTCTGGATCTCCAATGCGGTGCAGGTCAGCTACTGTCTGAGGCCACCCAGCAGGAGCTACAGCGAGAACTACAGTTTTCTCCTCTTTGCTTGGGGTTTGGAGGGTTTGAAGCTGTTTGACCAGAGCTTCAGTTTGTTTGGTTAAGCTGCGATAGGGCAGGCCATTTACATGCAAAAGCCACTGCATGGAGCTTGGGTGGGTTTGTAGATTGTGCAGGGTGGGGTCTCAGGGAGTCACTAGGCTAGGGCGTGGCAAACAGCGATGGCTGCCAGTCAGCCGTCTCTGCGTTTCCACGTCCCCGCATCTTGCGCCCCAGCGCAGTAAACAATGATTGCTGGGCGCACTTCTGCAAGAAAGTCACCCTCACTTTCCGACCCGATTGCAGACAGTCCAGCTTCTCCCTGTAGGAGTTTGGGTCCCCAGGGTCTCCCCAGAAACTGGAGTTCAGAGTAATCTGGAGCTTGTCTCCCTTCGGGTTGAAAGAAGCTGCGTACCCAGACACCCGCCGCCAGCCCGATTTGCGTGCCTCCGTACCTCAGCTTTTCAGCGCTTGTGCACGTCTCAATGCTCTTTTCTCTTTCCTTCTGGTTGTAGAACTTCCACTCAGTCAGCTTTCCCGTGGTTCTGGGTGATAAACGTTTAGTCTTTTAGTTGTAGTTTTGAAATTGTTGTGCAAGGCAGCAGTTTAGGTGTTTACCTATGCCGCCATCTTGGTTTCTCTCCCGCAATTGTGGATCTTTATGTATGGAATAATACAGGCTAAAATGAGTCGAGGAAAAAAGTTGGAAACATGAGGAGCAACTGGTAGAATCATGTGTCTAATGCTTCTTTATCTGACAGATCAAACAGCAACAAATAAACAAGTTTAGAGATTTTATTTTTTTATGTTATTATTTTTTTATATGTTTATTGATTTCAGAGAGGAAGGGAGAGGGAGAGAGAGAGATAGAAACATCAATGATGAGAGAATATCATTGATTGGCTGCCTCCTGTATGCCCCCTGCTGGGGATCGAGCCTGCAACCCCGGCATGTGCCCTTGACCAGAATCAAACCCAGGACCCTTCAGTCCACAGCCTGACGCTCTATCCACTGAGCCAAACCAGCTAGGGCAAGTTTAGAGATTTTAATAATAAAATAAAATAAAATAATTAATAGAACTATACTGAATATTAAACCCTGCAAAGAGAAAATGCATTTACTTTTTTTATCTTTTGCAAAGCTGCTTATGTTCATTTTATTTTATTTTTATTTTTTATTTAAGTATAGCTTGTATACAACATTATATTGGTTACTAGAGGCCTGGTGCATGAAATTCGTGCATGGAGGGGGGGTTCCTCAGCCCAGCCTGCACCCACTCCAATTGGGGACCCCTTGGGGGATGTCCGACTGCCGATTTAGGCCCGATCCCTGTGGGCCTAAATCGGCAGTTGGACACCCCTCTTACAATCTGGGACCGCTTGCCTGATTGCCCCTAACCCCTCTGCCTGCCTACCTGATCGCTCCTAACCTCTCTGCCGGCCTGCCTGATCGCCCCTAACTGTCCTCCCCTGCCATCCTGATTTTGCCCCCAACTGCCCTCCCCTGCCAGCCTGATTTTGCCCCCAACGGCCTTCCCCTGCCAGCCTGATCTCACCTCTAACTGCTCTCCCTTGCCGGCCTGATCACCCCTAACTGCCTCTGCCTGCCTGATCACCCCTAACTGCCCTCCCCTGCTAGTCTGATCTCACCCCCAACTGCCCTCCCCTGCCAGCCTGATCTTGCCCCTAAGTGCTCTCCCCTGCTGGCCTGATCACCCCTAACTGCTTCTGCCTGCCTGACCACCCTAGCTGCCCTCCCATGCCGGTCTGATCTCGCACCTAACTGCTCTCTCCTGCTGGCCAATTTGGTTCTGATTGGTCAGTTTCTCTGCCAGTCAGCATCCCTGGGCCTATCAATGGGGCCTGGTCAGAAAGGCAGGGCTGATCAGCAGCCCCGGTGGAGGCCTGGAGAGAAATGGAGACATGGCTGTTGGCCAGGCCGGGAGAAAAAGAGAGGCAAGTTGTGATCAATGGCTGCCACAGAGGCTACGGATCAGACCCTGCCTCTCTCTCTGCAGGCCTCTCTCTGGGCCTGATCTGCAGCCCCCTAGGCCAGTGGTCGGCAAACTCATTAATCAACAGAGCGGCAAACCACGGCTCGCGAGCCGCATGTGGCTTGCGAGCCGCAGTTTGCTGACCACTGCCCTAGACAGTCAGTGCTGGGTCTGGGCACCAGCAGTGGCCCCAGTCTGGGCACCAGCAGTGGCTCCAATCTGGTTGAGCCTTCAGTCCTAACAGTCATTATGACCTGGCTCTTTATTATATAGATATTAGTTTCAGGTGTATTATATTGTGATTTTACATTTTTATACCTTACAATGTGATCACCCCACTAATTCTATTAATCATTTGTCACCATGTAACATCACAATATTATTGACCATATTCCCTTCCCCCTTTTTTAAATTATTTTTTTAAATTTTAATTTTTTTCCCTTTCCCCTTTTAAGCATCTATTAAGCATACTAGGCTAGTGAGGATCTTTCTTAATAAAAAATATTTATATATTCCTTAACTGGGAAATCATAATATCAACAATCTCCTAGAGTTAAGTGTATGGATGGATGTTGCTGTGAAATGACAAAGCAGCAAGGTAAGGAAAATGGCAGGTGGGTTTTTGGAAGCTGATTGGGTTGAGTCTGGAAAAAGGGAGCACATCTTATCTTTCTTTTCTCTCCTCAGCCCTCCCATGCCATCTCCAAAATGCTATTTAATGAGCAAGGTGATAATTAAAAAAAACTTTTTTTCCACTGGAAATCTCTTATCAGCAACAGTATAGTTATAGGTGTGGTTCTTTTTTATGGTTTCATTTTCAAGTTGAAAGCTAGTTGGTTCTTTGAGCTGTGGACAGTAACCTTCCAGATGTGGTACATCTGGGAGAAGGGTTACTTCTTGTTTGGTTAAATGGATTGGCAAATGGAAAGCAATTAGAAACGTGCCTAGTGCATAGTAACTGTCCGTTGAAGGGTAGCTGCTGTTACTCATTAGTGCCATGTCTTCCTGTCTCCCAAAGCCCCTTTATCCTCAGCATCTGACTCAAGTCTTCCTCCAGGGCCCCTCTCAGGATACTCCAGTGCAGTCACACTATAATATCTGCTATGAATCTCATCATTTACCTGTCTTCTGATTGTTTCCTGGTGTTACTATCTCTTGTGCTCTACGCAAGTTCTTGAAGGTACAGTGGTGCCAAGGCTCTGTAAGCCATGTAGCTTGGAGCAGGTAGCATAGCATTGCAATTCAGTGTATGGTGCTACTGCTTGGGTTCAAAACCTGGCTCTTCCACTAATTAGTTGTGTAATCTGGGGCAAGTTGTTTAATATCTCAAAGCCATTCATGTATTTATGTCTATAGCTTTTTCTTTCTGTTGTGTTCTTTTCTTCCCAGTAATGGTATTACTGGGTCAAAAGACACTGCTTACAGCTGTGTGACTTAGCAAGTTAGTCCTATCTCTATGCTTCACTCCTCCCATATAAACTAGGATAAAAGATCCTCTCATAGTGTGGCTCTGACAGTTAACAGATAAAACACATAGTCTTTGGCAAATATGAAACAGTGACTATTAATGCTAACTATTATTTTTATTTTTTGTTAATCCTCACCTGAGGATATTTTTCCCATTGATTTTTAGAGATTGGAAGGGAGGGATAGAGACAAAGAGAAACACCGATGTGCCTCCTACACTTGCCTCCACCAGGGCTGGGGATTGAGCCTGGTATGTGCCCTTTACCAGAACTGAACCCATGACCCTTCAGTTTGTGGGCTGAAGTTCTAACTAATGAGCAAAACCGGTCAGAGCTAACTACAGTATTATTTTTAATTGACTGAAATACTTGGGCTTACATTTCCTTTTGAACAGATGCTCTGTTGGCCAAAAGGTATGAAATTTGAAAAAGGAAAGCAAATGAAATTATTCACTTAAGTGAGACTTTTGTATTATGTAAAGTTTGCAATTTTATATGCTTTCCTAACTCTTCATATCTAGGAATAATTAAGAGTGCTGAATTGGGTACGGTGGCAGTTTTTCACAAAATCTACTTAAAACACAAGCTCTAAAAGTTGTTTTGGCAATCTGGATGGGGGTAAAAAGAAAGGAGTGAAAACTATTAGAAAATCCTGTCTTTCTCGGCTGTATACTAAGACCAACTTGCTTCTTGCCTGTATAAACAATTTACTTTGAGAACAGAACTTACGGAATGTAGAGCTGGGATGGTAAGGCAAGATTCAATTTGTGGGGTCATGCTTGGTGAGAAAAGTGTTCCCAGAAATAATATTTGAAGAAGGATTACATTCTGAACGCTGGTCAATTTCTTACCTCCTGGCAAAATAAATTATGGTGCTGGGCAGGTTTCAACGCTCCCCCTCCCCAGTGCCAGAGTTGATATTCGATGAGGTTCTGTTGGGGGCTTTTTACATACATTTTAAATGGCTGCCAAGACATTTGCCTTTGCATTGCATCTCTGCTAAGCACTAAAGCTTGTGGCTTGACGTGCTGCACAAGCTGCAGAAGGGGGTGGATTCTGACAGCTTGATGGGTCCACAGATTCAACAGAGGCAGAAAAACGCGGTCCCATGTAGGACAGTTAGAAATGACTTTGATTTCCCTTGTGGGGATAAGAAAAAAACCCAGTCCCTGTTCTAAAAAGAGTAAAAGATGGTCAAGCAGTTTTGGCTGAGGATTTGAAACAAGCTTTTTTATGTGTGTGTGTGTGTGTGTGTGTGTGTGTGTGTGTGTATACATATATACATAATTATAACATACATATAACATAATTATATATAACTATATCATTATATATAATGATATAATATATCATTATTTATATATAATGACATGACATCATTATATATAACATAATTATGTAATTTACTAGAGGCCTGGTGCACGAAATTCGTGCACGGAGGGGGGTGTCCCTCAGCCCAGCCTGCACCCTCTCCAATCTGGGACCCCTCGAGGGCCGGGATCGGGCCTAAATGGGCAGTCGGACATCCCTCTCACAATCCAGAACTGCTGGCTCCCAACTGCTCGCTTGCCTGCCTTCCTGATTGCCCCTAACCGCTTCTGCCTGCCAGCCTGATCACCCCCTAACCACTCCCCTGCCAGCCTGATTGATGCCTAACTTCTCCCCTGCTAGCCTGTTTGCCCCTAACTGCCCTCCCCTGAAGGCCTGATCACCCCTAACTGCTCTCCCCTGCAGGCCTGGTCACCCCTAACTGCCCTCCCCTGTGGGCCTGGTACCCCCCAACTGCTCTCCCCTACAGGCCTGGGTCCCCCCTAACTGCCTTTCCCTGCAGGCCCGGTCACCCCCAACTTCCCTCCTCTGCCGGCCTGGTCACCCCTAACTGCCCTCCCCTGCAGGCTTGATCGCCCCCAACTGCCCTCCCTTGCAGGCCTGGTCCCTCCCAACTGCCCTCCCCTGCTGGCCTGATCGCCCACAGCTGCCCTGCCTTGCAGGCCTGGTCCCTCCCAACTGCCCTCCCCTGCTGGCCATCTTGTGGTGGCCATCTTGTGTCCACATGGGGGCAGGATCTTTGATCACAAGGGGGCAGCCATCTTGTGTGTTGGAGTGATGGTCAATCTGCATATTACTCTTTTATTAGATAGGATAGAGGCATGGGTGGGGGCCAGCTGATTTGCCCTGAAGGGGGTTCCCTTTGGGCATGGGGTGGCCTGGGCAAGGGGCCTGTGGTGGTTTGCAGGCCGGCCACGCCCCCCGGTGACCCAAGCGGAGGCCCTGGTATCTGGGATTTATTTATCTTCTACAATTGAAACTTTGTAGCCTGGAGCGGAGCCAAGCCTCTGCTTGCTCCGTGGCAGCAGCCATTTCTCTTGGGATTTATGTATCTTCTATAATTGAAACTTTGTAGCCTTAAGTGGAGGCCAAGGCAGGCCAGGGCTGCAGAAGTTTGGCTTCCTCCATCGCCGGGGGCAACCCTAGCCTCCTGCTCTCTCCAGCTCCCTGGCTGCCGCCATTTTTGTTGGGATTTATTTATCTTCTATAATTGAAACTTTGTAGCCTGGAGTGGAGGCCTGGGCTGCCAAGGGCAGGTGGAAAGCTTGGCTTCCTCCATTGCCGGGGAAATCCAAGCCTCCCTCCTGCTCTTTGTGGCCGTAGCCATCTTGGTTGGGTTTATTTGCATATTTGCTCCTGATTGGCTGGTGGGCTTGGCCAGTGGGCGTGGCTTGTGGGTGTAGCAGAGGTAAGGTCAATTTGCATATTACTCTTTTATTAGATAGGATATGTGTGTGTATATAAATAGATATGTATATCCTTTGAATATACTCATATGCACACACACAAATATACAAATATTGACATGTATTTTTTCCTCAGTGTTTTTGGCCATATTAAAAATGAAAAAAGACTGAATTTAGATTAAAACATTAATTGGTAGCATTTATTGCTAAACATTGACTCTGCAGTAACAAACATAATTATAAGCCTGATTAGTGCATGTCATTATTGATTTAACCATCTGAAAGGACTGACCATTGAATTTCCACTGTGATAAACATTGATCTGATCTGTTAACATTCTTTACAAGAAGATTGAAGTCAAACTAGTATGGAAAGACTAGATTACATTGTAAAACAATACAGGTATAACTCATTGGAGGAATAGGAACTAGTTTATCAAATAGATAAGCCAAAGAAATGCCTACAGCATAGCCAATGACAACAACGAAAATAACACCAAAATGCCAGGACTTTACTGGATGGATTTGTTCTTAGCAGAGAAGGCAGATTTATGGCTAGTAATTTGTGTCCTTCAGAATTTAGAGTCAGTAGGCAGATGGAAATATAGCAAGTTCAGCAAAACCTCTCTACAGCCAACTGTTGGACAGAAACCCAAGTTTCCTGAAAACTCATGGAAAAGCCATTTAGAGCCCTAACTCCCGAATCCTTATTATATTGTGGAGAAAATAGCTTTTAAAACCTGATATGTTCACTTATGCACAAAGGTATATTTTTACAGTATTGCAAAAAAGGTAAGTTAAGAATATTTTTTTAATTCCAAATGATCTGGTATTATTTTATTTTGCCATAAATTGCATGTATCCCAATGTGATTGCAACCCTACCAGGGTTTGAAGTTATAACCACAGCTAATGTGTTTGAAAAAATAAAAAGCTTTCTGTCAGTATGGTTTTTGCTTCATACTGTGCAAGACACACTTATTCTCCAAGATAGAAGGAACTTTTTTTTTTTTTTAAATAAAACCTTAAAAGACTAAGCAGGAAATAACACACACTCACACAGACACTTTAGCCAAAAAGGACTAATTGAATGCAAGTGAGAAAAGGGATTTATTTTAAATTAAAGTATTTTGACAGGACAGCTAAAGAACAAAGGGCTGTATTCTATATTAGCCATTTTCCCAGGGGTTCCAGGCTCTCATAGACTTCAATGGGAGGCTGCTTGCAGGAGGGAGAACTGGAACTGTGGATCAAAGAATCAGCATAAGGCATCTCAATCTGCCTTCGCTAGGCCAGCTGTTCAGAAAGTTCTATGACCTTCCACAGTCATGCCTGGCCTTTCATGAATGGCAGTTACAAGACAGTTAAAATCCTAGACTGAATGACTGGGTTTGGTTTAAAATACTTCGTTAGGTTTTAAAATATATTTACACCATGATTCAATGTGAGTTTAAATGGGTTAACTAGAGACAGTGGATTTTTGGTTGATGGAAAGAGGGATACAACATAAAAATAACAATTTCTTGGCTGAATAACATAAAGAAGGTACTTCTTACTGAGGGTGAGGTTTGGCTTGGCCTCTCCATGTGAGCCAGAGAATGGGTGTGATGCTGAGGAAAAAAAAAAGCAAGATTTGGGACCCATCAGATCTGGGTTCAAATCCTGCTTTGCTAGTTCTCACAGCAAGATGATCTTAGATAAGCCTCCTACTCTCTTAGGGGCTCAATTTCCTTGTTTAAAATGGGGCTAATAATACCTACCTTAGGAAGTTGGGGTGAGGATTAAGTCAAAGCTGTTGTGAGAGAGAAAAGCAAAGCATATGTGTCTTAGAAATCATTCAATTCAATAAACATTAATTTTTCTTAAGAATTCAGTCTTGATGACTTCAGCACTAGGTTCACTTTCCAGTTCTACCATTGCTTCGGTTGAGAGGCAAGGCTCTTTATTCTTTCTGAACCTCATTCATTAGTAAAATGCAGATGCAAATAGGTTGTACCCCAAAGACTTGTTGAAAATGGTAAAACAAAATGCAAGATTAAAACAAAACAAATAAATAGAACAAGATAAAGCATTTAAGACAAATCTCAGAAGGTAGTAAGCTCTCAAGAAAAGGCTATCTTCAATTCTGTGCCCCAGTTCTCCATTAGTGTGCTTAGCTGTTTTCCTAAGCCAGTTCTAAACTATCCTCTAGAGCCGGAATCTTCTTTCTTTTTCAGTGCATCCCGTTTTTCCAGCCCTGATAAAGAGAGCCTGTTGGAACATGCATTGTAGGGCAGGCCCTTGGTCCACCTTCGGTGTTTGAAAACAACATAAAAGCTCCTATGTCATTGGGTATAACATGCTCCCCACCCCAAAATCCAACCCCTTCCCGTTGGGCCATTCTGGTTTTGTTTGCTGTGAGATAGTAGAAATGACAGTTTTGAAATTAAATATACTGGATAATATTTTATAACTTTAATACACTCAAAGAAAAAACTATACGCAGAATGAATATATGTTCTGTATATTCCTAATTTTTTCAGCATGACTATGTATTGCTTCTTTACTTATAAGGGACAATAAAAAAGGACATTAAAAATATAAACTCAGCACTGGCCGGTTTGGCTCAGTGGATAGAGTGTCAGCCTGCAGACTCAAGGGTCCCAGGTTCAGTCCCTCTCCCTTCCTCTTGGTGGGGAATCAATAAAATATATATTTTTAAAAATATATATATATAAACTCAGTTGGAACAGGCCTTTCTGTATTCTCTGCTTCCTCCTTACCAAACACCTCAAAATTAATGCATTATATAAACTGAAGGATTTGTTGTGTAAGACATCTTCCTAGGAGGAAGATCTTATGTATAGGATGACAGTTGACAGGAAGACTTTTTACCTGCACTCCACCCCCATCCCACTCCCCTCTGCCTAAACTCTTTTTATATTTTCCTAAAGAGGTTATGATGGCAAAATGACTTTGGATGAGTTTTTCATTATTCCATTACTCATGGCATCTGTACGTCCCCAAATTTGTTGAGAATGGTTTTGGGCAGACCAGATAAACCCCATTTCTTGTGCCCCCAACATGGTATTGTGGAATTTATGGGGAATTTGTTGGAAGACAACTTGAGTTCTTTTAAGTTTTGTTAATAATCATGAAAGCTTGGGTAAATCACTGAATTTCTTTGGGATGCAGTTTCCGTATTTGTAAATTGGATATAATAACTAGTATCTGTCTTTCAAAACACACAGATGGGTTGAGAGATTCAAATGGGAAAAGCATTTGGGGGCCACGTTACACAATGGTAGGACATCGTTAGGTCATATCTACAATGTTTATTCTGCGCCTGGTCCTGTTTGTCTCCATTCTGTGAGCATCATATATAAATAACTCATGTGTGCATGAACCTTATGAACGTCATGAATCAATGATTTGTAATTCTTAGACATACCTGTATAGACTTTTATGCACTGTTCGGGATCTAGCAGCATTAAATAGCCTACACAAATGAAAGTTATCTTATTTTTATCACTGGGAAAGTTTCCAGGACGTTATCAACACATGCTAAAGTTTCCTATGTAGAATGTAATACTGAAACCTCGGCTACCTTACACTTGGGCTCACAACTTCCATATGATTTGCTTCTCACTTATAAAAAAGCCACAGGCCTTGTCAGCCAAATTCCTAAGTAACATTCGGCAGTGGATAGTTGGATTCTGTTTTGGTTTTGCTTTCACTGTCACCAAAAAAATACAAAAGAGTTGGACACATGTATTCCCCTTCCCAACCTCCTCACTGCCCCCCCACCACCCTCCGCGCCTTTCTTTAGAGCTGGACTAGCATGGTCATTTCAAAACCACTAACACACACATTCACTTTCCACATGTTGATCATAGATCAATTTAACTATATGGCACTGCCCTTGGTTATCATCCCTCCTGAAACCATGTGGAATACTCATCGTCTCTAATCCTGGTCGATAGTATTTCCAAAGTACTTTACAAGCCCCGAGTAAGGGCCTCTAATGCTTTGCAGCAGCTGAGCTGGTAGCACACATGATATCTTAAATGTAACAATCAAAGGAGCTCGCAGGATCTTGGTATTTCCGCTGGCTTGCAGATGTGCTGTGTCCAAGTCCAAAATCTGTAATGTCAATTTTAGACAAAAGGAGCTTAAAACAGAATAAAGTCTCCCTGTTTTGTGTCAACAACTGAGCTAGGCTGAGAAGAACGCTCTTGGACAGGGAGGCTGTATGTATTGTATATCAGTTATCTGACCCCTACAGTAATTTTTTTGGGGTGTGGGCCCATGAGCAGCCTTGCTCAAGATTTATGTAATGGAGGGCATTGTTTTATTAATCTACACCATGTGGAACTCTCCAGGTGCTAAGCTTTGATCTTCCTGCCCTCTGGTGCATTAAGTTTTCTAGTACTCATTGACAATGATGTTTGTGATTTAAAGCCCTCTTTTCCTGACTGTGGAGGGGGAAGCAGAAAGGGCTCAGATAACCCTACCTTGAGCCAGAGACTCTCAACTTCTTTCCTTGTTTGGTCTCAGTTTGGTCTAAAATTTACTCTGATTCTGTTTAGGAGAATTTGATCAGGACTCCAAGGAGTAAAAGAATAGCTTTCTGAAACATTTTATGGCACGTTAGATTACGGCTAGAAATGCTAGACTTGGCTGACTGGGGAAGCTTGGCCTTCGTCAAAGTGGCACGAGAAGATGGAAAAGAAATGGCGATTTTCCATTTCTCCCTGCAAAGAGCAAAAGGGAAAACAGTTTGAAAGGGATGAAAAGAGATATAGACATCTAGACATATGTCTAGCACGAAACTTTAAGAACAAAAAGTATAATGATGAAGCAACCTGATTTGTTGCATTTCAGTAAGTACAGTATTACATTGGAGGAAAATGTGAAGAAATGTCAAGCAGGTTAAAGGCAATATAATATCTACTCCTTAAGGATATGGATCTGGCATCAGACTGCCTGTTTCAAACCCCCTTTCTGCTACTTCCTAGTGTCAAGTTCCAGACCTGGAAAATGGGGATAATAGTATCTACCTCCCAGGTTATTGAGAAGATTGAGTGACCATTTAGAAGAGGGCTTGTATAGCCTAAGAGGTCTGTGTTTGTTAATGCCTTCCCTAAGCCTCTTGGCTCTAACACCTGTAATTTATAACACGAATTACTTTTCCTTCTTATCCCCACTTCTGTTATTAAATAGAGTGACACCCTTACACTTTCTAGGCTGGCAGAAATCAAGGCTGGGTTCCTATGAGGTATGTAAATAGAAACACTTTATTGGGGAAGAGAATAGATTCCAAGTAGCACATTTATGCTCAAGAGCACTATTATCAGAGGGAGAAATTAGTGTAGAGGCACAGGGGCGTTCTGGGGTTATGGAATACTTATGGCTCTGCCAGGCTATCCCTACATTCTCTCTACAGGTAAGGGAGTGCCCTTTTCATCTCCCTACATTCTCTACAGGTAAGGGAGTGCCCTCTTCCTCTCCCTACATTCTCTCTACAGGTAAAGGGGCTGCCCTCTTCCTCTCCCTACATTCTTTTTACAGGTAAGGGGCTGCCTTCTTCCTCTCCCTACATTCTTTCTACAGGTAAGGGGCTGCCTTCTTCCTCTCCCTACATTCTCTCACAGGTAAGGGGCTGCCCTCTTCCTCAAACCTCTCCATCCACAGGAGAATACAAAAAGGTGCTCTTGTCTCTATCAAACAGATTTGTTTTTGCTTCTTCTTAAACTTCATACAAATGGGATCTTACACTAGATACCCTTCTGTGCCAGGCTTTTTCATCTAGTAACAAATCTAGGATTTATGCATGTTTTTGTATATATCAGTAGTTTATTCTTTTCATTGTTGTGTAGAATTTCACTGTAAGAATATATCACAATTTATTTGCCCATTCTACTGTTGATGAGTTTCTAGTTTTTGGAAACTAGAAATAAAAATTGAGCATTACTTTTAAAGAGACATTTTAATAATATCCTCCATCAACAAGTTTTGAAGTGTTGTGTGTAGTAACTTTCTTCTTGCTCAAAATTGAGTAGAATTCAGGAAGCCTTCATGTTCTCTAAGCATTTTGTTTTTCTTTTATTTTCTTTCCTTTTTTTTTTTTTGGTTTTTACTGTGTAAATCAGATTGTCTTTTAAAAAAGGATTTAATTGTCATTACTTGGGTCATTGCCAACTACCTTTATTAATAATTATAGCTAGCAGAACAGTGACAAATGATGATCAGGTGAGATTCATATCTTTTGCAAAACCATTGAGTGGTTCTGTAACTCATTTGGTCTAACTCGGACAGTGAAAGATTTGTGTGTCTAAACTTAGTGTGCATATGACAGTAAAGGTGTTTCTAATGAAGGCTTCCATATCTATATTCATTTTGAGAAGATGAGTATGAAGCCAGCTTAGCTGCTATATGCAGGTGTTCTAGGATTTCATTTCTTGCTCGTATAACGTTAGGCAGAAGTTAAGAGAGGCAGTTTACCCTGGAAGCACATGAGAGAGGACATGCATCGCTTTCAAAGAGCCAGAGCCTGTCCTGTCCTCTTCAAGTCAGTGCTGGGCACACAAGTCCTGGGGGCAACACAGTTGGAAAGAAATGGAATGGGAGGGGGAACTAAAGGTTAGGGTGTACTAGCCCATTTTTCCCCTTCGGGATGCACTGAAATGGAGAGACAGCCTCAAGAGATTTATAATAGTTGATGTTGGCCAAAGAAAGACAAGGAAGGCAGAGGAGAGCACCAGAAAGTGCTGATGAGGTCTCTTTAGATAAGCAGGCATGCTGGGAGTGCAGTAAATTACACTTTCTTATTAGGCCCAGGAAGAGGTTTTCCATGAGCCTGGGGCTTTCAGTGTTAAAACTGGGGAAGTCCTGGAAAGACCAGGAACTTAGAACAACAAAACAGATTTAGCAGACCCCTCAGAGTTCTAGATTTCGCTGAAAGGGAATAATCTAATCAGCTATTAAAGTTTGTTTCACAAACTAGCCTCTCTTCTTTTCAATATAGAGTTTAGGCATTGGTTTAGAAACTTAGACTAATAAAGTGGAGATGCCCTGTTCAAAACAGGGTCAGTGTGTGGATATTCAGGGAAGTCTTCATCTAGTCTAACCACCCCACGTTATCGATAGAGAAACTGAGGCCAGAGGCATCAGGGACTTGAGATACTGTCTAGTTTATGACAAACCTAGAATTGAATATTTAGTCTTTTGTCTTTTGAGCTGTTTTTGCCCTATTACCATTATCTCTCTTTTTTTTTTGATTATTTATGGTAATAGAGCTTTATTTTTTTTTCAAATTTTTATTAAGGTATTATATGTGTACATATCTTACCATTGCCCCCCACCCCACCCCACTCCCATACCTGCCCTCACCCCCCAATGTTTTGCATCCGTTGGTTACTCTTATATGCATGCATACAAGTCCTTCAGTTGATCTCTTATTTCCCCCACCTCTCCCTAACCTTACCGCTGTAATTAGACACTCTGTTTGATGCTTTACTGCCTCTGTAACTATCTTTTGGTTCATCAGTTTATAATGTTTTTCATTATCCCTAAATGAGTGAGATCATGTGGTATTTTTCTTTCATTGACTGGCTTATTTCACTTAGCATAATGTTCTCTAATTCTATCCAGGTGTCTACAAATGGTAGTAATTCCTTCTTTTTTATGGCAGCATAGTATTCCATTGTGTAGATGTACCATAGTTTTCTGATCCAGTCATCTGCTGACGGGCACCTAGGCTGTTTCCAAATCTTAGCTATTGTAAATTGTGCTGCTATGAACATAGGGGTGCATATATCCTTTCTGATTGGTGTTTCTGGTTTCTTAGGATATATTCCTAGGAGTGGGATTACTGGGTCAAATGGGAGTTCCATTTTCAGTTTTTTGAGGAAACTCCATACTGTTCTCCACAGTGGCTGCACCAGTCTGCATTCCCACCAGCAGTGCACGAGGGTTCCTTTTTCTCCGCATCCTCGCCAACACTTGTCGTTTGTTGATTTGTTGATGATAGCCATTCTGACAGGTGTGAGATGGTATCGCATTGTCGTTTTGATTTGCATCTCTCGGATAATAAGTGACTTTGAGCATGTTTTCATGTGACTCTTGGCCTTCCTTCTGTCTTCTTTCGAAAAGATTCTATTTAGGTCTGTTGCCCATTTTTTTATTGGATCATTTATCTTCCTTTTATTAAGTTGTATAAGCTGCCTGTAGATGTTGGAAATTAAACCTTTATCAGTGATACCATTTGCAAATATGTTCTCCCATACAGTGGGGTTTCTTGTTGTTTTGTTGATGGTTTCTTTTGCTGTGCAAAAGCTTTTTATTTTGATGTAGTCCCATTTGTTTATTTTCTCTTTGGCTTCCATTGCCCTAGGGGCAGTATCACTGAAAAAGTTCTTCTGGCATATGTCTGAGATTTTGCTGCCTGTGGATTCCTCTAGTATTTTTATGGTTTCCCGTCTTATATTTAAGTCCTGTATCCATTTTGAGTTTATTTTTGTGTATGGTGTAAGTTGGTGATCTCGTTTCATTTTTTTGCATGTATCTGTCCAATTTTCCCAACACCATTTATTGAAGAGACTGTCTTGACTCCATTGTATGCTCATGCCTCCTTTGTCAAATATTAATTGCGCATATTGGTTTGGGTTGATATCTGGGTTCTCTATTCTATTCCATTGATCTATATGTCTGTTCTTGTGCCAGTACCAGGCTGTTTTGAGGACAGTGGCTTTGTAATACAGCTTGAAATCTGGTATTGAGATCCCTCCTACTTTATTCTTCTTTCTCAGGATTGCTGTGGCTATTCGGGGTCTTTTTTTATTCCAGATGAATTTTTGGAGAGTTCTTTCTAGGTCTGTGAAATATGCTGTTGGTATTTTAATGGGGAGTGCATTGAATCTATAGATTGCTTTGGGTAGTATGGACATTTTGATGATGTTGATTCTACCAATCCATGAACATGGTATGTTCTTCCATCTGTTTACATCTTCCTCTATCTCTTTTTTCAGTGTCCTGTAGTTTTCCGCATATAGGTCTTTTACCTCCTTGGTTAGGTTTATTCCTAAGTATCTTAATTTTTTTGGTGCGATGGAAAATGGGATTGCTTTTTTAGTCTCTCTTTCTGTAAGTTCACTGTTGGTGTATAGAAATGCCATAGATTTCTTGGCGTTAATTTTGTATCCTGCTACTTTGCCGAATTCATTTATTAAGTCTGTTAGTTTTTTGATAGAGTCTTTCGGGTTTTTTATATACAATATCATGTCATCTGCAAATAAGGACAGCTTTACTTCTTCTTTTCCAATTTGGATGCCTTTTATTTCTTCTTCTTGTCTAATTGCAGTGGCTAATACTTCCAGTACTATGTCAAACAGGAGTGATGAGAGTGGGCATCCTTGTCTTGTTCCTGTTCTTAGGGGAAATGGTTTTAGTTTTTGCCCATTGAGTATGATGTTAGCTGTGGGTTTATCATATATAGCTTTTATTATGTTGAGGTATGATCCTTCTATTCCCACCTTGTTGAGAGTTTTTATCAAGAAAGGGTGTTGGATTTTGTCAAATGCTTTTTCTGCATCAATTGATATGACTATGTGATTTTTATCTTTCAATTTGTTTATGTGATGTATCACATTTATTGATTTTCGGATATTGAACCATCCTTGCATTCCTGGGATAAACCCTACCATTATCTCTTAAAGTGTGAGCAGGGCACCCCTGAATGAGAATCTCTGATTTTGTTAAGCATACCCATCAGGGGACCACATCCCAGGCCTATCATTTTAGATTCTATCAGAGAGGGGCTTAGGAATGTGCATGATAACAAATTCCCAGGTAATTCATATGAACATGTGGCTTCTTAAGTCCCCCTTCCCCTCCTTCAGCAGGATTCCTACCTGAGAGGTGGCGAGGACCACTTGCTCCTGGAATCTCTCAATTGTATCATTTGCGATTTGGACATTTGAGCTTATTACATGTTATTGAACAGGATAATAATCAAAAGGGCCATCAAATCTTGGGGAGCAGGCAGGCTATATATTATAGCTCCTTCTGCTCATACTTGTGCCTATCACAGCCAGACTGGGGCTGGAGTCTTACCTGCCAAGCCCTCCTGTGTCAGCTGAGAGGAGTATCTTACCATGCTGGCCTGGGCTAACCTGGGCTGGCCTGAGAAGTCACTCCCTTTCATAATAAAGAGTTCCCTCTGTCACATAGGTACAAATAGCCTTTTCCTTAGACAGAGATAGATGAGTCTTCCCAAGATCCTATTGAGAAGCTCTGCCCTTTTGACCTGGGGCCTGGCATTCCTCTCGTGTTAACTCCAGTGGGTCTTATGGTGACTCCAAGGGCATGAACCAGCATGGTGTAGCTTATATGACTTTTCTAAAAATTTCCCTCCTATCTCTTTTAGAAATACCCTCATCTTTTGCATTATATGATTAGCTTTGGCTTTGAGAAAGTTGAGGGGGATAGGAGGTTCAAATGAGGATGTCTTGCAAGCTCTTCAAATTTTCTTATGAAAATATCCTACTGTTATAATTTTGGGGTGGCTAATGTAAGTATTATGCAATAGCAATTGCTGTGTTGAATTCTTCTATAGTGTATTCTTTAAGTTGAAAATGTTAACAATATTTTTTTACATAGAAAATTGTTTACAGCTATATTCTATATATTGGGTTTGCTTTAGTTTCTTTCTAGGTGACTCAAATAATATTTTCCTCCACGCTCACCCCAGAACCTTTCCTTCTATCCCCTGGTCACAGGCCTCGGCGTCTTATGGTTCTTACATCCATGCTCCTAGTGCAAGGAAGATGGGTTGCAAAGTAGGTCAGCTGTGTTTGGCAAGGAAACCACTTTCTGAGGCTGAGGAAACCCAATTTATAGTGTGCTAGATTTGGAAAGCCACATAGGGCGGTAACAGTGTGTAGAGTTAGGGATCTACCTCTTTAAATCAGTGTTTTGGAAATGAATTGCCAGCCACAAAGAAGAGGACATTAAAAGGGGAATGCTTCTAAGGAAAAGCCCTGAGACTCTGGACATCAGAAATCATTTTGTTATGGTCATTAAAGATGGCCACCTTTTGGTGGAACAAAGTCCAAAGAGGTGCCATTTCTAATGAATCAAAAGTTGGGTATACCTTGGAGAGGGATACTCTTGAAAGAAAAGGTGTGGGTAAAAGAAATTGGAATATGGACGTATAGGAGAAGTAACAAAAAATCTAGGAAAGGTATTGATGTGCAAACATAGCTCTACTAATACCTATACCCCACTGTAACCTAGAGAAGGTAATTGGCAGAGAACTTTGCAGTACATATTCGGGGTACTGCTGTGAGTGTCAAAGATATGACTGGAAGGAGAGCTCTGAAAATGGCAGGTAGGTACTCTCTCTAGCCATCTGGGAGTTGGAAGTCCAAAGAGGGGGCCCAAATAGGAGAATGAGGAGGATGAGGCTGAGATATGGAGTGAGGACTTACCTTGCAAATTAGACCAGGTGTCAAAATGATGTTGTTGATTATGACCCTACAGCCCAGGGTAAAGAAAGCTTAAAATAGACTTTCCACTGTCAAGGAAAGTCCTGTCTGAAGCACCAGCAGCCATGACTCTAAGGTGTAATCTGTAAGGTCGGGATGGTTGGATTTTTATTATCCCTGTATTCCTAGTACCCACCTCATTACTTGGTATTCAATAAGTATTTATTGCTTTGAAAATAAGGGTCTAAAAGAACTGGTGAGGGGTATAACATATTTCACGTTGGAGATTAAAGTGGGGTCAGCTCTCATGAGTGAAATAAAGAAATATGGCATATGTCCAAGATACTATGGTTTGCCTGGAGTATTGGGGGGATGAGGGAGGGTATTCTACACATTGGTCTAACTTTTTAGCACTTAGAAGTAAGGATCCCAATAGATGTCATTTTAGCTGCTTAGTAGAATCTCTAGATATCCGGGGAACCCCGTTTGTAAACCATTGTTAGGAGCTCTGCTCAATCATAAAGCAGGGAAGGAACTCTAGATCTAGATTTCATATTTGTGAATGGCCCACTCTTCCATAAACTGTATCTGACTTTCATGGAAGTGGCAAAGGTTATGGCAGTGACTAGCAAGACCAACGGTGCTTGGTAAGGGCACCTGGTCATTGTGTTCTGGAAACTGTGGCAAGTGCCTACCAGCAGTTTAGTGTAACTTGCAAAAAATAATAAAAGTGAAACTCCTCTAGACACTCCTAGGAACAACCAGGAGTGACTTTGGATGGCTGTATTAGCAGTTGGAGGTGGTTTTATTGCTGTTAATGCAACATAATACATCCCAATATGCTGACATGGTGCAAGGGTGGGCAAACTTTTTGACTCGAGGGCCACAATGGGTTCTTAAACTGGACCGGAGGGCCGGAACAAATGCATGGATGGAGTGTTTGTGTGAACTAATATAAATTCAAAGTAAAGGAGCGGAGGGGAGAGCAAGAGAACCCTCCGCTCTTTCGGCTCCGCTGGCCGGATAGAACAGCCGAACAGGCCGGATCCGGCCCGCGGGCCGTAGTTTGCCCACAGCTGGTCTAGGGAAACATGGATTTCAATAATCGGATATAGAATCTCCTTGTTGAAAAGGACCTTAGACCTATGTAACACAACCCCCTACTCTATAATATCACAGATAAATGTCATTCAACAGCTGTTTGAAAACCTGCAATGATAGACACAAGGTAACCCATCACGCTTTGGACACAGTATTGACAATGACCTTCTGAGGGTGTGACACATAGGACTAGAATGCAGGAAACATGATATCAGGAAGATAAAAGTGCAAAATGAGAAGTTTGAAATTTTTCTAATTTAGAGAAAAGATTCTTTTTGCTGTGTTCTGAAGGAGAAAAAAATGAGGGAGAGGCCAACAGAAGACATACAGAATGGGAACAATTTTCCTCTTCTGTTTTCATGCTCTTTGTCAATTTGAAAATTAATTGTGGTTAAGAAAGAATAAGACCTGGGAAGTGGAGAATATAAGAGTACACTTGGCTGTTCCTAAGAGATTGTGTCTATGATGACCTTGGGTAGAAAGAGATTTTGGGGTTAAGATCTACAAATGGTTCTACTATAAACAGACAAATTAAACCTGACACTTAGCTAAAGTTTGACCATGGTTTACACATTCTATTTCCCATTTCATGAGTTGCCCTTCTAGATAAGGAAGCATGTAGACAGATAAGTCTATCACTGAGTAATGTTTTCCTCTAGTCCTACTCACAATGGGTAACAAGCCCATTGTGAGAGCTGATTAAAAGTCCATGATGAATTCAGGGTAGAAGCCTGAAGGCGGTTTATACAGTTAGGAACTTTGCCCTCAGTGTTTAACTTTTAGGGAGTTGGGAGCCAAAGCAGCTTTGTTTCAACAATAACACCAAGATCAGCTGTCAAATCATTCAGGGGGAAACTAGTCAAACTGGTTATTTGACTTCTTATGTATAACCAACCAAAGGAATAAGAACCACCAACAGCAAGGTTTAAAGACTGATGTTTTAAACTTTCAACAAGCTGTGTTGACATGTAGCTATAACCTTAATGTGCAAACCATTTCAAGCAGAGCGAGTTTTAAAAGCTGTAAATTAAAATCACATTTCTTTTGCAAGCCCTTGAAACCTTTGAGAAACAAATCAGTCAGATCGTCCCCTAATGAGAATCCCAAACTTCTCCAGCAAACTTCAAGCTCAAAAAGAAATTAAAGCAGAAACTGAAACTGTGATTTACTGCCTTTTTTGGGGGTATGACCCACATGTTGTTGATTTGGTTTAATGATATTCTCCATTCCCTGAATCTTATTGAGACTTGGTTCAAATGCAGTCACCATGCTGGTCCATTGTGGCTGGAATTCTCCAGTATGTCCTATCTCTCCTAGTGGTGATTCTGATGTGAATTGAATCCCATTGTGGTATGGCCTCAGCTGGTTCTCAGGAGAAATACAGCCTTATACAAGTGGCCCAGAGCTGAGGTCTTTCTAAAATAAAAATTAATAACATCAATTTTGATTAGAACTATTTTCCTTTGAAATACCTATTGTATCAAGTAGAGACATTGGGATTTCTCAAAACCGAGGTTTGAGAGCTAGTAAGTCCTTATTGAGATTAGGAATAATTATTACTATATTAAAACATGTCAGCTTTTGGTCAGCAATAAATTTGGTCAACCTAAATATTTGTGATTCTAGCTCCCTTAAGGGAGACCAGAGGTTGTTTCTTGGATCTAGTTTGTATATGTGCCTTTCTATTCTCTATGAAATGATACACGGAGATTTGGGGATTGTGGTCTAGGCTGCAGTACAGTCTTGCTTCTTGAGCCATATCTCATGATGTTAGTTTGGGTAATGCCAAGATGCTGTGATGTTCTCTATTGTGCAGTCTTTTCAAGACTAGGCAAACTCACTCTGTCATCAAGGGAGACGCAGAGGGCCTTCACCTGCCTTTGTGGTCCATTAAAAATATTTTATGGGGTTCACAAATTCATCAAGAGGCAGTTCTTGAAAGAACTAAAAACACTCCTGTGATTTAGCGGACATGCTGCCCTCTAGAGGAATAACCAACCTATCAGGGATGGTTTAAGCTGTACCCCATGGCTGGGAATCATTGGAGAGGACAGTGGCTGGCATAGCCAGGGAGCAGCAGGAGTGGCCACTGGGAGCAGAAGAAAGGTAGAATCTCTAAATATCTAGCCTGTTTCTCTATTCCAGCTGGAGTCATCATTTTGAAAGCAAAGAAGGGTGAATGTTTTGGGGGTTTGTGGTGGTGCTTGTGTGGTGATACAGGCAATGGTGGTTAGTGAAAATAGAGTGGGGGCGAGTTATAAAATTATTGCAACTAGGAAATCTTGAGGGTTGTGAGCAAGACTCAGACCACTTACAAATGATCAGAAATATCCTGCAACCCTCCATTCCTACAAATATCTTATATTCTCAAATGGAAAGATTAGGCAAGGGTGTATGGAGAGAGTTTTAGTCATGAAGGTGAAAAGATCTAGAATGGTGGGAGAGGAGGATGCTTAATTGATGAGTATCAGTTATGGCTCCAGACTAACTGAGCATCAGACACTGTACTTCTTCAAACAAATCTTCCTCTTATAAATTTCCCTAGAAATGTTGATGAGTCAGAATCCCGGAGAAGCTGTGCGTGGAAGGGAACTTAACCTGGGAAACACAGGGCTCTGAGCAGTGCAGGAGGCAGACTCATTAGGTCCTCTCTGCTGGGCTGGTGCATTTATCTCCATGTGCATTGTGGTGACTGCTAAGGGCTCACAGCTTCATTCATATCCAGAGAAACCCCTCCTGAGATGGGTGGTTATGCATCTCCCCTCCTGCAAGGGCAACCTGCAACCAGTGACTGCATGGTATGGTAGTAGTTATTGGTCGTGTCCAGCCCAAATTCATTCTGAGTTGCAATTCATGCTGCCAGTGGCATTAGGCTGAAGCTTGACATCAACTGAAACCCTGTCTTTGCTTAAATTCTTTTTCTTTTCAATAATCTTTTAAAAATGATTATTAAATGTATGTATTGGGGTGACACTGGTTAATAGGATCATATAGGTTTCAAGTTGTACATTACTATGATACATGGTCTGTATATTGCATTGTGTACCCACCACACATAGTCAGATAATCCTCAGTTATCATCTATTTGGCCTCCTTTACCCTCTACCAACCCACACCCCTTCCTTCTGGTAACCACCAGACTGTTGTCTGTGCCTATGAGTTTCAGCTTCATATCCCACATATGAGTGAAATCATATGGTTCTTAGCTTTTCCTGACTAACTTATTTCACTTAGCATTATATTCTCAAGGACCATCCATGTTGTCACAAATGGCAGTATTTTGTCTTTTGTTATAGCTGAGTAGTATTCCGTATTATACTAATAGATGTAGCACATCTTTTTATCCAATCTTCTATCAAAGGATACATTGGTTGTCTCCATGTCTTGGCCACCATGAATAATCCTGTAATGAACATAGGGGTGCATATATATTTTTGAATAAATATTTTTTAGTTTTTTGGATAGATACCCAGAAGAGGGATTGCTGGGTCGTATGGTAACTCTATTTTTAGTTTTTTGAGAAATCACCATACTGTTTTTCATAGCAGTTGTACCAGTTTACATTTCCACCAGCAGTGAATGAGGGTTCCTTTTTCCCCACAGCCTCTCAAACACTTGTTATTACCAGTTTTATTGATAATGGCCATTGCCCTATCCTGCTCTCCTAACTCCTATGTAGATTTCTCCTGAGACTCCACAAGAATCCCTCTTTTCTATTTCTGCTTCTAGGGAACCCGATGTAAGATAGCTGACCAGCAGAAGAGAAGTTTCTGAACAGGCAGCTCTTCCCTGTGAGCCTGGACACTATCCCACAGGCTCCCAAGGCACCCTGAGGTAGGTGTGTGTGTGTGTGTGTGTGTGTGTGTGTGTGTGTGTGTGTGTGTGTGTGAGACTTCAAACCAGGTGAATCCCTCTTCACATTGATCCTGGGACACAGTGCTGGCCTTTCACCACATAGTCACCTTTTAAAAATTCAAGCCCGGTAGGTGGGGAAACAGCAGCCTTGCTTCTTCCACCTGGCATCTCCTGGAATAATGTGAGGGCTCCCTGTGGATCCCCCACCTCCATCTTCAGGCGCCTCGGGCTACTCTTGTCAGCTTGTGAACAGGAGGGCAGTGGGTGGATAACACCTGGTGAATAAATTTACACGCTGAAATAATGGTTTCCATGTTGGTTTTTCATAATTAACTAAACAGGCTGGAGTTAAATTTCATGTGTAAAAATCTTGTGAGGAACTGGACGAAAGATGAAAGTTGATGAGAGCAGTTAAGGTTTATAAAAACTTCTTTCCTCCTTGGGCTCTTCGTTTCTCTTTCTCTCTCTATCTCTCTCTTCCTCCACACTCCTCCTCACCCCTCCTTCTTTCGTCCTCTTTATTCTCCTCATAAAACCCTCCTTGGTCCCGATTGGTTTTCATGTGCGTCCCTCTACACTTCCCATCCCAGCATGTGTGCAAAAAGAAAAACATCAACAGATTATGTCGGTGCTTCTGTCATTAGAAAATGACATCTGCAGATGCGCCTCTGATCCTGCAGGGAAAAAATGGAAGTTTTGCTAAGTCTCCAGCAATAGATGTTTGGAAAATAAATGGGATGGCAGGTGGTGGGGGAGCCGAAGCCTTGGAGGATGCCACAGCCATGCTGGGAGGGAGGCTAAGTCTTCTCCTTGCACCCAGCAGCTTGTCTGGGGTGGGGTGGGGCATGCTGTGGAAACATTCCTCATTTGTGAAGAAAGACCTTGTACTTTTTGGGTAAGAGCCCACCATAGCTGCCCAGAGAACCAAGGCCTTTATCCCAGTGTCTGGCCAGATTTCGGCATTTTGAAACTTCACAGCTCACGTTGCTGGGGGGATTGAAGGGGGATATGCAGCATGCTGCTCCCTGAAGGGACCTGTAGGAAATTATGGCCCAGTGAAAATTTGTATTAGAATGGCTAATTTGTGCCTTCAGGAGATTCTGCCTCAGGGATTCTATGCCTCCTCAGCTGAAAGCATTAGGAGAATTACGTTCTTTCTTTTGACAGAAGAATGTTGGCACTGACAAATGAACAATTATATTTTCTCATCAAAGGTTCCCTCAGAACCACAAGCCATAAAAAACTAACATCCACCTTTGCTGGTGGGCCTTTGGGACCCCCAGTTCTCTATTAAGGTCTCAGGGATTAAGCGCCTTAACTGAGTTAAGTCACAACCTTCCCATTGCATGAACTCTCCAGGCCTGCTGTTTTTCTAGAGGGGTTTTTGTGAGTCATATAATGTGGGATTTTATACTTTATGCTGACATTTCAGACTCACTTTACTCTGACTCAGGAGGCCTCATGCTAGGTTTCTCTTTGGGATTGGACACAGACTGTGGACCTTCTATAGGCTTTCCTTGGGCAGTTTGGGGTAGAGGATGGTATGTCTGGTGCACTTGGTCGTCTGAAGTGCCTCCAGTTCCCATCAAACACTGAAGTATTGAGATGCTGTATAGGTAAGTGGGTGTGGAAATCCATTTAACTGATAAAACAGAATTATCCACAATAATTAACATACTGCTTCAGAGTTCCAAGTTCCTGAAAATAATGTAGTTTTTTAAAAAAATATATTTTATTGATTTTTTACAGAGAGGAAGGGAGAGGGATAGAGAGTTAGAAACATCGATGAGAGAGAATCATCGATCAGCTGCCTCCTGCACACCTCCTACTGGGGATGTGCCCGCAACCCAGGTACATGCCCTTGACCAGAATCGAACCTGGGACCTTTCATTCCGCAGGCTGATGCTCTATCCACTGAGCCAAACCGGTTAGGGCAAAATGATATAGTTTTTAATGTTTAAGAATTATAGGATAACAAAATTTATTTACCTGCCTTTGCTCCTCCCCATAACTTTTCTTTATTACAACCTCTTTTTTGATGGATTTAGGAAAACTATTACTAAGCAATAGATTGAACAGCAGACCTTTTAACCTATTGTTGAGAAACCAGATGAACTGCTTCTAATGTAGTTTCATCTATCAATACAGCCTTTCCTCTGCTTTCCCTTCATATGCATGCTCTGAGTATGCCCATCAATTGCACAGCCACTGTCTGTTAGGTATGCAGGCCTCTGCTCCCACCATTTTCCTCCCTGATGAACTTGCCTGTCATTCAAGGTTCGGCTCTCTTCCTGGCCTTTCCCATGAAGACTTCCTTGACTGTTCCAGCCCACCTAATTTATTCTCTCTCTGGATTTCTGTTGCATTTGTAGTCAGTTCCATATAGTTCAGTGTTTATCTTGTGTGTTCTCTAATGATTTTACGTTTATTTCATATTTCCAATCCTTTGTATCTAGTAATAGTAGTAACAATTTATTAAGTACCTATTATGTTAAGCACATTAATTATGTGCATCACTGCTAAATTTCAAAATAACCCTTTAAAGTGTTAGTACCCTATTTTAGCGTTAAGAAGGTGAAGGCTCAGGGTGGTTAATAACTTGCCCAAGTGGCAAAGCCTGACTAGGAACCCAGGACTGTTTAATTCAATCGTCATGATCTCAGCTCGTCTCAGCCTTGCCTCTCAAGGGCAGGCACTGCACTGTGTACTTCCCTTTTAGTTTTACATTATTCAGTATTCAGAAGAGGTGACATGTAAATTCCTAATTGGTTCTGTGGTGACCACCACTCTACTCTCTGTTTCTGTGAGTCTGGCTTTTTTTGATTTCACATATAAATGATGTCATACATACAGTATTTGCCTTTCTCCATCTGACTTATTTGACTTAGCACATTGCCTTCAAGTTTCATCCATATTGTCAAAAATGGCAGGATTTCCTTCTTTCTCATGGCTAGATAATGTTTCATCATATGTACACATCACATCTTCTTTATCCATTCATCTGTTGATGGCCACGTAGGTTGTTTCCATATCTTGGCTATTTAAAATAATCCTGCAATGAACCTGGGGATGCAGATATCTCTTAGAGAGATCCTGTTTTCATTTTTTGACATAGATACCCACAAGTGGGGTTGCTGGATCATGTGGTAGTTCTATTTTTAATTTTTTGAGGAACCTCCATATTTTTTTTTCTTATTGGCTGTACGAGTTTACATTCCCATCAACAGTGCACAAGGGTTTCCTTTTCCCCACATCCTACCAACACTTGTTACCTCTTGATGTTTTTATGATAGCCATTCTGACAGGTGTGAGGTGGTACCTCAATGTTGTTTTGATTTCCATTTTCTTGATGGTTAGTGATGTAGAGCATCATTTTACATACCTGTTGTCCATTTGTATGTCTTCTTTGGAAAAATGTCTATTCAGTTTCTCTGACTATTTTTTAAATTAGGTTGTTAGTTTTTTTTGCTATTGAGGTATATGAATTTTTAAAATATAAACACTGAGTGGCCAGATTATTATGATCTCTGAACACATAATAATCTGACCACTCAGTGTGTGTGTGTGTGTGTGTGTGTGTGTGTGTGTGTGTGTATGTTAGAGTCCCGGTGCATGAATTTGTGCATGGGGTCCAGCCAGCCTGGCCAGGGGGAGGGGACATGGGCAGTTGGCCAGCCTGCCTGCTGGTGGAACTCCTGGTCGAGGGGACAATTTGCATATTAGCCTTTTATTATATAGGATTATATAGGGTATACACTGAGTGGCCAGATTATTATGTGTTCAGAGATCATAATAATCTGGCCACTCAGTGTATATTGGATAGTAACCCCTTATCAGATATGTCATTTACAAATATTTTCTCCTGCTGTGTAGATTTCCTTTTCATTTTTTGATGGTTTCTTTTGCTGTGTGAAGCTTTTTAGTTTGATGTAGTCCCACTTATTAATTTCTACTTTTGGTGAAAAATCCAATAAATCATTGCTAAGACCAATGTCAAGGAGCTTTTTTTCCTGTGTTTTCTTCTAGAAGTTTTAAAATTTCAGATGTGTTTAATACTTTAATCCATTTCAACTTAATTTTTCATAGTTGTATAAGATAGGGGTCCAGTTTCATTGTTCTGTATGTGGTTATCCAATTTTCTCAATACCATTTATTGAAGAGACTATCCTTTCCCCATCAGGTGTTCTTGGCTCTCTTGTCATATACTAGTTGACCATATATGTGAGGGTTCATTTCTGGGCTCAGTTATGTGCCACTGGGGAGACTTAACTTTTTTGAGTATAACATGGTACTCCTGTGAATTCTTCATGATATGTAGATATATGTAGAATGTAGAAACCATGATTGTTGGTTTTTCCTCACCCAGGAATATTTTTTTTCTCATTGATTTTTAGAGAATAAGAGGGAGGGAGGGAGGAAGAGAGAGAGAGTGAAAAAAGCATCAATGTGAGAGAGACGCATCAATTGGTTGCCTCTCTCAAGAACCAACTGGGCTGGGGATCGAACCTGCAACTGAGGTACATGCCCTTGACCGGGAATTGCCCCAGTGACCCTTCAGATCGTGGGGCTGATGCTCTAACCACTGAGCAAAATTGACCAGGGCAAAACCTTGGGTTTAATTAAGAGATACACTAAGTGGAAATATTTTATTTTCTGTCATTTATATATCAGCACACACAAAGCTTTATGTTGTGATTCTGTTCATTCTTTTAAACTTCTGGCTTGTAGCCAACAAGGTTTTTCTTCCAAATTTGCCCTGTTTTATTGAGTTGAATGATTTGTCCTGATTTACCCTAGTCTGGGTCTTCCTATAAGAAATTTGCAGTCATACCGTGAAAAATGCCTGTAGCACAGACATATGCAAAGTATTACCACTTTGCTTTAATCACCAGAGCAGAGCCACTCCATGAATAATTTGAGCCACAAGCATCCTGTTAAAAACCAAGACCTCTGGGTTGTGAGTCATCTGTTCATTCTATGGCAGGTGTTGGGGTCAAAGCACTTTGGTTCTTTACTATGGTTTGTAGGAAGGACAGTTAGCCATGAAGTCCCAAAGCTGCTGCAGTCAGTGCACTTTCATTAGATGAACATTCATTGGAGGTGGTTGTGTGCAATGCCAGAGAGTTTGCTTTTCTCCCTGTAGACTTGGGTTTTAGGTTCTCTGTAGTATTTCACGTGCAAGCAACTGCTGATGCAATCTAGTCTTTCAGAACTGGAGCTTTTATCTGAATAACAATGCCACCAAGCATTTTAACATGCCTATAAACCTGTCATGGTCTGTTTTATGGGGAGCCAGGTATGGACAAAGGTTGGAGAGGCGTGTACTGCTACCATCTAGATCCTACATTTGACTTGATTGAATCTTGCTGATACTAACTTTTAATGATTGTCATATCAAAAGTTAGTGGGGAAAGAGACTACAGTACAACATAGTTATTTAAGAGGAGTATGAATATATGAAATACTGATTTAAAAGTCATAATATAACTATGGCTGGAAACTATCATTCAGTAATTCATTCCTTCCTCCCTTCCTTCCTTCCTTCCTTCCTTCCTCCCTTCCTTCCTTCCTTCCTTCCTTCCTTCCTTCCTTCCTTCCTTCCTTCCTTCCTTCCTTCCTTCCGGCAATCCTGATTAATAGCAATCAGGAGGCTGATGATAAGTACAAGATTAATTTGTAAGGGAGTTTATATGTGTAGATATGTCAAAAAATTTCTGAGGATGCTTAAAATTTCTCTAGGATTTATATCTATCTAAATTGGGGGTGGGGAACTGTTTTTCTGCCAAGGGCCATTTGGATATTTATAACATTATATATATATATATATATATATATATATATATATATATATATATACACATATATATGTCTATATATATGTATATATATATTCTTTGTATAGAAAGATTAATTATTACTTTAGTTCTATTACATTTTCACTTGAAATTAATTCATACTCACTAGAAACATGTTTGGAAAACTTAGAAAAGTAATGGAAAGTAGAGTTCACCCATGATCTTTTTACTTGGGGTTAACTATTATTAATTTTTATATATTTCCTTCTAGTAATTTCAAATACACATATACAGCATATATACATATGAAACAAAATTTGATATATGTGTATGTTATAAAATTGGAATCATTGTTGTACATAATTTGTACCATATGTTTTTAACATTAACATTTTGTCATAAACATTGCCCATGCTATTAAATATTCTTCAAAAATATGACTTTTAATTTCTACCCAATATTCTATTACAAGGCTGTACTCTAATTTACTGAATCTTTTTCCTATTGTGAGATCATGACTAGGTGATAAATATTTTTATATATAAATCTTTTATTACATCTCTCGTTTAGGATAGATTTGTAGGAGTGGTATTATTTATTCAAAAGTCTGAGCATTTTTATGACTCTTTATATATATTGCCAAATAGCTTTCCAAGTTAAAATTCTAATACTATCATATGAGAATACCAGCTTCTTTTTTCATTTCTACTTGTATTTAAAAATATATTTCAATCTGATAGAAATTTTAATTTGTCTTTTAAAAAATCACTAGTTCAACATGTTTTCCTTTTTTATATAACTTTTGTGTACATTTTATTATTTTATAAATTTTCTGCTCATGTTCTTTCTTTTTCTATTAACATATTAATGTTT
This sequence comes from Plecotus auritus, assembly GCF_963455305.1. NCBI lineage: Eukaryota > Metazoa > Chordata > Mammalia > Chiroptera > Vespertilionidae > Plecotus > Plecotus auritus. Next base: position 138,509,912 of record NC_137776.1, on the reverse strand, counting down.
CCTCTTATTGATTTGTAAATTTAGTATAGCTATTAACCCTTTATTGTACTTATAGCTAATAATTTTTCCTAATTAATCATTTAACATTTACTTAGATTCTGTTATAACAGAAGTTTAAAAAACAGTTAAATGTATTCAAATATGCCAATATTTACTTTGTGATTTGACTAATTTTTTAATCTTTTGAATGACTTTCCTCAGATCAGTTATTAGCTCCCTATATTTTCTTGTGCTATACTTTTTAAAGTGTATGATTCTTTAACTTATGTGAAAGTTGTTTTGGCATATAAGACTCTAACTTTGAGTTGACTGGTAGAGAACCAAGCTCTGGGGCTGAAGCCTTATGTAGGTCTTATAAATGGGCTCCAGAAACTTTCTCCTTTGTTATTGAATTGTTTTGCACAGAGCTAATAGAGAAAGGACTGATTGTGTGCTAACCATGATGTGGAATTATTCATTATATTCTTTTCTTGCCCTACCTCATCTGCTAGGAGTTTGTAAATTTATTTTTTAACATTGATTTATTAATCTCTAAATGTGCTGTAATATGTTTAAAGAATGTGGCCTCTATTTTTAATTCATTGGGATTTCCATTGTGTCTCATCATGTAACAAAATAATTTTCTCACTCCTTTTGTTTTTAGCATTGTTGAAAGAATCAAATAGTTCTGTAGAGCTTGTTATAAAGAGCAGGCATCTTTCTCTGGCTCCAACTTCCCATCATCTGCCCTTCTCAGAGGCCACCACTTCCAGCCCTTTCAGTAGATGCTTTTGGCATTTACCTCCATGTTCCACATGACGTATTAATATTGCTGCTTTCCATAGTGGAGGACAAAGATTTTTTCTTCTGATTTCTCCAGAGACATACAACCACACAGACATACTCAGGATCCTCACCCCATACAGATACACCCTTTTCATTTTCTCCTGATATATTTGTCTACTTACAGGGTAATCTTGGTTTGGTTTCTATTCAGAGTTCATGTTTTCATTACTCCATCAATACAATTCATAGCCAAGGAGCAACTTGGATGGGCTTATGGATTATTGGTGGCACTGTATTTTGAGCTGACTGGACTGTTTCACTGGGAACCACTGTTGTTAGTTTCAGTCTTTCTTTTCGGACAGGTCATATACACTAAATATGGCTTTTCACACTTTCTGCTTATAGTGGGCATCAGACCTGGTTGCCTGCATTGTGGGAAGTGCCCAGGGAAGGGGGCTGGCACCGAGGGATGGTGGGGTTCAGAATGTCTGCTTAATCTCTTTATTTCCTGTATGGCTCAGGACCCTCAATCTCACCAGTATCTAATATCTCCTTGCCCGGGGCCTTCTGTTATATCCTAGGTAGAGATTAAACTTCCAGTCTTATGGGTTGGGGAAACTTGGGGGGAGGGGTGGCCAGTTGCCTCACCACATGAAGTGGTGGAGGGATATGGGGATCTCATTACTTATTAAACAGACTTGCACAAATCCTTCTTTAGCCTGACCTTCACCTCCCACTAACAGAGGTACCTGGTGCTGCCAATTTCTGAGTCTTTTGGGTGTTTTTCAGGGTAAATTGGGTTTTTCATGGGTTTTCCCACTGTCAGCTTAGGATTCAGCTTTCTTGGGTCTGCTAAGTCAATTATCATGGGCCATCTGCTTTCCAGCTTCCAAAATTTTGTTGCTGTTGTCTTTTCTCCTATTCTCTTTATCCTAATGGGCTTATATCTTTATAAAGACCCTTTTATTGTCATTTTAGTGGGGAATGTTGGGGACAGTATATGCAAAGAGAAGGACTCACTTTGCCTTCTTTATCTAGTAGTCCATTTATTCTTTATTTAAAAAAACCCCTCTGTGTGTTCATTTTAGAAAAGTTAGAAAATACAAGGTAGGTAAACTATTTAAAAGTCACCCATAATCTCACCTTTTAGACATAACCATTATTAGTATAATTTTGATATAGAGCTTTAAAGATACATGTATTTTTATTTATTGACTACAGGTCTCTGGGATTATTATATGCAGACTTTTGGTAACCTCATTCAAGATCATTTTAACCTGGAAATAAAATTTACTTAATTCTTCATAATAGTCTTAATTGAAACAGCTAATCAAGATTGTCTAAATAACTTTGTAAATAATTTATAATGCTAAATACAAATTGTTGAAAGTTAAAAAGAATTGTCTTATAACAATATTCTAGCTTTTAGCTACCAGATTTTATTAAACAAAGAGTAAGGAATGAAGGTAGGTAGGAGTGTGGAGTATAAACTGCCAAATCATTTGTATTAGATAATGAGATATAAAAATTCTGTTTTATTTTTTATTTTGATAATTAGATTAAAAATTCTTTGTTTTGTTTAATTTATGTAGTGAAGACACAAGCAAAACCATTGTGGAGAGAAAAAATAGCAATGAAGCAAATACAACACAAAGGAAAAACACAAAGACCGAAAATAAACAATAAAAAAATAATTCCTCATGCAAAGTTTTCTTTTCCTTTTCTGTAATTTCCTGTCAGTCTCCTGCAAGTTAGTTAGGATGAGTGGACCATGATGCTGATCACAGTAAAGGCCAATTTTCTTATTGCATGTAAGAGTATCCCTAGTCAGTCGATCTCTGGCAAAATGTGAATGGTTGGCAGCTCAAAGGCATTCATAAATCATGGAACAATAGATTACAGTGTGTGTGAGGACTTATTTTTCATTGTATTAGATTGTAATATAGTATGTACTATATATGTAACAAATATTCTATATTTGAAAATGGGCATCATTTATTGTGAACTTATTTGTTAGGCATTTAAAAATGTATATACATTATCTCTAATTTTTGTGATAGTAAATGTAAGGTATATTTTATCCAATCATTTACTACATAAGGGAGCAAAGGCTCAAAGAGGTTAAATAACTTGCCCAAGTCAATGTAGCTCTTATATTACAGAGTATGGACTTGAAGCAAGGGCTTTCGATATCTATTTCTGTGCTCCTTCATAAGATGCTACCTTGAATTAAGGCTCACATATTTTTCCCTGAAGTATTTAACTGTGCCCAGTTCAATTATTCCTCTGAAGGCTAATATTTGGAAAACTGTCAAGTTGTTAATTAAGAATTCTAATCCTTGGTAAAATTTGGAGATTGCTATGTTGAGCAATGTTAAATACTTCTGGAGACCTTGAAAATGGATGTGTTGTGAATCACAGAGGGAAGTACTGTGCACCCAGTTTTACAAACTTTCTTGACGATGGAGCCCTTTTTGTTTCTGTTATACGTGGAATTGACTCACCTGGAATAGTCTTATGGGAAACACTGATTTGAGACATTACGTTCCAGTAGTCATCATACATTGCACCATAGGATCAAATGTACTGAGTCTTATAACTCCCTTATCTCTTATGAAAGAAAGAAATGGAAGGAAGGAAGGAGGGAGTGTTGGAAGGAAGGAAAGAAGACAAAAATGAGAGAAGAGGAAGCATCAGTCATAGACAATGTCTTCTTCTTTGGGAATGTGGGCACTAGGTTATGTTATTCAAAGATACTTTCTTTGATTTTAGAAATTACAATAGACAAAGAAACAAATAATATGAAGTTTCACAAGTGTGAGAATGTGTTTTAATTAGCTTTATATCTATAGTGCTGAACACAGAGCCTGTCACAGAGTTAATGCTCAATAAATCAATGAACAAGCAAATGAATGAATGAGCAGAGCTACACAATCTGAGGTATGGGAGTGTTGGTGAGCTTGGGTACTACCCTTGATTTCTCTGCTTCTCTTGGGTGAAATGGAGATGAATCCTCCATTGCAGGGTGTTGTGAGTATAACACAGATAGTAACATCCCTACCACAGTGTCTACAAGAGAGTAAAACCCAATACATTTCAGGTAACTTCCTTTTCTGTTCCAAGTGAAGATTTTATGCTTGATAATGGCATCTTATTTTAGAAAACCCTGTTTGTTTGTTTGTTAGTTTGTTTGTTTTTAGGGACATCTCAGTTAATGTCCCAAAGAAACAGGGGTTCCTAAAAGCTGACAGGAGTGGCTAACACTTAGTAACCTTTCAATGAAAGCAGTGATGTTTTCCTTTTTCTGAGTCGTCAGGTAGAATAATTCTGTACAACTTGTGTTTGTATGTGTATGATGACATACAACAAGAAAATGCCTTCAGAGTATACCAGAGACAGAGTGTCTGATTTCCCATAGATGTCTATATATTAATATACTCTTAGTATTCAGTCATCTTCTGACTATCTCAAGGAATTTTTCTTCAAATAAGTAGTGCCTATCCTGATATACTTTTTTGCATGAGATAATGGGTTGTCTAGATTCATATGCTGAGTATTGATGGAGGCCCCATAATGTACAGATTTCTCCTCAACATAAATATGGGGATTGTTTTTATAACCATTACTCAGCTTGTAATCAGTGGGGAAGCACTGTGTGATGCTTGGATAGGAAAGGTAACATGTAAAAAACAATGGCCTCTTCATTATATGGGCCACCAAAGGAACCCCTTGGGACGAGACAGGCAGGAAACAGTAGGGAGTGGGGCAAAGTTTATGGCTAGCTCATCTAATTAACACAGCATTTTTTTTCTGAAACAGAACAGAATCTCTGCAGATACTGAATCTAACATTTTCATTTCACCATCCTTTCTTTCTCACCTGCCTTTGCTCTCTGCTATGGTGGTGTTATCAAGAATCGAAGCTTAGCATGCTTTACCTCCTTCCATAGGCTTAACATTCTCAAAGGAAACAGCAGTGGCTAGGAGAACACCTAGTAACCCTTCAATGAAAGCAGTGATTTACCTTTTTCCTGGTCATTGGGTGGAATAATTCTGTGCAATGTGTGTTTGTGTGTATGTGACCACATACAAAAGAAAATGCCTTTCAGGACAGACTAGAGACAGTATCTGATTTCCCAACTTGATAAGTCCTCCAAATGGAAAAGGAGAAAGAGAGTTAATTTTAGGTGCTGAATGTAGATACTTTCTATTGCCTCTGTGGCCTTGCATTCTGAACTGGGGCACAACCGGACTTCTCAAATTTCCTTACACTTCCCAGCTTGGTCTTTGAGCTGATGGTATGTTGACATCTCTCTCACCAGCAACAGCAAAAGTATGTTGATGTAGCTTCTTTCATCTGCATGGATGGATTGCTTTCTTCCAAAAGTCTCCAGCTGCTGCAGGTGGATATGTTTTCATTATTTTCCACAGAAGAGTGAGAGGAGAGTCCTTGTCTGAGTACATATCTATTCTTTAAGACCCAGTGAACCACATAGCACATACCTTCAGTATATTTAGGAATATTTCTATTAGTGCTCAGCCAGCTAATGCTTTCAGGATAAAGGCCAAGTTCTTTTCTTTTTGTTCTCAAGGCCTCCCATCAACTAGCCCCTCCCCTTCCTTATTACCACACCTCTGTTCCTGCCCAGAGACCTTCCTTTCCTGCAACACTGCTTGCTGACCCACCTCCCTCATGGACCCGCTTTGGAAGTCGCAGAGTTCAATGCTGGAGCACATTCAGGGCTCAGCAGATCCTAGCTTCTCTTTAGGGACAAGTGTGGTGGAAAGATCGCTGCTATGAGTCAGAGCCATTTACTGCTTCTGACCACTGAGCAAGACTTGAAATTAGAACCCCACTTTCTAATCTGTAAAATGGGGTGCTGAAGTCAGTTTTTTAATATATAAATTGAGTAACTGTATATAGACATATGGATTTGTGCAGATCAGAATAATAATGGTCATGCAAGCACTTCACCCTGGGGGAAGTCTGGGCTTTCATAGTCATTATGGCTTCAGAGGAGGGGTGTCCCTGCTTATTTTCTTTTTCCACATCTTGGCAACCTCCCCCCTCCCTTCCTCTCTACCTAATAAAATCCTTTCCACCCTCAGGGCCCTCTCGGTTCTGCCTGCGTTATAAATGCTTTACCCAGTGCTCTGACCATGTTGCTCTCTCACTGTTCAAATCGCCTATAGCCTTTACTGATATAAGAATCTTATTTTGTCACTTTAATAAACAAATCAGCTCTGTGTTTGATTTAACTTTTTTGCTTGTAATTCACAATGAATTGATCCTTCTTCTGACCTGTCCCAGTAGAATTACATTCAAAAACTATGTGCATTCAACATCTAAAAGAAATTGAACATCCATTAAATCTTCACTATAACCTTTCTACAAACACCAAAGGCCTGGCATTGCATGACAAACTAAAAAGTTTTCCTCCTCATCTCAGCAAATCTGTTGCCCCCTTAAAATCTGTGTGTGTTTCACACACTAGAACCTGGTTCCCGGACCCCTTTCTTTCATCCTTCTGAGTCTACTTTCTTTTTTTTCCAGTGAGTAGCTCTCTGATGTTTCTAATGTAGATGAAGTTAGACTTTCTGACCATTTGGAGAGAAGGGAATAATTTTGAATCCTTCACAGTGCCTAGTACAACACTCTTCTGGGCATGGGGTAGGTGTATCCTCAATAACTGTTGCATTGCATCCATCCCGTAATAACCATGTAGCTGTTGTGATGAAGAAACTCAGATTGATGGTGCCACAATTCTTGGGTCTCGAGGTGGCTACAGTAAGGCTGGGAATGGCTGTGTTGGAGCCTGGAGTAATGTAAGAAACAAGAGCCTTCATTCCATGACAATCTCGGTGTTTCCTCGGTGGTAGCAGGTGAAGGCCTGCAGCTCACTGGAGGTCAGTGGTGGGTGTGGGTGTAGGAATCGGACCTAGTCACTTTGCCTGGCCCTCTCTTCCTCCTCAATCAGTCTCCAGTGCAAGTTCCCCTCAGTTGGCCAAGTGGCCAGGACTCACTTTTTCTGGGGAGAGGACCGTTATGAGCACATCCTCCACAATCTAGTTTTACTACCCAGCCAGAATCTTGTAATCCCACTTTTCTGGCCAATTTCACACATCTTTGATAATCAAAATAACCATGGAAAACAGACAGCACAGAGCTCTGAAACGCCCCTTCACAGATGAGAGAAGGGAAATAGAAGAATTATAAGGTTTCCTCTGTCTGTCACTGGCCACAGAATGTCTTTCTCAAACCCTTTCTAGTATATAGGTATCCCAATCCTTTACCTCTGGTTGCATATATTTCTTTACACAGGGTGGGGCAAAAGTAGGATTATAGTTGTGACTACACAAAGCACAGAGTTTATTCTTGTATTATTATTTATTACTTATTGTATTATTTTCCATATGAACAACTGTAAACCTCCTTTGCCCCACCCTGTAGTTTAATTGATGCTAGGTTATGTTATTCAAAGATATTTTCTTTGGTTTTAGAAATTAAATGGTCCATTTGTCTTACACCCTTTAGGTTTGTTAGCACTGAAGGCAAATTCTATCCATCTAATCTCATGGAAGGGGATTCAGCAGAATATTCTGCATGTATTATGGAAAATGCTTCTGTTGTGTTGGTGTTGAAAGTGGGGTTTGGGGGCACAGATGGTGACCAAAGGAATGAAGGTAATTTAAAAAGAGTCTCTCTTTTAACATGCAACAAAGTGGAAAGTGCACCTGGACTTTCATGGGAGAGGGGCCGGGAATGAAAGGGAAATGACTTCCAGGGAAGATGCACCTTTAACCAGCTCCACCCAGTTCATCTGGGTTAACTTTCAAATCAAACCCTGCACCGTCTACCTGCGGTTTTGTGAACAGCATCTGGTTAAGAAATGCAGGTATGCCCTTTAATAAGTTAACCAAGCCTGTCACTGTTTGGGTTCCAGCTGTATTTTCCTGTTATCACTTCTATGATCAATGCTTCCAGACTTGAACCATGAAAAGTGGTGGGTACCTTGAAATCCCAGGCCATAGGCTGGTAGGCTTTGGGCCTCGTTTAACTCACAGATGTGTTTTATTTAGTTTATTCAGGGTTTAAAAATAAAAAAGAAAACAGTTCCAATCTTTACAAATGGGGACATTTCAGGTAACATTGTATTTTTGGCACCTTTAGAAAATTAATTTGTCTGGGGCCATTGGGGTTGAATAACCACATGTCAGTGTTTGGGTAGAACTAACTAGTAGCTTGTGGGCTGTTGTTTGCTACAGTCTACATGGCTGCCCCCGCTCACCTTTGTTTCTTGCCTAGACCCGGGGGTCAGTTGAGTTCCCCACTCTTCTGCTTAAAAGTCACCATGCCCCAAAACTCTTTCCACAGACACATAATTAGAAGCTGAGAGACTCTGGTGGGGTGGCTGGGGGTGGAGAGAAAAAGGAAGGGTGCCCAGGAAATCTCCTTAGACTTCATTTAACTTTTATTTTTCCATCCCTACTCTTCTCTCTCATAGGTAACGTAATTCAGACCAGAATATGGCAAAGCAGGGATCGGAGGCATGCTAGGTTTGTCCCATGCACAATAGGCTATACAGTGGTTGTCAATCCCAGCTGCGCACTAAATTCTATGCATTCATTTAGAACATGCCACTGCCTGGGCTCCATCCCAGACCAACTTAGTCAGAGTCTCTGAGGGTGGGGCCTGGACCTCACAAATGTTTGCAGCTCCTTAAGTGGATCTAACATGCATCCAGGATTGAGAACTGCTTGGCTAGGCTTTTGAGGAGGTTTACTGAGGTCCTTCAGGCCTTTGAACTTATGAATGTCCTTTACTATCTTTCGAGGCAGATATAGGGATGTGTCTTAGATAATGAACATCATAAGTATCTTTGTGTATCAACTCATTCTCCCGAGTGAGAGGTCACACTCCTCACTACCCTACTCTTCATTCCCAGAGTTCTCTGAGAAGGCTGAGGGCAGGTTTCTTCTCCATCCAGGTAAGGGGTTGCTATGCAAAGCCAACATCTGAGAAAACCTCAGTGTATTGTTTGTGGATTCCAAAGAAATAACCGGGAGGACTGGCTGTGAAAGACATGGTTTATTAGGACTTACATGCACACCCATGGCAGCTGATTGGTGAAGCTCACTGTTGCACTGGTGGCAGCTGCTACTAGTGAGGTTTTGTCAAGTCCCTTCTGGCTTGCGGACCGGCTGGCACTGGGGGCGCCTGGCCGGTGCTATTGCTTTATCATCACCCAGACTTTCCCAGTACAAGGTTTTACAGAGTACAAAATACAAAGCAACCAGGGCATGCAGGGGGAGGTGCACGTGCCCGTGTGCAAGCTGGGTGAGATAAAACACTAGCTGTTTTCAATCGCGCTCACATCTAGAAGCAGTTTCTATTTGGCCTTTCTTAGACCAAGGAGCTGGCCAGGCTCCCAAGGTTTCACTATCTACTTACAGATGATCTTCACTATATTCCCACAGCATTGGAGGGGGAGTTGGAGCATGGGAAGGGGCCCATATTCCCATTTAACATACAGGGGTCCAGTTCAATACTTACTCTCCCACCACAGTGGAGGGTAATGCATGTAGCAGCAAATGCCATTGGTTGTCACTGTCCACTAACTCAGTGGTCGGCAAACTCATTAGTCAACAGAGCCAAATATCAACAGTACGATTGAAATTTCTTTAGAGAGCCGAAAACCGACTTCTGTGCATGGGCCATGAAGTTTCAATTGCACTGTACGTGCGCGCCCGCATGTGGTATTTTGTGGAAGAGCCACACTCAAGGGGCCAAAGAGCCGCATGTGGCTCACGAGCCGCAGTTTGCGGACCACTGCACTAACTAAATGCTCCATCCAAGGTCATGAATCTTTTCTGAAGCACTAGGATTCTTTAACTCACACACTGAACCACCAGTAGAATAATACAAGGGTATGTTATTTTCTTTTCTATTCCTAAATAAAGTATTAGAATAAAATAAATATTATTTTTTTTTAGCTTCAAAACAGATCCCAGCAATACAAACTGTGAAATTTTGCAGCTCTGTGTAGGGAAATAGAATCAGCAGACAGGGCTTGTGTCTCTGGCACTAATTCCAGCTGCTTTTCAAATGCTACTTTTCCTACACAGGTCAGAGTCACATGTGTGAGTAATTCCCAATGATATGAATAACTGATACATAGATAATGGATACCTCCTGCAAGGGTGGGTAGGTGGTTTACCTCAGAGGGTCCTAATCCTGGCTAATCATTCCATTTCCTCAGAAACTTAAGAAAAATACAGATTCTTTGGACTTCACTTGAGACATACTTCATCAGAATTTTTGAGGGCTTTGGCATCTCTATTTTTAAAAAATTACCTCTGCTCATCCCTAATAGGTCTTCTCATATATTGCTGACAGGCTGGTAATTAGTGGACTCTTGTCTGAGAGGGCAATTTGATTCAGTCAAAATGTGAAATACACTTTCTTTTGAACCAGCAATTCTATTGCTTCCTTTGGATATATTTGTACATGTATCAAACATATGCAACTCTGTGATAGAAAAAACGTGGAACAATCTAAATGCTTATTAAAATGGAGTTGGTGATGCTAAATCCTCAACAAAATTCTAGCAAATCGGATTCAGCATTACATTAGAAAGATTATACACCATGACCAAGTGGGATTTATTCTGAGGATGCAAGGATGGTACAATATCCGCAAATCAATAAATGTGATACATCACATAAACAAATTGAGAGACAAAAATCACCTAATCATATCAATCAATGTAGAAAAAACATTTGACAAAACCCAACATCCTTTCTTGATAAAAAACTCTCAGCCAAGTGGGAATAGAGGGATCATACCTCAACATAATAAAAGCCTTATATGACAAACCTACATCCAACATCATACTCAATGAGCAAAAACTAAACTCATTTCCCCTGAGAATGGGAACAAGACAGGGATGCCCACTTTCACCACTCCTGTTCGATATAGTACTGGAAGTGCTAGCCATAGTGATCAGACAAGAAGAAGAAATTAAAGGCATCCAAATTGGAAAAGAAGACGTAAAACTGTCCTTATTCGCAGATGACATGATACTATACATAGAAAACCCCAAAGACTCCATCAAAAAACTACTAGACCTAATAAGTGAATTTGGCAATGTAGCAGGATACAAAATTAACACCCAGAAATCTATGGCCTTTTTATAGACCAATAATGAACTCACAAAAAGAGAACAAAACAAAACAACAATAACAAAAAAACACACACACACAACCAATCCCATTTACCATTGCACAAAAAAAGTAAGATACCCAGGAATAAACTTAACTAAGGAGGTAAAAGACCTGTACTTGGAAAACTACAGGACATTGAAAAAAGAGATAGAGGAAGACATAAACAAATGGAAGAACATACCATGTTCATGGATTGGTAGAATCAATATCATTAAAATGTCCATACTACCCAAAGCAATCTACAGATTCAATGCAATCCCCATTAAAATTCCAACGGCATACTTCAAAGATCTAGAACAAACACTCCAAAAATTCACCTGGAATAAAAAAAGACCCTAAATAGCCACAGCAATCTGGAGAAGAAGAACAAAGTTGGAGGGATCACAATACCAGATATCAAGCTATACTACAAAGCCACTATTCTCAAAACTGCCTGGTACTGGCACAAGAACAGACATATAGACCAATGGAACAGAACAGAGAACACAGAGATTGACTCAAGCCATTATGCTCAATTAATATTGGACAAAGGAGGCAAGAGCATACAATGGAGTCAAGACAGTCTTTTCAATAAATGGTGTTGGGAAAATTGGACAGATACATGCAAAAAATGAAACTAGATCACCAACTTACACCATACACAAAAACAAACTCAAAATGGCTAAAGGACTTAAATATAAGATGGGGAAACCATAAAAATCCTACAAGACTCCATAGGCAGCAAAATAGCAGACATATGTCGTAGCAATATATTTACAGACACAGCTCGTAGGGCAATGGAGACTACGGAGAAAATAAACAAATGGGACTACATCAAAATAAAAAGCTTCTGCACAGCAAAAGAAACCATCAACAAAACAACAAGAAAGCCCACTGCCTGGGAGAACATATTTGCCAATGATATTTCAGATAAGGGTTTAATCTCCAAAATTTACAGAGAACGCATACAACTCAACAAAGGAAGATAAACAATCCAATCAAAAAATGGGCAAAGGACCTAAATAGACACTTTTCAAAAGAGGACATACAGAAGGCCAAGAGACATATGAAAACATGCTCAAAGTCACTAATCATCTGAGAGATGCAAATCAAAACAACAATGAGATACCATCTCACACCTGTCAGAATGGCTATCATCAATCAACAAATCAGCAAATGATAGGTGCTGGTGAGGATACGGAGAAAAAGGAACCCTCGTGCACTGCTGGTGGGAATACAGACTGGTGCACCCACTGTGGAAGACAGTATGGAGTTTCCTCAAAAATTAAAAATGGAACTCCCATTTGACCCATTAATCCCACTTCTAGGACTATATCCCAAGAAATCAGAAACACCAATCAGAAAGGATATATGCACCCCTATGTTCATAGCAGCACAATTTATAATAGCTAAGATTTGGAAACAGCCTAAGTGCCCATCAGCAGATGAGTGGATTAAAAAACTGTGGTACATCTACACAATGGAATACTACACCGCTATAAAAAAGAAGGAACTTTTAGCATTTGCAACAGCATGGATGGAACTGGAGAGCATTATGCTAAGCGAAATAAGCCAGTTGGAGAAAGATAAATATCACATGATGTCACTCATATGTGGGATATAATGATCAACATAATTTGATGAACAAGAATAGATCCAGAGACAAATGGCAGGGGAGAGGGGTTTAGAGAGCAACCAAAGGCCTTGTATACATGCATATTAGCATAACCAATGGACACAGACATTGGGGTGGTGGGGCCTTGCCCAGGGTGGGAATGGCTGGGGTGGTTGGTTCGGGGCCATCAAGCAGGAAAAAAAGAGACATGTAAAACTTTAGACAATAAATAAATACATAAAAAAATAAAAAATGGAGTTGTTTAAATAAATGAAAATATAGCTACACAATGGAATGCTACATAATTGTTAAAAATAATGTTAGATCATTTGGGAATGATCTATATGTGTTAATGTGGGAAGATATGCATGTGTAGTTTAAGTGGAAAAAGGTAAGTTGCAGAATAATTTTATTGCTTTTGAATTTATATACTCAGAGAAATGTATACATAAATGTATACATGCACATACATATATTATATATCCCTTAGCTAATATTTAAAAGAATATACTGTTAACCAATTGGATTTATTTACTTAGAGCATGTTTCCTAAGCCTCTCAGTGCTCATCAGACTCATCTGAGAATCAATGTTGAGCTGCCAACCTTGGATTCTCAGGCTAAGCCAATGATCCTTGCATTCTCCCAGGAGACATCTGTGAATGTCCCTTGCTAACTGAAGGAAGCCACCACTCTGCTCATATTAAGGCAGCAACTTTATTGGTTTTGGGGTCCCCTTAAATGGTGGAGCCCCTTGTTGGAGTTCCAAAAGTAATATCTCTCTTTTCAGGGAATGCCATCTTTTCATTTGTGGATGATTCAAATTCAGAAATATGTCTTTAGAATCAAAGAGGTGATCTTGTTCCCAAGTGGAAACAATATTTAAATAACTTTGTGTAAATCTTATTTTATAGGTTTTATTTCCTTAAGAGTTTCTTTTTATATTTTGTTAGTATAAGGAGGAGATTTATGGTGATAAAAATTCATTTGAATCACTTGGTTTACTTCAGGGAAGCATGGATGTTGTGAAGGTTCTTTTGCTTACTAATGATGGTAGGTACTACATAAGATGGTGGGGCACAAACATAGTTTCTCATTAAAGTGAAAGGACTACTGTTTCTTTGGTCCTGCCACCTACCTTTTTCTTTATAAATTTTCAGATGGTTGTACACTAAATGAAAGGACTATGAAAAAAAGAACATTTAAATACTAGATAGGCATTGTGCATATAAACTAGAGGCCCAGTGCACTGGTTGGGGGGGGGTGTCCCTCAGCCTGGCCTGCCCCCTCTCACAGTCCGGGAGCCCTCAGGGGCAGGGGAGACCTGGCGATCAGGGGAAGGCAAGCCTTGGCTGGCCCTGGTTACCTGAGCCTCAGGTGGCCCTAGATGGATGGGCAGCCGCCATCCGAGGCCTGCCTGCGCCTTGGGCAGGCCTTGGGTAGCTGGGCAGCCAACATCCGAGGCTTGCCTGTGCCTCGGGCTGGCCCTGGGCAGCTGGGGGGCTGAGGGGTCTGGAGGACTCTGGAGGCAGGTGCGCAGAGTGGCCAGACCCCCCTGGCGGGTCCAGCCGCACCGTGTGCCTGCTGCCCCAGTGGGGCTGAGAGGACTGGGCACTGTCATTTTGTGGCTGTGGGCGCTGCCATCTTTGAGGGTGTGATGGTGAATTAGCATATTCCCTCTTTATTAGATAGGATTGTTTTATCTCTTTCCTGAATAATCCTGCAGGGAAATCTTCTTCTTTTACAAATGAGAAAACATACTGAGAGGGATTTTATGTTGCCCAAGATCCCATCTAGTCAGCAAATGTTGGGACTAGCCCATAGGGGCCCACATCTTTTCTACTGCCTCTACCAAGCAAATCACAAGCTAAGAAAATTTGTTTTAATCTTCACCCGAGGATATGTTTTTCATGGATTCTAAAGAAAGAGGGAGAGAGAGAGGTAGAGGGAGAAGGAGAGGGAGAGAGAGAGAGAGAGAGAGAGAGAGGAGAGAGAGAGAGAGAGAGAAACATTGATATGAGAGAAACATTGATTGGTTGCCTCATGCATGCACCCTGACTGGGATTGAACCTGTAAACTGGGTACGTGCTCTTAACAAGAATCGAGCCTGTGATCCTTTGGTGCACAGATCAATACTACAACCACTGAGAAACACTGGCCAGGGCCACAAGCTAATAATGTTTTGTAATAATATTATGTTGGGTATTAAAACAACCCAGGAGTCACTTTACCAAGATTGGAAAATGCTGATAGCATGTTAAGGTGCTAAGCTTTTCCTAACTGAATTCCAAAATAATTCTTATTGTATAAGTCTTTCTTACATTATATGAAACTAGAGGCCCGGTTCATGAAATGTATGCATGGTAGGGTCCCTAGGCCTGGCCAGTGATCAGGGCCGATTGGGCCTTCTGGCTGCCGGCTGGGGCCTCCCTTCATTCCGTACCACCTGCTGGTGGTCAGTGCATGTCATAGTGAGCGATCGAACTCCTGGTCTCCCAGTCAAACTCCCACTGGGACAATTTGCATATTAGGCTTTTATATATATAGATGGTAGCAGAAAAATATTTTTGATATTTTCCCCAATGCATCTTGTCCCTCTGACCCTTTTCCAGTTCAGCCAAATGGACTGGAAATATTGATTGCTTTAGGGAAGGAATCTTATGGTAGCAATAATAAAATTTATATTAATTTGCTAGGGCTGCCTTAACAAAGTATCATAAACTGGGTGGCTGAAATAACAGAACTTTATTGTCTCACAGTTCTGGAGGCTGGAAATTCAAGATCAAAGTGTTGATAGGATTGGTTCCTTCTGAGGGCTGTGATAGAAAATCAGCCCCATGCCTTATGCCTAGCTTCTGGTGGTAGGCTGGCAATCTTTGATCTTTCTTGGCTTGTAGATGCATTATCTTCATATGGCAGTCTCCCTGTGTTTGTGCCTCTGTGTCTAAATTTCCTCTTTTTATTGAATTAGGGGCTCACCCCATCCCACTATGACCTCATCTTAACTAATTACAACAACCCTATTTACAAATAAGGTCACATTCTGAGGTACTGGGGGGTTAATATTTAAATATATGAAGTGGGGGAAGGGGCACAATTCAACCCATAGCACAATCCCTGACATACTGGGGGTATGTGGGCCACATTCCTCTAGTAGATGACAAGGCCTCAAAGTGGAAATGACCAGGTGGTGGGAATAGACAGAGAAGCCTCACATTACAGGAGGTGGAGAGCAGCAGAATGGTCTTGTGTGGCTAAGCAGGCCTACAAGAGAAATGGTCTTAGAGGGCTCATGATGTTTCTTGAAACCTTACTATGGTGCTGGAGCAGCAGGACCCGTTCATGCACTGAGAAGATCCCCCTAAACTCAGAGCAAGATTCAAACTAGATGGTCTTTTTGGACAGAAATTGAGAAAGAGTGGAGCCTTCATATGCAGGGAAATGTGGAGGAAGGAAAGTGGTCTCAATTATTCTCTGACTCTGGGAGGACTCAGCCCTTTTCACCATCCTCCACAAGAGGAGTAGGCGTGGACTCGGGTGAACAAAGCTTGGCTTGCTCCAAGCCAGACAGAAATGAAGTCCAGAACTGTTCATGCCATTTGCACTAAAAGGGAAAAGCCTCTGGAAGGTGGGGAAGGCCAGCCCAACCTGAGGCTCCGGGGTGTGGGATTCTCAGGCAACCCCAGAGGAAGGGGAAGTGAGGAACTTCCCAGGGCGGCTGTTTAGTGAAACAAATTAATTGGTCTATTAGCCAACAGTTCACTGCATATTGGGGAAAAGCAAATGCTGACCATTTTCCTCTTCATTGCTGTTTATAGATTGAAACTCTTTCAAAATAAAATGCCATGAGACACTAGAAGCCAGGTAGATGACTGAATTTTTGAAATAAACACAGACTTTTCTAAACATTGGCAACAATATCCTTTGTAAATAGGTTTAACCTTAGACCTGCTGTCATCTTGCATTTTTAAACAGGAAATTAATTTTCTCCATCCTCTTGGTGTTTCAGGGAAGAGGGAAAAAGTTGAAAAAGTGCCTAGGATTTCAAAAAGCTGCCATATAAACTTTAAAATTAAACAGATGTTATATGAATCACATGTAAATTGGAGCTATGGGAACCTGGGTTGTAAATTGAACGGGATGTTCTGAAGCAGGAGAAGTGGATTTGGGGGCAATAATTGGGGACCTTGTGGATCACAGTATCAAATGAAGATGGATCTTTGGGTTTCAGCTAGAGTTAAGAGGATATTCCACACCATAAATCCTTTTTTTCAGATTTTAAAATTCCTGAGGGCAGACACCATGTCTTTCTCCACTTTCTAGTCTCAATATTTTGCAAGTATCTAGCATATAGCTGCCATGCAAACTGTTTACTGAATTCAGTCCTCAGGGAGCAAGCTTTCAGTCACAGTAGGTAACTTTTAAGTGCTGAGATCCCTCTGTGTCATTCTTCACTGTTTTAGCTTAGATTTTTCCCAAAAGCAGAACCTGATGTAAGAACTTGGGTGCAGGTAGCATATTTTCCAGGTGATCCCAAGAAGCAGTGTGAGGGGGAGGTAACAATGAGACAGGAAATGGGAAAGAGAAAACATGAGGGCGAATTATCAAGGCCTCTGCTATAGACATTGGTGGGGAGTTTATTTTGCTGGAATTTCTTTGAAAAATACAGAGTGCCTCCCAGACTTTCCAGTCTGAGGCATTTATGCACTGTTTCCAGTCCCTCCTGTCAACAGAAGGTTTCGAGGCAGAGAGAGGCACGTACATGCACTTGAAGTGGGACACTTATCATGAGTTCACCGCAGCAGGGGTTGGACTCAGAGGTGGGCCAAGAGGGTGTGAGGTGGGCATTGAGAGCGTCTTCACTTGCTGTAAGAGCTCCCTTCCCTTCCTCCTCCTCTGGGAAGCGTCCCTCATTTGTTCTATCCTGGATGATGTTTATGCATGCCTTTTAATACCTTTTAAATAGAAACAGATTCACCCTTTATTTCATGTGATTATTTTTGCTATTTGGAGCAACACAGTGAGAGACGAAGACTATTAAAAAGCCTGCAAACACATTCTGCTCCCATAATCCTTACGTATATGCCACAACCTTTCTGGGGAAAGTTTCCTGGAGGGTCTTTCCATCCCAAGCTGAATCCAGTCAACCTTATTGCTCTTCTTTCTCAGTGTTTCCTATGGTGAGCATTGGCCCTGCTATACTAACCTTGTTTCTGCTCCTATCCTTGCTGACTTAAGTTTTTCATCAATCCATTCACCTCAAAAACTCTCTTTCCACTTTATACTCCTTTCTAACTGTTATGGGTTGAATTGTGTTGTTCCTTCCCCCAATTCTCATGTTGAAATATTAACCCCCAGTACCTCAGACTATGACCTTATCCTATCTAATAAAGAGGGAATATGCAAACTGACCATCATGCTGTAACAAAAATGGCTGTGCCCACAGCAGAGGCAGGGATCCCTTAACACAAGATGGCTGCGCCCACAGCAGAGGCTGAGTTCCCATAATGAGCCTTAATGAGGAATCAGCAGGGACCTGAGGCTGTGCCCCCGCCTGGTGGGGCTTGACAGGGGACCTCAGGCTGTGCCACCCAACTGGCAGGGCTTGACGGGGGACCTCAGGTCGCGTCCCCTGCCTGGAAGAGCTTGACGGGGGACCACAGGCTGCACCCCCCACCTGGCAGGGCTTGACGGGGGACCTGAGGCTGCACCCCATGCCCTGGCGCTGGGCAGGTGGACCTGAGGCCACGCCCCCCACCTGCAGGGCTTGACGGGGGACCTGAGGCTGCGCCCCCCACCCTGGCGCTGGGCCGGGGGACCTGAGGCCGCGTCCCCTGCCTGGCAGGGCTTGATGGGGACCTCAAGGCATGCCCCCTGCCCTGGCCCAGGCCAGGGGACCTCAGGCCGTGCAACCCGCCCCGGCGCCAGGCCAGGTGACCTGAGGCTGCACCCCTTACCCAGTGGGGCTTGATGGGGGTGGGGCCAGCCGTGTCTGGATCTAGCCCAGTGGGGGTGGGGCTGGCCAGGTCTGGGTCTCGCGCAATTTCGAGGTGCACATAGATGGGCGGGGACTTGACTCTGGTTCCCATGGTGTGCCCCAGACTCTGACAGGAGGAAGATTTTCATATACATTTTACTAATTTTCTTTCATCTTTGACATTTCTAGTATAGAGAAAGGGCAAATAGCAATATTAAAATATTTCCTCTAATTAATTCCCTTTTAATGTGCATGAATTTCGTGCACCGGGTCACTAGTCCTATATAATAAAAGTGCAATATGCAAATCAACCAAATGGCCGAACAGCAGAACGACCATCCGGGACCACACTATGACACCCACTGGTGCCAGGCCAGCCAAGACAATGTGATTGGTCGGGAGCCAGGCAATCACCCTATGATCACCCTGCAGAGGGAGGCCCAGGCCACCAACTGGTGGGCTGCAGCAGGTGGGTGTGGCTTCCCTCTTCAAGGGAAGCCTAGGTCCCGGGTGCTGGCAGTCTGGGGGGTGGGGGTGGAAAGAAGGCCTACTCTTGCACGAATTTCGTGCATTGTGCCTCTAGTTTATACATAATATTGTTGCAGCTATTATTAGTTAAGATGAGGTTCCCTTTCTTCTACTCACTTTAGGCATTGTTATTTTTCTAGTTTCTTTAAGTATAAAGTTAGATTGTTTATTTGAGATTTTTCTTGTTTTTTGAGGTAGGACCTGTATTGCTATGAATTTTCCTCTTAGAACTGCTTTTCACTGTGTCCCACAGATTTTGTGGTGTTGTGTTTTTATTTTCATTTGTTTCAAGGTGTCAGTTGACTTCTTCCTAGACCTCATTGTTAACCCATTCATTCTTTAGTAACGTTATTGCCTCCATGTGTTTGTGTGTTTTTCAGTTTTTCCTTGTGACTGATTTCTAGTTTCATACCATTGTGGTCAGAGAAGATGCTTGAAAGGATTTCAGTCTTCTTCAATTTACTGACACTTGCTTTATATTCTAACATGTGGCCTATCCTGGAAAGTGTTCCATGTGTACTTGAAAAGAATGTATATTCTGCACTGAAAATATTAATCAATTCAATCTGGTTTACTGTATCATTTAAGGCAACTGTTTCCTTGTTGATTTTCTGTCTGTAAGATCTATCTATTGATGCCAGTGAGGTGTTAAAATCCTCTACCATGACTATATTACTGTTGATCTCTCCCTCTGTGTCCATTAGGATTTACTTTATATATTTAGGTGCTCTTATGTTGGGTTCATAAACGTTTACAAGGGATATATTTTCTTGTTATAGTGATCCCTTTTTTGTGATATAATGTCCTTGTTTGGTTCTTATTATTGATTTTGTTTTAAAATCTTTCGTCTGCTATAACTATTGCTACTCCAGCTTTTAAAAAATTTTCCATTTTCATGAAATATGTCTTTCTTTTCAGTCAGTGTGTGTCTTTCATTCTGAGGTGGATCTCTTGTAGACAGCATATATATGAGTCTTGTTTCCTTATCCATTCAACTATGCTGTATCTTTTGATTGGAATGTTTAATCCTTTACATTTAAAGTTATTATTGATAGGTACATATTTATTTCCATTTTATTTTTTTATAGTAATGTTCTTCTTTCTTCTTTTTAAAGAAGTCTCTTTAACATTTTATGTAATACTGGTTGGGTGGTAATGAACTCCTTTTGCTTTTTCTTGTCTTGGAAGTTCTTAATTTTCTCTTTCCATTTTAAACAATAGCCTTGGTGAATAGAGTAGTCTGGGTTGTAGGTCCTTTCTTTTCATCACTTTAAATATTTTATGTGAATCCCTTCTGGCCTGAAGTGTTTAAATTGAGAAACTAGCTGACAGCTTTATGGGAGCTCCCTTGTAGATAAATAACTGTCTTTCTCTTGCTGTTCTTAAGATTGTGCTGCAGGCCAATGTCAGATGCTGCCTGTGACTTGTCCTGGGCTATCTGTTTGGAGCTACAAAGAGACCTACAGTTTGTGGTTGCCCCTGCTGGGCCTGGGTGTTCATGACAGGGGCCAGGCTCCATACCAAGGCTGGCTTCCACCAGTACCCAACCCTGGGGGCAGGTCAGCAAAAGGCTCAAGGCAACTGGGATCTGCCTCTGCTTGCTGGCTGCTTGTTAGGCTCAGTTACTGAAAGAGTACATAGTTGTGTGAGTAGGTTCTCAATAAGTCACAAGGTAGGGGCGAGTGGTGTTTACCAATGGTGTTCACAGATTCATACTTGGTGCCATTGCTGGACCTGAGGCACACACCAGCTGCCACCTTCCTGGGGCCTTTGTGGTAGTGCAGGGTCTTAGGGAGGTGTCAGGGTGTGGCCAGAAGAGTTCATCAGACTAAAACAGATTAATATTTGGCCTTATGTAGGGAGGGCTCTGCATAGAAACTGTGGTTCAGGTGGGACATGTGAGGGGGAAAAATGGCCATCACCAGAGAGCCACAAAACTCAGTCTCTCCTTGTCCTTCTCTGTCATCTCCTGAGTCTGGCCAGACCTCCTCAAGAGTCTTCAAGAAAGTCTGCACTGTGGGCCCAGGGTGATGATAGCCAGCTGACACCTCCACAGGGTAGGAGCTGGGCAGGGTGGGGCCACAGCGAGTCAGGATTGTAGGGCTAATGCATTCTTCCAGGCTGATGCCCTATGGAGGGGAATGCTCAACCCAGGAAAGATGGCACCTTGGGCAATGTGGGACATGGATTCAGGACAGGAACCTTGGCAGCTATTCCTTCAGACCTCTCCCTGTATGACTCCAGTCTGCTCTGAGCTGTCAGTCTCTCTGCTGGAGTACCAGAGGAGTGCTGACAAAGGAGATTTTGTGTGCTGACCCTTTAAGAAGGCACGTGATTTTCTACCAGAACTGCCTAACCCCGTCTTTCCCTGGTGGCAGATGGAATCCCCACTGATTTTTACCACCAGGTGTTATGTGGAAACGTCTTCCCTGCTCTGGTGCTCCAAGCTGGGAAGCCTAGTGTGGGGTGGAGACCCCTTGCTTCTCAGGAGGATCTTTGCAGCTGAGATATCCCAGCCAATTATCCACCTCTGCACTTGGGTGCAGGGCCAGGCCTTTCTGTTTCTCCGTCTTTCTAACCATACTAGAAGTGGTTTATTCTATAATCCTTGGTTATAAGACTTCTGTTCAACTAATCTTCATTTGGTTATTCAGGTTGATTGTTCTATAATTTAGTTGTCATTCCTATTTGTTCTAGGAGGATCTGAGTGTACCTTCCACCTACTCTGCTGCCATCTTGTATCCCCCAATCTGTGTATCTTTTGTGCTGAGGTGTCTGTCCAGACCTTATGCCCACTTTTTAATCAGGTTGCTTGTTTCCTTACTGTTGAGGATTAAGAGTTTTAAATATATATTTCAATACAAAAATTTTTTTTCAGATCTGATTTTGAAAACACGTTCTCTGAGTCTGTGGCTTATGTTAAAATTGGTAGAGGAAGTGTCCTCTTTTCCCTTCTCTCCTAGTCCCTCTATCATTAGGGGCTTCTTTTTCTTCCTCTAGGGAGAGTCTAGCGAGTCCCCACTTCAAGGACCTATGTTCTCTGCTCAGTGGGGGCAGACAAGAGATATGTCTGTCGCTGACCTGACAGCCTCAGACTAAGTAGATTTTACTTGACCTGACTTTGAATGAGATGACAGCTCTCTCCTTCATCCCCACTGAGCAGAGCTCCACTCAAGAAGTTGGATGTGCTGGGTATGTTGGCTGGGCTGGCACAGGACTGGGGCAGAAGTCACTGCTGGAGGACCTCTGTGGTTTGGGTGCTGTGGCCTGCCCCAAAGCCTCAAGTCTGATGTTCTGGCTTACCTTCTGTAAGGCCCCATGTGAGGTTTCTTCTGCTCATACAAGCTCAAGTGGGTCCTGCTGTTGCAACTGAGAACTTGTTACAGCATGTTCATGCTGGTCCCTGTGACAGGCTGAACCTCCCTAGACCGGCTTTCCTGACAGAGAGGAAGGGGCTTCACGCTTTCAGGGAGAGGGAGCAGGCCAGAATGTGTAGGCCCCACCCTCCAGTGTCCTGGATGGCAGGGTCAGGCTGCTCAGCTCAGGTAAGTTATGGAGCACAGGGCGGCGGCGGGGGTTAAGGAGTAAGGTGGCGGTGCAGGGCGGGGGTGCGTTAAGAGTGGAACAAAAGGCAAGGCAGAGGCAAGATGGATGGACCTTCTAGTTGGGGATGTCACTCCAAGCCCCTCCCCCTCCTCCCTCTCTGAGGTCTGATCCCCAGGTCTCCTCACCCCTGCTTTCCCCAAAAAGGCTCCAAGTGGACAAGGTGACTTCGGATGTAGCAACCTGCCCCCAACACCTTAAAATCGTATTTACATTAGACCAAGAATCTCACTTCTAGAGACCTGTCTTAAGTAAAAAAAGATTTATGGACACAGATGTTCCCTTCAGCAAGATGATGTGAAAGAAAAATCTGAAATGGCTCATGTTCCACAGCAGGAGCTTCATAAATTCTGATGTGGGAACACAGACAATGCCACAGAGGAAAAGGACTGACTGGCAGGGTCCACCCTTAGGGAAATGAGGTTCCAGAAGGGAACGTGCCAGGGAATCCTCCCCACCCAACACTCCCAAGTGCGCATGCACCCAGGTGAACACACACAGGCGCCCACACATGCATGCATCAGTGTGGGACCACAGGTACACACACGTGCACATGCAGACACAATGTGCACACACAGGGAAAGGACTGGAACTGTGAGCACCCCCGTCAAGGCTCTCTTCCCTGGAAGGACTTTGTTCTTGATTCTGAATCGCTTTAGAATTCATTATTGTACCATAATAAGCCTCTTTTTCTTCTCCCAAATCCTTTAAAACTTAAACTAAATAATGTACTTTACACCATAGATGAGTGATCAATGGATAACATTGAACATGTAACCTTAATATTTTTAGAATTATCAAAGTCATACATGTATTATAAAAATTTAGATATTATCACCTGAAGAGCTAAGAAATTTGCAAGTCGTATTTTAGGTGACCATCATGAGTGCCTAGGTGGGTATCTCCTAGGCTCTCCCTTTCTCAATCTGTTTGTCTCTGTCACAGGCAGATTCACTTTCACATATGTGTGCCTGCCTATTGAAATAACATGTATGGGGTTTAACAGGTGAGATCCTGGATGCAGAGAGTTGATCCATGTAGTCTCACATGTGAGGACCCTGAGATCTTTATCTCTTGGCACGTAGAGACCGCTGGAACCACTTTAGCAGCTGCTCCCCTTCCCTCCTCCATGTGGACCAGGATTGGTGGATCCCATGCCCTCTCTGTGGACATTAGTGGTTTTACCAATTCCAGGCTATTTCATCAGTGCTCTGATGGGTGGTCTCAAAAATCCATCTCTGAACAACTGTGCAAGAGTTTCTGTGGGGTAACCTCCTAGGGGGAGCACTGCCAGGTGCAGGTGTGCCCTGTGGGACTTTGGCAGGTGCTGCACACTGTTCTCCCTTTTCCCTAGGGCAGTGGTTGGCAAACTCATTAGTCAACAGAGCCAAATATCAACAGTACAACGATTGAAATTTCTTTTGAGAGCCAAATTTTTTAAACTTAAACTATATAGGTAGGTACATTGTTATTAACTTAATTAGGGCACTCCTTCAATCGCACTGTACGTGTGTGCCTGCTCGTGGTATTTTGTGGAAGAGCCACACTCAAGGGGCCAAAGAGCCGCATGTGGCTTGCGAGCTGCGGTTTGCCGACCACTGCCCTAGGGGATCTGCTGGGGGCTCTGCTGCCTCACTTTCTCCCCAGGATGGCCACCACCAGCCCAGAAGTCTGCCAGTCTGATGGTTACAGTGCTCTCCGCCCAGTGTTGACAGTGTGTGTCTTCCCATTGGGGAGGTGGGGCACCTATGACAGGTACTAGTGTGTGCACTGCCTCTTGTTGGAAGTGCATGTGTTTGCTCCTTGTCCCTTTAGAAAATGACTTTCTAGAGTTCTCTGCACCAAATTATAAATCTTTCTCTGGACTTGGGTTGTGAGGAATGCTTTCCAGTTTGTGTTCCCAGATTTCTGCATTTTTTTCTCCTTTTCGTTTTGGGCAAGAACTAGCTTGCCTGACTGGCTTTTGGCCCTGGGGTCACACTTAGCACAGAGGTCTTTACCCTGAGATTATGCACACTCTTACTAAAAGGGCTTCTTTTTTTACACCTTATCTCTAATCATCTGGATTTCCCTTTCAAATAAAAAATACTATTTCAGATAAAAACAAATAAAATTATGTAAGCAGGCACAGAAAAGCACCTATTGTAAGATTCCATGTATACGGAATGTCTAGAATGGGAAACAGAAAGCAGACCAGGGGTCACCACGAGTAGGAGGAGTGGGGAGTGAGTACTGTTGGTGTAGAATTTTTTTGGGGGGGTGATGGAACATCCCCCAACTAGATAGTGGTGATGCTTGCACAGCATTGTGAATGTCTTCCATGCTCAGGAATGGCACCATTTAAAATACAAACAATAATTTTATTTATTTATTTATTTATTTATTTATTTATTTAATTGCGTCACCCCCGTGGAGAAACAAAGCATAAAAAAAGGAATAGAGAAAAAGACCCCAAAATACCCTGAATAATAAAAATTTAAAAATAAACAACTGAATCACCCCATGAAGAAAAGTAAAACAGAAAAAGAAATGAAAAGAAGAGGAAAAGGTCAACGAGGAGGGGGTAGCACCAGTTTTTCTGAGAGGAGACGGCGAGCAGTCTCAGCCAGCAGCTCTGGAGCTGGCCCTGCTGGGTTTTCAGGAGGCAGCTCCTCCTCTGAGGCAGGACCCAGGGCAGGTTCCAGGGAGGGCTCCTCATTCAGGGGTGGTGGGGCCTCGGTCATGTCTGCAGGTGCCTCCCAGGCCGGCCTGGATCCACAGCTGCTGGAGGTGGCAGGACCTCTGGAGGTGCCCATGCCTCCAGCTCTGCCTCAGGCATCTCGAGATGGGCTTCAGGTATTACTACAGGAGTCTCCTCTGCCTCCTGAGCCCATGCTGGGGTTGTGAGAGGAGAAAAGATCACCCATGTGCTTGCTTTTCTATGTGCCCCTTCATCTCCCCTCAAGGACATAACAGAAGCCAGAGCCTTCCAGAGAAGCCATGGCTCAGGACCCACCACAGGATGTCCTCCCCGCTGGCAGTCCAGCAGGTGGGTGGTCTGGGGCCAGTCTTTGCCCCTTGCCAGGCTCTGGGGGTGCTCCCTGTGTGTCTGGCACTGAGCCCTCCCCATAAGCTCACATGCACCTCCAACCCCTCATTCCACCCCCACCTTCCCCATCTTCTCACCCTTGGGCTCTGCCTCCTGGGGCTGCAGGTCCTCTGGCCCGGTGCGATTAACATGGGCCTGGTGCTCCAGGCAGGCATCACACATTGGGAATATCTTGCGGAACCTGGGCGACTCCAGGAAGGAGTTGGAAAGTGCGATCCGCCTTTGCTGATTGAGCAGCTTCCAGGATGGAGGTCTGCGGAACCTGATGGGCTTCTGGGGAGGACTCCATCTCCGGCCACTCAAGGGCCCTGGCTCCCCAGACCCCCAGCTGGCCATATGCACTTTGGGCCTGCTCTGGCCCTCAGTAGTATGGCCCACCTGCCCCTCAATGGTGAAGGCGGGGCTGGGGTCTTCATGGACCAGCTGCTGTTCTTCCAGGACCGGGGTTGAATTCTGCAATGACAGTGACCGGCAGCGGGTTCTGAGGCCTCAAGCCCTGCCCGGCCCTAGTTGCTGCTGTTTCTGCCCACTGGACCTTCTGCTCCTGGATTAGGCCCATCCCTGTGTCTGTACAGACCTCCTCCCAGGGGAAATGAGATTCACCTCCAGGGCTTGGGATAGACCTTGGGCAGAGGGCACCACCCAGTCTCCATGTCCACCCAGCCAGTCTTGACCTGAGTGTGAACATAAGTAGTTCAGCAGGTTTCTGCTCAGGCCCTTTCTATGTGAATCGCCCTCCTAAACACACACACACACACACACTCTCATGCACGCACGCGCTCATTGGTCATTGGAGTAAGAGTGGTGGCCTGTGGGGGTTGGGGGGTAATGAGGGAATAAGGACACATATGTAATACCTTAATCAATAAAGAAATAAAAAAAAGAGTGGTGGCCTGGCCCTCACAAAACCACCCTGGGCCTCCCTGTGTTACCTCTGGCTCCAACCGTGTCAAGGGCGACAGGGATCTGGGCTGAGTCCTGAACCAGCGGTGGCCACTGAGGAACCTACTTTCATGGCTGCCTCTCTTGAGGCCTCGGCCTTGGGACATGGGGAGACAACACGAAAACATGGTGTCCTCTCCAATATCTCTATCTGAGTGAGATGGGAAGGGGCAGTTATAGAATGTGGCTGCCTGGTTACCAGGCTTCCAAGTTCTGATGCGCTCCATTTTCAGGAAGTGAGGTCACTGCTCAGTGTAGTGAAGTCACTGTTCATCAGGAAGTGAAGTCACTGCTCTTGTCTGGGCAGATGCTTGTGGTAATGGACCCAGGCAGGGGATATTCATGGACTCCACTGGCACAAGGTGCAGCTGGGTGTCATTGTCTCAGGAAGCTCCTGTTTTTGTTGCTCTTTTTCTGGAGTACTTGATCTCGCCGTCAACTCTTTTAGCATGTCTGCTTCAATGTGCAGTGTCCTCTTTTGCAAGGCTCTGAGTTAATCCTCTTTCATAACTTTGAATTGTACTTGAATTAAGGGGGGCATTTCAGCAGGTAGGCAGCTTGACCATTCATGTTGAACCCTGTTCAGTAATTACTGACTTTAGTCTCAACTAAAAGTTCCTAGAATAATGACTCGGGTTGGCCCATTGGGGTCAGGCATCTATCTTTGGTCAGTTCAAATATAGCTGGTGTAGAGGGTATTCTCGTGGTTCATAGCACTGTTGTTTTGGTGTGGCAACTTTTCTAGAGAAGAAGTATAGTGGGGATAGAGTCAAGACCATCTTTAGAATACGGGTTATAGGTGGAATGAGCTTGGGATAGGAGGATTCATACCAAAGGATGCAATGTGATCTGGAGAAAAAACCAATGAGAAAATGGAAGAGAGTAGGTATTATAGGAGGAAGTTTGGTAGCCATTATGATGTAGGTTTAGATTTTGTCTGATATTTCTTATAACATACTCATGTGTGCATGCACATACTTGTATTCTATGTGATATAACTTACAGAAAAAAATAAGTTTAGAACTAGTTTAAGCTATTTCATTCTTATTTCTCTATCTTCTATAGACTATTGCTTATTTTTTACATATAATTTTCTATAATCAAAATTTAATTATTTAAGACTGCTATCTGCACACCAAAACCCACAATATTTTTATTTCTCAGCATATGGAAAAGCTGAGTGGGTCCATATAACTAGGTTTTGTTCAGTGGTACCTGGGCATACTTCTAACCCTGGCACCTGAAACCTTCTCAACCAATCTCCATACTTTGTCACTGTTCTTGTGTCTACCACCTCAATCCCAAGGATACAATAGTAGAGGACCCCAAATCCCTGGAAGTTGGTTAAGCCATGGGATAAAAAATGTCCTAGGATTTTGAATGAAAGTATGTATAGAGCAGCGAGAAACCCTTTGTCTCAGAGATTTCTATTACATATGACATGAATGACGTATGGGTAGTACCACTGAGTTTTTTATATTAATTGCTATAGCTGTTAGTTTTGTCTTTGGCAGTCTATTAAGAATATATATTTTTTAATTAAAATTTTCAATTATAGTTGACATTCTATATTGTATTTGTTTTAGGTATACAGCATAGTGGTTAGACATTTATATAACTTATGAAGTGATCTCCCTGATAAGTATAGTACCCACCTGGCACCTTATATAGTTATTATTAACGCTAGAGGCCAGGTGCATGAAATTCATCCACAGGGGTTGGGAGAAAGTCCCTCAGCCTGGCCTGCGCCCTCTCTAATCTAGGACCCCTCGGACATCCCTCTCGCAATCTGGGACTGCTGGCTCCTAACCACTTGCCTGCCTGCCTGACTGCCTGAGCACCCCAACCCCTCTGCCTGCCTGCCTGATCACCCCTAATCCCTCTGCCCGATCGCCCCTAATCTCTCTGCCTGCCAGCCTGATCGCCCCTAACTTGCCCCCCTGCTGGCCTGATCGCCCCTCACTTGCTCCCCTGCCGGCCTGATTGCTCCTAACCGCCTCTGCCTTGGTCCCGGCCTAAGCCGCAGTCTGGCCTCCCTCTGTAGGGGGCAACCTGGCAGATCAGGGGAAGGCATTGCTCCCATTACCCCGTTGCTGCTGCTACTGCCAGCCTGAGCCTGGGCCCTTTGCAGCTTCTGAAGCTTTGTCCGGAAGGACATCCAGAAGACATCTACTCTAATTAGCATATTATCCTTTTACTAGTATAGATGTTATTGTACATCACCATGAGTATTTCATTAGTGCCAATTTATATTCTTAATCCCTTCACCTTTTCATGCATCCCCAAACCCACTCCCAACTGGCTACTATCAGTTAGTTCTCTGTATCTATGAGTCTGTTTATGCTTTGCTTGTTTGTTTATTGGATTCCACATATAAGTGAAATCATATGGTATTTGACTTTCTTTGTCTGACTTATTTCACTTAGCACAATACTTTCCAGGTCCATCCATGTTGTAGCAATGGTAACATTTCATTCTTTTATATGGCCGAGTAATATTCCATTGTATGTATGTACCAATTTTCTTTATCTTGTCATCTATTAAGGTACATTTAGGTTGCTTTCATATCTTGGCTAATATAAGTAATGCTGTAGTGAATATAGGGATGAATATATATATCTTTTCAAATTAGTGTTTTGTATTAATTCTTTTCTGGAGTATTTGCCTTTTCATTTAGTGTGTGGCATAAAAATTAAATATAAAATTGAATATAAAACTAATAAATTCATAAGATAGATTGATAAGGTTATAATAGAGTGAACATTAACAGCAAAGATAATTTGACACAAACATTTTAATTTATTTTTTTAGTTAAATATTCAGCAGTGTACCTAAATATCTAATCCTCAGGAATGGAATATAATTATTTAGTGTTTTATTTTTTGACTATAGAAATTGTTTGCTTTACACAGAATGTTTATATTTCATCAGTCATAAATAAGTTCATTCCAAAATACCAGCTAAAGTGCACCCTTTTATTTTTACTTAGATAGTTCAGGAATAAATTTTCTTAAGGAAAAAAATTCTTCTCTCTGCCAAATGATTAGCTTTTGGTGATGGAAATGTAAAAAGAAGTACAATTCGTTAATGTTTAATTTTTTTCCCTACCACACATGTTGCAGACATAGATACATAACAAATTGATGTATGCAACCGTATCAACACACACACACACTCTCTTATGTTAACATGCTTCACATGTTGGTATTGGTGTATGTCTTCTTTTATTTTGCTGCTTTGAAGTTTCAAACAGTCCTGTACTAACTTGTGTGTTTTGTTTTGTTATTAATTCTGAGTTTGCAAGATACAAAATTTTCTAAAAGTTGTAGAAAAAGCCCTGGACCAGAGTCAAGGATTCCGTTCTCATCTCTGCCACTACTTGGCCTGTGACCCTAGACAGTACCTCATCTCTTTGGATCTTGATTTTCTTAACTATATGATTAAATTGGACCAAGAGAATGGGCTTTGGTATCATACAGACCTAGCTGACTTTGGGAAAGTTCTTTAGCCTCTTTGATCCTCATTTCCTTAATTTATAACATAGGGATGATACCTTTTCCCTCTTAAGTCAAGGTGAGTATTCATGAGACATATCTCAAGTCCTGATTCATAGTGAGTACTTAATTATTTGCTTCCCTTGCCCTGTCCTCCATATATTGAAAGCTAACCACTTTCTCCCCAGAGGAGCTGCAAATATGGAATTTAGTCTTCCTTTTTTTCTTGGAGCTTAGACTATTGTAGCTTTTACTAGGCAGAAATGGACTTCTGTCCTAGTCTCTTGGTGATCAAAGAAAATATGCCTAGAAAAAGAATGTATGTATTAGAGACAACAACTACCATACATTACACACATTGGGAGCACACATACCAGAGGAGCACCTAGTCATGTGCAAAAGCAGGGATGCACACGCACACATACACACACATAGAGTTTGAACTTGGTATCTATGAACTTGAGTTAGCCATTACATGTACCTTTCTGATCTTCTTACTCACTCTTGTATAATGCCGTCAGAGACAGAGGAGAGAAGAGGTGGGAGGAAGGTGGGGTTCTTATATTTACTGCATGATTTTGCTCTGACGGTATCAGAGAAAATTTATGAAGAAGTCATTGAAGAAAAGTTATCAAGATATGTCTCTACAGTCCATGGCTTATAGTTTCTTTTTAGGGTGTTGATTTCTCTTTGTAATTTGTAAAAGGTCATAAAAGAACACAAGCATTACTGTCCTCCTTCAGCAGAACTTTTGTTGGTGAGATTGAGAAGTGTCCCAATTAAGAAGTGTCACCCTGTGAGCTGACCAAGGTGAGAATGTTTCCTTGTTACTCTCCAGAAAGGGAGAGATTGCAGATGGTCCACTCCTTGTCCTTACTCTCATCATACAAGTGGAGAGCTAGCATAGGGGCAGGAAACCTCATTTATTGACCCTACTTTGCTACTAACCAGCTTATAACTTTCAGCTAATATTTTAATTTTCCAGTCCTCAGTTTCCACATTGTAACATTAGGGAGTTAGACATCATTGGTCTCTAACATCTCAAGTTTTAGCATTATATGATTCAAATATAGTTTTTCTGGAGTATGTTCTAATGCATGTGTCTCAAAATAAACTAATTTTTATGTCACCTTAGTCCATATTTTTGCCTTTGTGCAGTATCTAAACTAGACAATAATTTGCTTAATATTTTATATTTTAGTCGTGTTTACAATTATCCTCCTCTTCCACAGTAATATCTGTGAACTTACAGACTTGATGATAAATACATACACACACAAATACACACATGCCAAATCTCCAGAACATTTTTGTGTGTGTTCCTGCATGTCATAACACATTTTGAGAAATGTTGCTATGGTATTTTTTAAGAGAGATTAATATATAACTACTCAAATTTAATTTTTCTATCTTGAATAACTTAATCTGGTGGGGATTATAAATTGATATACCAATATTTATGATGGTTCTTAGGCTATTTCCCATTAGCCACAAAAATTTTGAAGTGTATCATTTTTGCTCCAGAAAGCTTTGAGAAATGATAACCTTGTCTTCCCAGTAACACCTGTTGATCTCCACTTGAAACTTTGTGTAACACAGATTATAAAATGAGAAGCGCTAGAAGGCGGCATAAGGAGGGCTAGAAAAATAGTTCAGATCAAGTTATGGGTAATAGAACTTTCCTTGTTCCCTGAGAAAGCATTGGATCCTATGACAATGCGTATGTATGTTCTTCTATCTCTTCTATGTTTTGGCATTGGAGTTGAATTGCACACACACCTCCTTTAAGCTCCCTTTTAGATATTTAAAATACCTAATGAGCTTCCATTTAACTAATTAACCTTGGAAGATGAATTCCTTGGATGTCTTGTTTTTGAAAGAGTTCCACAAGAATTGGAATTCATGAAACATACGGCAAGTTTAACCTAGCCTATTTTGAGATCACCTGATATCAATTAGCATTCCTCCAGCTTGGGGCTGATTTATGATGCCCTTTTAAGGCCCTGAAAATATGAAAGCAGAGAAGCAGTATTTCAAAATGCAGCATAAAATCAACAATAAAATGTATATTTATAACCTGAAAAGTATGATTTCATCTTGGAGAATTACCAACCCAATAGCAGTAATAAGCATGATTTTCATTGTACCATATTGTACTTATTAAGCACTTCAGGGGACTTGTGAATAAATCAAATTATGGGCTCAGTTTTGGATATCTGAATACATATTTTTAAACATTGTAAAAATGTGGAAAAGTATCACAACTGGTTATCATTTGTTCATGTTTTCCAAAAGGGTTTAAATAAAAAATTCATTCTTACATCTTCCTATAAGCTGGGCTGAGGCTGGAATGGCCTATAAAGTGACATACTTTTAATAAATGCAGATTTAATATGGTATTGAGATAAGATTAGACCCTTAAAGAACCCCATTCAAGCACCACAGACTCTGATTTATGCTCATAAAAGTCAGGGAGAGCTAGGTGGTTTGGAGTATGCAGTGTTATCAGATAATTTAGGGTGATGTATATGCCTGTTTTTTATTTAAAAGTTTAATAAAAAAATGTCAGTATGGGAAGTTAAGGCACTGAATTGAAATGCCTCAACTTGTTCTGTTGGTATTATTTTGGCTTTCACAAGTCAAGTCAGTTCAATCCAACCAACATTTGTTGACAATGTGCAATGTGTCAGGCACTGTGATAGGGGTAAGAGCTACAGAGTCAAAAGATGGTATTCTGGCCCAGCTGGTGTTGCTCAGTGGTTGAGCGTCAACCTATGAACCAGAAGGGTTGATTCCCTTCCTGGTTAGGGCATATGCCCAGGTTGCGTGCTCGATCCCCAGTAGGGGCCATGCAGGAGGAAGCTGATCAATGATTCTCTCTTATCATTGATGTTTCTATTTCTGCCTCTCCCTCCCTCTTTCTGAAATCAATAAACACACACACACACACACACACACACACACACACACACACACACACACTGGGAGAGCTCTCCTTGGCACATGGATCAATGTGAGAGAGCTGAAGTTCCAGGTTGACCTCAGAGCATGGACTTCCCAGATTTGGTTAGTATTATGAATTAGTGTTTAGATTAATGATTATGGATTCCAATGGGACAGGGATGCATAGGTTGGTATGGGTCTGTAGAGGGCAGCATCTCCAATGAGTCATTTTAATGTGTTAGGTTAAGTTTCTAGTAGCAGCTTGGTTAACCTGAAGAGTCTGGCTCAAGAAGCTTCAATTGGATGTTTATCTACCAAGAAGTTATCACTTCTCTGTGGGGTGAGGAATGGTGACTTGGGCATCTCCAAGAGCTTTATGATCAAGACAAATAAGGTAAAAAATTTATATTGACATTCTTTTATTACTGGTCTATTAGATCATAGCAAAACAAAAACATTATTTTTGTTTCTGATGCACACATGTGGCAGGGTGTGAGGCTCTGTAGGTTTCCCAAAATGATAGAAGTGAATGCGCCCCAGAGAATTGACAGGTGAGTTCTCAAGTGTGCTGCTGAGGAGGGTGATGACATTGAATGTCACAATTAGGATAGGTTCTCCTCCAAGCTTCTCAGTTGTTTGCCAGTGATGAGTCACCAGGTCAATGAGAAAGCCATAGGCTCTGATGATCAGAATAGCATATTAGCCCTGGCCAGTGTGGCTTAGTTGCTTGCCTGCTGTCCCATGCATGAAAAGGTCACTGGTTTGATTCCTGAGTAGAGCACTTACCCAGGTTGTGGGTTTGATCATTGTTCAGGGTCTGTTCAGTAGGCAACCAATCGATGTTTCTCTCTCACATCAATGTTTCTCTCTCTCTACAATCAAGAAAAACATAAAAAAAATACTTACTGGTCAGAATGGCATATTAGAAATTGGGAATCTGCTCAAGCAAATCCTGCCCTGCCCTTTATCACCCCAACATAGGAGATTTGGAGTCTCTACTTGACTTCAAAATAGCTGATCCATGGCCCCTGCAAACTGTATGCACATAGTGATGCAGTCATGGAAGTAGCTTTTATCCCATTCTTTTGTCTCTTCCCACAGGGTGAAATATTCTCGTAGTTGATGGGGAGCAAAGGAAACCAAATGTAAGGTCATGTAGGTTGTTTAAAACATTTTCTGTTTACTTTCCAATGGGTTGCATTTTCAGTTTCAAATTTGCTTGGATACAAAATTCTGGTTCTGACTAAGCAATGAAATGTTGTGATGTGTTCCTTCTCACATTGAACTATTCTCCTTTGATAACATATACTATGGAACTATCTTGCCAGAGAAGTGCAGACCACAGACAGCAGCCAAATTTTAATTGCACAGGCTACTAAAAGCAACCAATGGCACAGGCAGGTTCAATAAGCAGAGACTCCAGATATAATTTGCATTTGTGAATAATAATAATGGCTACCATTTGATTAGTCATTTGTAGGAAATTTTATGCTCTGCATTTTACATAACATGCTTTAATTTAATTTGAGACTCTATAGTTTTGTGAATTAGTGATCATTGTAAAAGTATACTTGAAAGATAAGAAAACTGAAACTTATAGACGTTAGGAACTGAGTTGAAACCAGGATCTAAATCTAGCCATTTATCATTCCATAGCCCATTCGTTTTTATTATTACACTCCATTGCTTACTTTGGAGTGATATGCCAAGTTTTTCTGATGTAACTTTCATGTTTTTATGAGACTAGAGGTACCCTTCTCAGCAAAACCCTTTGATGGATCATTTGGACCCTGGAAGGATAAACCCTAAGGAGTGTTTTTCAAACTATGGGTGTTATGAACTGAATGTTTGCATCCCCCCTAATTCATATGTTAAAGCCCTAACTCCAATGTGATGTTGGGTGGGGCCCTTGGGAGATAATTAGATTTAGATGAGGTCACCAGAGTAGGCCCCAAGGCTGGGATTAGTATCCTTATAAGAAGAGGAAGAGAGACAGAGATTGCTCCCTCTCTGCCACATGAGAACTCAGCAAGAAGGTAGTCAGAGAGCCAGGTGAGCTAGGAAGAAAGCCCTTACTGGGGAGCTGAACCAGCAGGCAATGGTAAGTATTTTTTCATGAAACCTTTGTTTTGGTATATATATATTATACACACATGCATATACATGCACACATAATTTTTTGTATACATATGCTTATCATATGTGTATGCAAGTATGTGTTCACAATATAAAATGTCAATTTTTTCTATTGAGTTCAATAAAAATTTTGAAAACCATTACCTTAGGATATGGATAGGCTAGGGGAGCAATGAGATTAAGAGATATTTAACATCTGCATAAGGAATGAAGAAGGATTTGGGGGGTATTTAAGGGGGTGAAGCTAGGGAGCAGTAAGGAAAGAAGAGCAAGGGGATCCAGCAGCATGGATAGGGAATGGCCCCCGAGTAGAAAAGAATTGAGTACAATTTCCCAAGATGAATAAATGGTTGAAGGACTTTTAATAATAAGAATGTCTATTTCTTACATTTAAATTGTTTTCTGTGCAGTTCTGCACTGCACCTTATCTTTATCCCCACTCTCTCTCCTTTGTTAGAAATCTGTCTGAGGTATATAACTTAGGTCCAGCGGAGAGGTAGACTGTAAAGAAACCAGGAAGGTATCCAGCAAAACTCAAAGCAGAATGAAAGAATTGAGCCCAGCTGGCATGACTTTGTGACTGAGCATTGACCTATGAATCAGGAGGTTGTGGTTTGATTCATGGTCAGGGCACATGCCCAGGTTGTGGACTCGATCCCCAGTGAGGGTGTGCAAGAGGCAGCCGATTAATGTCTCTCTCTCCTCATTGATGTTTCTATCTCTCTCTCCCGCCACCTCCTCTCTGAAATCAATAAAAAATATCTATCTATATAAAAGCCTAAGCGACCAGCTGACCAGCCGACCAGCTGGTAGCTATGACATGCACTGACCACCAGGGGACAGACACTCAACTCAGGAGCTGCTGAGCGACAGCAACTTTGCAGAGTGCCCTCTCACACTCTGGGACCCCTTGGGGGATGTTGGACTGCTGGTTTCAGCCCTATCCCCACAGGCCAGGCCGAGGGACCCCACTGGTGCATGAATCCATGCACTGGGTCTCTAGTATTTTAATAAAACCAAACAAAGCAGAATGAAGAAATTGAGCAGAAGCAGAGACTGGGAGTTGAGCCGACTGGGGTTACTGGGAGGAATGCTGGCTTTCTTTCTGAATCCTAGGAAATGAGGGTTGAAGTCAATTTTACTTACATCCAAAGGATAATGCGCCTCTAGTAGCTGGTGACATGGAGATGTCCAAGTGGTTGAGATTGAGACCCCATAGACTTCCCCTGCCCACTCATGCTTTCTTCTGTTTCCTGCCGTATAATGGGTATCGCAAAAGAGTAAGCAGGAGGGATGGAAGAATATTAGATCTGAAAGACAGACATAGTGACTAAGTCTCAATCTCAGAGCAGAGTATGTGTATATGCATATATCTCCTTTAGTACAGGGCCAGGGGCTCCCATGATACCAAAGCTTAGAGTGTATGTGATTTGTGGTATGTGATGTTTCTAACATAGTCCTTTTCTAGGGAGATTTTATTTTCATTGGGGGGGGGGGTGGGCAGCTTGAAATAGTGACAAGCATACTGGTCTGATCTCCAGAGGTGTGGATTCCTGTCTGCGTTTGCCCTGTTTCTACTGTGAATTTTTGAGCATTCTATCACTTTGGCTTTTTTCTTGTAAAAGGGAGAGGAAGGATTTCATTTTATTTGCTCTGCAGCAGCTCTAACATTGTCAGATATAAGTCAATATTGTTTGATGTGAGTTAATGTTGTTTGATGTGATACGAATGAATGGTGCTTGATATGAGTCCTTGGAGGCTACAGAGACCTTTAAGCAGTTTCCAAATGGCCTGGGGGAAGAAGGGTCCTTCCCCTCAGCCTGTGTCAGCTCCCTACCCGATACCCTCCATAGTTTCACCAAAAGCAGCCCCGTGTTTCTGTTTTATGTTTTGAGATTCCCTTTATAAAAAAAGTGTGAAAAACCACTGTACTAGACAATCCACAAGAGATACTGTTCACTTTGCAATGACTAAGAAAGGACTGAAATCTGAAACCAGTAGGAAACTAAGCAACTGAAAAATATTTTCCATGAAAAATTTCACAACTATATAAAAAAAAGGCCTCACAGTTTATTTTACGGCAGCCGAGAGCAATATCACTAGTGACCGACATATTCTAAATATCTGGATGATACATGATGAGCTATCTTTACATATTATAAAATATTTAGCAGGCTACATTAATAAATTGTCTTTCTACAATTACAAGCAAATGGAATAACTTACTTTATGCTGGGACTGGTCTAGTTCAGGTTGAACACACAGATTTGGCCCAGGTCTCCACAAATGGAAACTTACCTGGCTCACTTCTGATGGGAGTAAATCTCACTCTGGAAGCCTGAGACCAGCCAGTTCTACTTCAAACCCATGTTGGTGTTGACCAGATGGAGCTGACTTGCTGAGCAGAGAGGAAACGGCAAGTAAGTCATGAATCCCATCAGCAGCTAACATTTATTGAATACTTATTATGCATCAAAATCTGGCCCAGGTGTTTTTCTTATAACCCTTACCATGACTCGTAAAGGAAGTGGTACAGGTAAAAAAAAAAAAAAAAAAAAAAAAAAAAAGAACTGAGGCTGAGAGAGGTTAAATTATTTTCCCAAAGTCACTACAGCTGGTGAGTGATTACCCGTCAATGGTTCCAATTTCTGTCCTTCCTTAATTATGCTGTGTGGCTGCTCATAACAGAAGACATCTTGAGACGTGTTCACTCTAAGCATTGCGGGGCCACATTCTAATACATAGTTTTTAACCTCAATTTATAATGATCTCTTTATTTAGTCAATCAAAAATAGTCATAGAGTATGTGCTATGCAAAAGGCATTATGTATGGAACTTGGAGGATAAAACATAATTTAAATATGCTTCTTTACCCATAAAAGCTTAAAATCTAGTAGAGCATATAGGCTTTACATAAAAAAATTACAATTCAAGAAAGCAAATGGCAGGTGTCCTATGAGGAGGTATAAGTGTTTTGAGATTCAGAGGAGGGAATTAAACATTCTGTATCAGCAGAGAAGTCTTGTGGAGGAGGTGGCTTCCCATTGGCCCTTGAAGGGGGATATAATTGAAACATGTAAATTTGTGCTCAGAAAGGAATTCTGGGAGAAAGAAACAACGTGAATAGAGTTATATGTTAATTACATAGTGGTGAGTGATAGCAGAAAAAAAGTTGTTTGGCTGCAAAGTGTGGCATATGAAAGGGACCAGTAGAAAAATAAGTTGAGAAGATATACTGGATCAAGTTAGAGCATGGCAGGGGGGATGTCTTGGCTCAAGCTAAGGCACGTGGGCCTTACTCTCTGGGAATGATGGAAAGCCACCAGAAATTCTTGAGCAGGAATGTGGCATAACAAAACAATACCTTGGAAAGATTAGCCAGGCCATCATGCATATAGTGGATGTGCAGAGGCTGGAGGAGGGTAGAAAATTTAGGAGGCTTTTGAGATAACCCAGGTCAGGGACATTGAGTACCTTGAATGGGAAAGGGGAAAAGAGAGGAGGGAAATATTGTGAACATGGATATGGAAGTAGAGGCCAGTGACTGGGGAGATGGGCTGGGCCTTTGACTGAACAGGGAATATGGAAGAAGAAGCAGATTTCCAGGGTAAGAGGATATGTCAGTTTGGAACATGCTGAGTGGGCCCACAGGAGGGACATCAAGAGCAGATGACTACACAGCAGGGGGACATGGGCACATGAAGGTTAGTGCAGTATAAGGGTGAGTAGAAGGGCTAACACACAGTTGTAATAGTATCCAACAGTATCCAAATTGGTGCTAAGTTGAAAGTTTTATCTTTGGGTGGCAGGATTTATGTTTTTCACCCTAATTTCCCCTGCACCATTGTTGAATGCCCCGAAAGAGCAGTGAGGCATTGCCCACTGGCTGTGGGAGAGTCCAGACATTGGTATTTTAAGACTGTATTAATAGAAAGGATTTGGTTTTGGTTGAATGACTATTAGTATTTTAAAACATAGTTATTTTTGTCGAACATCTGTTTTGTTTTATAAAAAAATTTTTTTTCTCCACTGAAATGACTGATGATTTTAACATCCTTAGGACACAGTCATCTTTGTCAGGAGAAGGGAGAGGCATCAGCCCACTGCCTTTGAAAACTGCCTGACAGTTTGGCATGAAGGAAGGAAATTTGTCTGATCTTCTCCATGGATCCCATCCCAAGAGTAGAAACATAATTGATATCTTGTGATAGCATTAGGTCTGAGGATAATGTATCCTCTATTTAGATGTTTTTGGTTTTTTTGTGGTTTTTTTTTTGCAGTGAAATAACTTTTATTGCTCTTAAGTAAAGTTTAACTGTGTGGCCTAATTTACAAGCACGAAACCACATGCTACTAGACAAATATTTACTTTCCTGACTTTGCCCTTTCTGTGGCTTTTCTGGACCAGGTTTACCCAGTGTTCAGTTCCTCTACCTTATTGGATTCTGGTGCTGCGAGTCATGTGTCTGCTGGATACTGTGCCGATGTTCCCCCAGAGCACCGATTGGTCTCTGCAGCAATGCATGTGATCAGATGTGTTGTACAACTGCAGAGCCTGATGCAGTTTTTGTTCTTTGATGAGTGGCCTATGCAGAATGGAAAGGACCAGCCCCTGATATTGGACATCACTCTCTTAGTTTCAGCAGTGACCTCTGAGGTGACTTGTTTTAGGAATCCTATAGGAACAGAGTTTAGTGATTTGTGGGCATTTAGCAGACCAAGTTACTTCCTCTCTCATGTCTATCCTGCTCTCACAGTCCTCAGACCTTATGGTAGGAAACACCCAACAATCAAGCTGCTGAAAGCACAACCTCGAGAGGCTTCTCTGCCATTAATTGCATTCTGCAGGAGAGCCCTTGTAATAGATCCACCTCCCCGTGATAGATGGGTCAGTTGTCACACCATAAAAACCTATCTTATTAGCTGAAGGAAAGTGTCATGAAAATAAGGGACCCCATTAACATGAAAAGAGAAAATCCTGAACTATATGGGACATCTATTTGAATATTTTGCAACCAATTATTTATTATTTATGCTCTTAGAAATTTTAAATGTACTAACTAGACATCAATTGTGAGATAAAGCAAATAGGATGGACATGTTCTTTGCATGCCCTATGCTGCTTAAGTCTCATTTCTTGACTTAGTTTTGTTTATTGAAAGCCATTTATGGATCTAGGAACTTGTAGAATTTTTAGGAATATGTGATGAAATATGATCCTCGTGGGTCCTGGAAGGTCAGAACTGGAGCTGGGACAGAGGTGGACATGAGATGGGGGGCAGACAAAGAGGAATGAGGGTAGTGGCCAATGGGGTATGAATAAAAGGAAACTGAGGAGGTGCAAGTTCCCCGTAAGTCAAAACAGTCCTGTTTGGGGAGAATGAGGAGCATTCTAATAGCTAATAACTACTAATGAGGATCAAAGGAGGGAAGTACCAGGAGGATCCCTATGACAACGTATAAATCATGTTGATGTTGTCTTTACTATTTTCATTTCCATTTTTTTCAGATGAGAGAACTGAGGATCAA
Source organism: Plecotus auritus (assembly GCF_963455305.1). Classification (NCBI taxonomy): domain Eukaryota; kingdom Metazoa; phylum Chordata; class Mammalia; order Chiroptera; family Vespertilionidae; genus Plecotus; species Plecotus auritus. The sequence goes on along the minus strand of NC_137776.1, from coordinate 138,469,092 downwards.
TAGATCATACAATTAGAGAATAATGAAACCAGATATTTTTTTATCTCAGAGGCCACACTTCTTGTCTGCAGAAAAAACATAGAAGAACCTATATTTCAAATAAAAAATCCATTTAATTAGTTAGATTCCTAAGGCTGTAATCTATTACTTATCCCTAATTTCTATTAGGTGGCCCCCTATGGCAATGAAGAATGAGGGTTTGCTTGGTTTGGTTACTTCATAGGCTTGAGGACCATTTTTCTTTTGAATTAAAAAAATTATGATTTGAAGTATGGGGTCTCAGAAGCCTTAGAAATTTTCATTCTGGAATCTTCCAGCACCAGTCCAGTGCGTCTGATCTCATATTATTTTCCCACACAGGATTGTGTGGTGTAACTCTTGGAAGCACCCTTTATGTTATCATCTATGTGAACACTTAGTGCAGATGATGCTGCGGAGTTGTGTGCTGTCAGGATCCTGGTCCCATGTGGGCCCATTCTGTTCAACTACCTTCTTGATGTTAAAGCTGCCACATGGTTCACCCTCTCTCAGTAAGCCCAGATTGGCTCATTAAAGTCTGAACTCCAAGTGTGGATGGACCTGAGTCTGCACAGCTCCCCCGACATGAATCGGAGAGCTCTCTTGATTTTGAGGGGCAGGTGAGGGGTCATCCAGAGGTGGGATCAGCTTTGGAGGCCCAAATATGTTGTGCTTGCCAAGCCTGCACCATTTGGTGACCATATTTCCTTCCCCATGGTCTCAGAAATGCAGAATTTTAAGAGCAGGTTGTAGAGTACTAATATATCAGATGTTTCCATCATGGACTAATATTTCTGAAAGAGGGCATCAGGGACAATAATTTTTCAGGGACAGTTTTGCATATTAATCTTATTACAACAAACAGATTGATACAGGATGTTGCAGTTCTTTCCTACTTACTCCCATAGTCTTTTGCATTACCTACTGTGTGCAAAGAGGGCACTCAGGTTCCTGCCCTCTCAGAATTTAAGCTTCACTTTTCTACCGATGGATAATGTTTTTTCTGAGGAGTGATTTACCAAAATTCTATTTATTTATAGTGATAATATATATGTTACTTAAAGTTTTAGTGGACCTGTAAAGGTTAGACAGTAGAACCATACAAATAAATGACTTTTTAAATGTGAATGCTCAACATTATGCATAGTTCAAAATTTCCAAAACTATAGATTTTATAGATTCCAAAAATACAGATTATATTTTCACTTGAAAACCATTTATCTGCTGTTAGTTTTTTTATTCTGTTTCTTGGCCTGTGAACTCCTTTCTTCTGGCTCTCTCTTCTCCTTCTGGCTCTAGGACTCTAAGACTTTTCCTTTCCTCTTATCAGTTAAGAGCAAATGCAAAACATATCTTTTAACTATACCCAGAACACCGTTAATTCTATCTGCTAATTGGTTCACTACTCAGTAGTTGAGTCAACCTGGCTCAGTGTGGAGTCTGCTCCCACAGAATTCTCTGGACAAGTTGAACCAGAGTCTGTGACTTGGCTCTCCCCTTAAGCGAGATATTCCCACTGAAGTGCTGGGTCTGTGTCCTGTATAGGGATGCACAGGCAGGGTGATGGCAAGTCTCAGGGCCCCAGTACCCACTGAAGCCCTGTCAGCATTTGTCTGTCTGTCTGTACGTTGTTGTTTAAGGTAAATGTCAGTAGCAGATTTTGAAAGCTCAGCAGGCTTCCTCTTTTCATCCAGGATGCCATTAACTAACTGTCCTCCTCTAAACAGATGATGTGTGTTAAAAGATGCAAACTAATATGAACCCAGCATATAAATTGTAGACATAAATTCTGAAGTCTACATAACCTAAAAGCCCAAATACTGGAAAAATTTTCTGCATTCTCTCTCTCTCTCTCTCTTTCTCTCTCTCTCTCAAATAGGAAAGATATAAAACATAAGTTGTGCTTTGAGATGACCTTTGTGCCTCCCCCACTTTCCTCACATCAGTCTTTGACCTCTTTCTTCTTCCCTTCCTCTCCCCTTCTCTCCCCTCCCTTCCTTTCTCCTGGCCCACCTGAGGATGTTTATTTTAGAAAAGGAGGGAGGGAGGGAAAGAGAGAGAGACAGAGAAAGAGAAACATCAGTGTGAGAGAAATATTGATCAGTTGCTTCTCATAGGTGCCCTGATGGGGGATCAAACTCACAACCTAGGTATATGCCCTGACTGTCCTGACTGGGAATCAAACCCATGACCCTTTGGTGTTCAAGACAATGCTCCAACCAACTGAGCCACCAAGCCAGGGCAATCTTTGACCTCTTTAATGAAAGAGGGCCAGATATGTAGCAATTGATATGTAGTAAAGTCTGGTTGGGCCTTCAAGTAGGTCATGAACCCTACTGGCTTAGGGTATATATTCTTATATATGATAATTCCACAGTGGTTCTATCTTGGGCCCTGGCTTAACACCACTGGGTTTGGGAGATCTCCAACCTCTAAATGTCTTCTGAGGTGTCCAGATTGCCTTGGTTTCGTATGTGATTATCTGTTTTTTTTCATCTGGAATCCCTGTTCTCTCTCCCATTTCTCCTTATGCTTCAGGGGTGAATACTTAGATTTAATTCTTTTGAGCCCAGAATGCTACAAATCTCTCATGACTCTGGGAAAAAAAATGAAGGTTATTGTGCTTGAGCTAAAAGCATTTTAATTTTTGTCAGGACTCAGTAATATGTAATTCATTCATTTATGTATTCATTTGGCAATTATTGGATTATTGAGTACCTTCTATGTGCCTGGGAATGTTCTGGAAATTGAGATTACAGGATTGAAAATCTCAATCCTAACCAAAAAGAATCTGTATTGTTTTGTCATTCTTCTTCAGGCATGTATGTGTCTTATGTCTCAACTAAACCTAGTTGAGGTCAGAGACTGCCAGTTGAATTCAAACAGTTGTGGCTTTCTTTTCATCTTCTCTGTACTTGCTCAACCATCAGTGATTTTGAAGGATGGAAAAGACTTGGGATCCTGTCCCTGCCCCCCACCTAGTGTGGCAGTGCATTTGCAGAGTAACTGCTATCTGAAGCCATATGGAAAGATTAGTTTCCTGAGTTAGCATATTTATATTGTTATACTAGAGGCCCAATGCATGAAATTCATGCATGGGTAGGGTTCTTAGGCATGGCCAGCAATCAGGGCTGATCTGTGGGGCGACCAGTGGGGTGATCAGGGGGCCCCCACTCGCACCTGCCTTGGCTGGCCTGGGGCCTGCGGGCTGGGGGCAGCTCCTGCGTTTAGCATCTGCCCCCTGTTGGTCAGTGCACGTCATAGCGACTGTTCACTTGATTTGCATATTAGGCTTCCATTATATAGGATATTTTCTATGATGGTCCAATGACAATATCACGTAATTTTGGGGGAAGGGGTGGATCAGTCCATTAAATAGGTAACTAAATATGCTAAATATAATCTTACTAGACACCTGGTGCATGAAATTCATGCGGGGGTGGGGGGGTCCTCTCAGCCCAGCCTGCATCCTCTCTAATCCAGGACCCCTTGGGGGATGTCTGACTGCCGGTTTAGTTCCAATCCACAGGATCAGGACTAAACCGGCAGTCGGACATCCCTCTCACAATCCGGGACCACTGGCTCCTAACTGCTCACCTGCCTGCCTGCCTGATTGCACCTAACTGCCCCCCGCCCCCATGCTGGCCTGGTCACCCCCAACTTCCCCTCCACCGCCGGCCTGGTCGCCCCTTAGTGCCCCCCCCCCACCAGCCTGGTTGCCCCTTACTGCCCTGCTGGCATGGTCACCCCCAACTACCCCCCCTGCGGGCCTGGTAGCCCCATGCAGCCTGCTGCTCAGTCATTTGCTCGCTCCTCATTAACCCCCATGCTGGCCTGGTCGCCCCACGCAGCCTGTTTGGTTATCAGTTCAGTTGTTTCGGATGTGATGGTCACTTAGCCTTTTATATATATAGATTTAAAAACCTTTTAATTCTTTTCACAAATCAAAATATATTCTTATCAAACTCAGAATTCTGAATTTTGGTTTAGAAAAATATGCAGGGACATAGTATAAATGCATGTTGACAGTTTTAAGTACTATCTGAGCACAATTGACATTTGCCTTCACCAGAGATTAAGTTCTGACAGCAGTTTCCAACTTTAAAAGGTAGAGAAGTCCCAGACATCTATTTGCTTTCTGTTAGATGGAGTATTTTTAGGCTCTTATTAATGATCATGTTTACAAAAGGATGGATGCATTATTTTGCCAATAAAAAAACCTTGAAAAATAGTTCCCCCTTCCCTCTCTCACTCTCTGTATGAACCTGGGCAAAAACAAATGTGGTGGTGTGCTAGGTAATACAAACAGGGGGTACTGATGATCTGGAGAGTCTAGTACAGGTCTTGTACAATTGGAGCTTTTTCAGGTTTTGGGAGGGAGGGGATTGGAGTCTTTGTCCTGTGACTGACTTGCTTGATTAGCCAACAGCATCAAACCAAAGCAGGCCAATGCTTGACTCCTTACAGACTTATCCAGAGTCTTCCTAAATTGGCTAGAAGCACAGAATTGCTGTCTTTTGTGTACCCATTCTGCCTTTTCCTTTTTAAATTGACTTTATTGGAGTGACAATGGTTAATAAAATTATATGGGTTTCATGTGTACAATTCTATAATACATCATCTATATATTGTATTATGTGTTCATCACCTAAAGTCAAGTCTCCTTCCATCACCATTTATTTCTCCCCTCCCCCCATTTACCCTATTCTACCTCTCCCAACCCTCCTTTCCCTCTGGTAATCATGATACTGTTGTCTGTGTCTGTCTATGAGTTTTTGCTATTGCTTAATCCCTTCACCTTTTTCACCCATCCCCACAAATCCCCAGTCTTCTGATAGCTGTCAGTCTGTTTTCTATATGTATGAGTCTGTTTTGATTTTTATTTATTTTGTTCATTAGATTCCATATGTGAAATCATATGGTATTTGTCTTTCTCTGACTGGCTTATTTCACTCAGCATTATACTTTCCAGGTCCATGCATGCTGTTGCAAAAGGTAAGATTTCCTTCTTTTTTCACAGCTGACTAGTATTCCATCCTGTAAATGAACCAGAGCTTTTTAATTCACTCAGATACTGATGGATACTTGGGCTGATTCCAAATCTTGGTTATCCTATATAATAAAGAGGTAATATGCAAATTGACCATCACTTCAACACACAAGATGGCTGCCCCCATGTGGACACAAGATGGCCACCACAGAATGGTCGGCAGGGGAGAGCAGTTGTGGGCGATCAGGCCAGCAGGGGAGGGCAGTTGGGAGGGACCAGGCCTGAAAGGGAGGGCAGTTAGGGGTGACCGGGCTGGCAGAGGAGGGCAGTTGGTGGCGACCAGGCCTGCAGGGGAGGACAGTTGGGGGGACCCAGGCCTGTAGGGGATGGCAGTTGGGGGCAACCAGGCCTGAAGGGGAGGACAGTTAGGGGCAACCAAGCTGACAGTGGAGGGCAGTAAGGGGTGACCAGGCCAGCAGGGGAGGTCAGTTAGGGGCAATCGGGCCAGCAGGGGAGCTGTTAGGCATTGATCAGGCTGGCAGGGGAGTGGTTAGGGGGTGATCAGGCTTGAAGGCAGAAGCAGTTAGGGCAATCAGGCCGGCAGGCAGGCAAGTGGTTGGGAGCCAGCAGTGGGATGGGGCCTAAACGGGCAGTCGGACATCCCTTGAGGGGTCCCAGATTGGAGAGGGTGCAGGTTGGGCTGAGGGACATCCTCCCCCCCCCGTGCACGAATTTTGTGCACTGGGCCTCTAATTGTAAATAATGCTGCAATGATCATAGGGGTACATGTATTCTTTTGAATCAGTGTTTTGGGTTTCGTTGGAGATATTCCCAGAAGTGGAATCTATGGGTCATAAGGCAATTCCATTTTTACTTTTTTGAGGAGATTCCATAATGTTTTCCACCATGGCTGCACCAGTATGCATTCCTACAAACAGTGCATGAAGGTTCCCTTTTCTCCACATCCCTGCCAACAGTTGTTGTTTGTTGATTTATTGATGATAGCCATTCGGATAGGTGTTATGCGATATCTCATTGTGGTTTTAATGTGCATTTCTCTGATGATTAGTGATATTGAACATCTTTTCATATGTCTATTGGCCATCTGTCTATTGGTCCTCTTTGGAGAAGTGTTTATTTGGGTCCTTACCCCATTTTTTAATTGGATTGTTTATTATTTTGGTATTGAGTTGTGTAAGTTCTTTATAAATTTTGGAAATTAACCCCTTATCATAGGTATCATTGGAAAATATGTTCTTCTATTCAATGGATTATCTTTTCATTTTGTTCATGGTTTCCTTTGTTGTGCAAAGCTTTTTAGTTTTATATAGTCTTATTTGTTTATTTTTTCTTTTATTTCCCTTGTCCGAAGAGGTATATCAGAAAAGATATTGCTACAAGAAATATTCAAGATTTTACTGCCTTTGTTTTCTTCTAGGATTTTTATGGCTTCAAGTCTCACATTTAAGTCTCTAATCCTTTTTTTTTTTTTTAATTTTGTTTTTTACCTTTATAAAACCCAAAGCAAATTTATTTTTTTTTAATTCTTTTTTTTTCCAAATTTTTATTAAGGTATTATATGTGTACATATCTTACCATTTCTAATCCTTTTTGAGTTTATTCTGTGTATGGTGTAAGGAGGAGGTTTGGTTTCTTTTTTTTTTTAACCTGTCTCCAATTTTCCCAACACCATTTATTGAATAGACTGTCTTTACCCCATTGTATGTTCTTATCTCTTTTATCAAATATTAATTGATCATAAGGGCATGGGTTTATTTCTGGGCACTGTATTCTGTTCCATTGAACCATATGTCTGTTTTTATGTCAGTATCATGCTATTTTGATTACTATGGCCTGGTAGTATAGTTAGATAGCAGGTAACCTGATTCCTCAAACTGTCTTCTTTCTCAAGATCACTGTGGCTATTTGTGGTTCTTTGTGGTTCCATATAAATTTTTGGAATATCCTTGATCTTTCTTGGATCACTCACTCTAGGAGAATCTAGTTGCTAGTTTGTGTATGAGAACACTCAAACAGCCCCATAGTGAGATCCATGAGTCAATGAACTGAGTTCTTTCAATAACCATAAAAGATTGTTAACCTTAGTCGTGCCTTCCATTGACTATATTTCTGGTTGACATCTTCAGTACAACTTCTTTAAAGACCACGAGTCTACCTGGCCAGCATGGCTCAGTGGTTGAGCATCGACCAATAAACCAGGAGGTCCTGGTTCAATTCCAGGTCAGGGCACATGCCTGGGTTGTGGTCTTGATCCCCAGTGTGTATGGGTGTGTGTGTGTGTGTAGGAGGCAACCAATCAATGATTCTCTCTCATTACTGATGTCTCTATCTCTCTCTACCTCTCCCTTCCTCTCTGAAATCAATTAAAATATATTTTAAAAAGACCGTCAGAACCACCCTGATAAGCTGTTTCTAAATTTCTGACCTACAGAAATTATGATATTTGTTCTTGTTCTGTGAAATACACCATTGATATCTTGAAAGGAATTGAATTGAATTTATAGATTGCTTTGGGTAATATGGACATTTTAATGATATTAATTCTTCTTACCCATGAACACAGTATATGTTTCTACTTATTTATATCAACTTCAATTTCTTTCTTTAGTGCCTTATAATTTTCTGAGTACAGGTCTTTTACATACTTTGGTCAATTTTATTTCTAGGTACTTTAGTACTTTTTTAATGCAGTTGTAAATGATATTTTCATAGTTATCCTTTCTGATATTTCATTATGGGTGTATAAAATATGCACCTGATTTTAGGATATTTATTTTTTATCCTGCTACTTTACTGAACTCAGTTATCAGTTATAATCGTTTTTTTGGTAAAATTTGAGGGTTCTCTATATATAGTATCAAATCATTTTCACATATGGGTGTCTTCTAGTTAAAAACACATGTATGTGGTATAACAGGTGGAATCTTGGATGCAGATAGTTGGTCCATGTGACTCATGTGAGAGGACGCCTGGGGTCTTTATATATCAGCAAGTAGAGACCCCTGAACCCACTTTAGCAGCTGCTCAGCTTCCCTTGTCCACGTGGACCAGGATTGGTGGATCCCATCCCCTCTCCATGGACATTAGTGGTATTTTCAGTTCTCAGTTACTTCATCAGTGCTCTGATGGATAGTTTAAAAATATATATCTTTGAATGATTGAACAAGAGTATCTATGGGGTAACCTCCTACCAGAAACCTGCCAGTCTGATGGTGACACTGCTCTCTCCCCAGTGTTGACAGTGCATGTGTCCCCATCAGAGACGTGGGGACATGTAGGGCGTGTGTTTGCCCTTTATCCCTTTAGAAAACACCTACTTGTGAGAGTCCTCTGTAGCACCTTTCTCTGGCCTTGGATTGTGAGGAATGCTTTCCAGCTTGTGGTTTGTCTCCCTAGATTTCTGCATTTTTCTCCTTTTAGTTTTGGGCACAGGAAGAGCCAGCCATTGCCTGACTGGCTTCTGGCCCTGGCTTCACACTTAGCACAGCGGTCTCTATCCTGAAATTATGCACACACTTACTAAAAGGTCTTCTTTCCCCTCTCCTACATCTGACCTCAAATCTGCATGGTGTTTAAAAATTTTAAAAATTTAAAAATAAATAACTGAATCACTTTATGAAGAAAAGTAAAACAGAAAAAGAAAAGAAGAGGAAAAGGTCAATGAGGGGGCATACCACAAGTTTTTCTGAGGGGAGATGGCGAGCAGTCTCAGCCAGCGGCTCTGGAGCTGGCCCTGCTGGGTTTTCAGGAGGCAGCTCCTCCTCTGAGGCAGGACCCAGGGCAGGTTCCAGGGAGGACTCCTCATCCAGGGGTGGTGGGGCCTCAGTCATGTCTGCAGGTGCCTCCCAGGCCTGCCCCGGCTCCACAGCTGCAGCTTGAGTGGCCGCTAGAGGTGGCAGGACCTTTGGAGGTGCACATGCTTCCAGCTCTTCATCCGACTCCTCTGAAGCCCCTGCTGTGGACCATGAGACATTTCTGATTTTTCACTCCCATTATCCTGCTGAAGCGAACATCTGCATCCATAAATCTTTATTTGTTTAGGACATGTCTCTAGAAGTGGAGATTCTTGGTCTAATGTAAACATGATTTTAAGGTATTGGGGTAAGTTCCCTACATCCTAGGTCAACTTGTCCATTTTTATTTTTATTCATTTTTAGAAAAAGAGGAACTGAGAGAGAGAAACATTGATATGAGAGTGAAACATCAATTGGTTGCCTCCTGCATGACCCCTATTGGATATTGAGTCAGCAAGCCAGGCATGTGCCCTGAACAGTAACCGAACTAGCACAGTTTTATTGCATGGGACAATGGCCAACTAACTGAGCACACTGGCCAGGGCCACCTTGTCCACTTTGAACTTTGTTTGGGAAAGCAGGGTTCCAAGACCTGGGCCTGAGACCTCAGGGAGGGAAAAAGAAGGAGGGGACTATTCTACCCAGTAATAATATTGATTACTAGTAAAATGGAAGTAGAAATGAAGAGCTTCCCAGACAAGATAAAGCTAAAGGAGTTCATTACTACCCAACTAGTGTTATAAGAAATATCAAAGGGCCTTCTTTAAAAAGAAGAAAGAAAAAAAGAGGAACACAGTTATAAAGAATAAAATGGCAATAAATATATACCTATCAATAATCATTTTAAATGTAAAGGATTGTACACTCCAATAAAAGATATTGGGTACCTGAATGGATAAGAACACAATACCCATCTATATGCTGTCTACAAGAGACTCACCACAGAACAAAAGACATGTAGAAACTGAAAGTAAAGGGATGGAAAAGATATTTTATGACAATAAAAATAAAAATAAAATTTGGCAAGTAATACTTATATCATACAAAATACATTTTAAAATTAAGGCTATAAGAGATAAAGAAGGACCTTATATAATGAAAAAGGGATCAATATAACATTTATGCACCCAATCCAAGAACACCTATGGGGGAAAAAGGAAACATATGTAATATTTTCAACAATAAAGATTTAAGACAAAACAAAACAAATCTTGATGGGAGAGATTGACACTAATACAGTCATACTAGGGAATTTTAACACCCCATTGACATCAATGGATAGATCTTCCAGACAGAAAATTAACAAACAGTTGCCTTAAATGACACAGTAGACCAGATGAGTTGAATCAATATTTTCAGGGCATTTCACCCTAAAGCAGCAGAATATACATTCCTTTGACGTGCACATGGAACATTTTCTAAGATAGGTGACACGTTAGTACACAAAAAATGAATTGAAGAGGTTTGAAATCATATCAAGCATCTTTTCCATCCACAATCGTATAAAACTAAAATCAGGTACAAGGAAAAACTGAAAAACACACAAACACATGGAGGGAAAATGACATGTTACTTAACAATGAATGGGTTAACAATGAGATCAAGTAAGAAATCAAAAGATACCTTGAGAAAAATGAAAATAACACAACACAACATCTATTGGATACAACAAAAGAAGTTCTAAGAGGGAAATTCAAAGCAATACAGACCTACTTCAAAAAAGTATAGGCCAATATCTCTGATGAAAATAGATGCAAAAATCCTCAACAAAATATTAGCAATCTCATATGAACAATCTAACCTTACACCTCAAGGTAAGGGATGGAAAAGATATTTTATGAGAACAACAAACAAAGCGCAAAGTGGGTAGAACAAACAATGATAAAAATCATAGCAGAAATAAATAAAATAGAATCTAAAAAAGAATACAAAATCTCAATGAAACCAAGAACTAGTTGTTTAAAAAGATAAACAAGATTGATAAGTCTTTAACCAGACTCACCAAGAAAAATAGAGGACCTAAGCAAAAAATAAAAAAAAAAAAAATCAGAAATGAAAGAAGAGAAGTAACAACTGAAACCACAGAAATACAAAGGATTATAAGAAAACAACTAAATGCCAACAAATTAGACAATCTGCAAGAAATGAATAAATTCCTAGAAATATTCAATTTTCCAAAACTGAATCAAGAAGAAACATAAAATCTGAACAGATCAACTACAACTAATGAAATTGAAGCAGTAATAAAAAATACTTCCAGCAAACAAAAGTTCTGGAATGGATCACTTCACCAATGAATTATACCAAACATTCAAAGAACTAACACCTTTCTGTCTCAAACGATTCCAAATAATTCCAGAGAG